>NC_092421.1:34977191-35300802 GCF_040894005.1 Engystomops pustulosus
TACCATCCACCAATACCCCCAATTCCTTTTTAGCTGCTGTTTTGCCAAGTAATTAACTGTTTAGAACATATTTCCTCTGTAATGCTAAACTATGGACCTCAGTGTTAATTACTTTACACAGCTTAGTATCATCTGCATATATTGAAACTTAACTGTGTAAACCCACTACAAGATCATTAATAAAAATATTGAAAAGAAGTGGCCCCAATACTGACCCCTGTGGAACTCCACTGGTAACGTCAACCCAATCTCAGAATGTGCCATTAATGACGACCCTCTGTTTTCTATCACTAAGCCAATGACTTACCCAAATAAACAGATTTTCCTCTAGTTCCAGCAGTCTCATTTTATGTACCAACCTTTTTATGCCAATCTTATTTCTCATGGTCTGTTCTTCATGTGTTATTTTGAAAACTGTATGTAGGCCTTCATATGTATTGCACTGATAATAGGCTTCCGTCGTCGCACTCGGCTATAAAGCCCTGACTGGTGGAGGGCTGCAGTGATAGTTGACTTTGTTGAACTCCTATCCCCTTACGGCATCTCTGGAGCTAAGATATAGTGATCTTGGGGTTAGTTTTTACATCTCTCATCAAAGCTCTTTTCCCACGATTGCTTAGTTTGGCTGGACGACCAGGTGCAGGAAGAGTTGTCGTTGTCCCAAACTTCTTCCTTCTAAGGATTATGGAGGCCACTGTGCTCTTAGGAACCTTGAGTCTTGCAGAATTCTTTTGTAACCTTGGCCAGATCTGTAATTTGCCACAATCCTGTCTCTGAGCTCCTTGGGCAGTTCCTTAGACCTCTTGTGCTCATACAGGTTTGTGCATTTCCTCATCAAAGCCATTCAGTTTAATTAAATACAGCTGGACTCCAGTAAAAGAGTAGAGCCATCTTAAAGAGGATCAGAAGGAAATGGACAACATGTGAGTTAAATATGAATGTCACAGCAAAGGGTCTGAATACTTATGGTCATGTGATATTTTAGTTTTTCTTGTTAAATAAGTTAGCAAAAATTTGTACATTTCAATTTTTTCTGTGGAAATGGGGTGCATAGTATACATGTTCTTTTTTCATATAGATCATGGGAAACATATACAAGGAAAAAACTTTGGAGAGTAATAAATTGATCAGATGAAATGATAGGAGAAATATTAAGGCCGGACATCTGGCTTACGAGCCTGGTGATAGGCGAAATTCCCAGGGCATTGCCGTGAATTGCACGTTTATACCCCTAATGCCAACTCTACGCTAAGTGGATGTTGAGGAGTGGGAAGGGGGGCGCAGCTGGCAAAGTGTAATGCCCTGCACACCAGGTCCTGGCAAAGAACTGCCCCATCAGAGCAATAGAGTTCCCTAGTGAATTTATCTGTTGAGTGCCAGAAATAACATCCTATGCTGGAACACATAGCGCCAGTTTATGATAAATCTCCCCCTATCTACAGTCCCAACTGTCAACCATTGCAAGGGTTTACTTTTGTGTAGAATATGAGCTAAGTGACCATATCCAATATACTAAGATACACTGATCCAGTGATTTGTTATTTAAATTTGTGCCCCTGTAAAAATCTAATAAATATTGAGAGACTTTCATTCCTTTTGCACTACAGATTTATACCAAACTGAAGAATCAGGACACAGTTCTGCGGAAAGAAAAAAAAATGAAAAAATCCCCTCAAAACAAATTGTTCTGTGACAAATATATTTTGACAATACTGTTGAAGCAGATGACAGAAGAGTGTTGAGTGGGAGGAAGAAATGATTGGGCAGGGGCCATCTGCTTGTTTTCTTTCAATATGACTGGTCCTCCTTAACAATATGTGTCACTGTCTGATTTATCTTTCTAATGTCACATATCACACAATAAGGTAATGTCAGTGTCCTCTGCCATTATCTCCAGCATGAGAGGGAAAAGGACAAGCATGGCATTACTACATGTCACCTACATAATCAAATAAATAGTGAAAGACGAATTACATATTGGATCATTTGATACCTTGTCATACAAGATGTGGACAACATCCAGAATTGTACATATTCCCCTTTTTCTGAGCTCGTCAGCCCCTGGTAAAGAATAACAGAGAGTATATGAATATCTATCGTCTGTATTCTCAAACCATTGTCCGAAGCAAAAATCATCCTTCGTAAATATGCGGAATAAGAGAGGACACATAAAAAACCTTACCAACATAAAGTAGACATTCGGGAAATATTAGTTGTCAGGCTGTCTGGGTGCTCTGACTATCTGGTTTGAAAGCAGAACATTTCCAATATTTTCTCAGAATTTTTGCCAAATTTTTGCCAAATGTTGCCAAATGCAAAACTTATCACCCAACTAAGTTGAAGTACAATGTGTGATGATTAAACAGTATCAAAGTCACCTTGATATGTTAAAGCGTTCCAAAGTTGCAACAAATGATCATGTCAAATTCGAAAATTAGAACCTGTCAGAAAGGTGAAAACCGGTTCTGGTGGCAAGCGATTAAGAATCATAGCAACAAATTTGTGTTTGAGATTTGTGTATCTTTACAGCAGTGGGAAGAAATTATTAGGAGCTGGATAATCAGGAACTAGTGTATCCATTAATTCTGCACCAGGTCCTGCCTGGCAAAGAATTGTGCTATAACCTGGATGATTACAATTTTAATGACCCGCGGAAAAAACTGTGCCAACACTTTGGTCCCCTAAAGTGCAACTTGAGTCACAAGTGCCCTCCGGGTGGTTCCCTGTTTAAGTTTGGGTTCAGTGAAAATTCCGTCTGGGTTTGGACCCAAGAATAGTGCTAGCACTGCAGGTGTTCCAATTAAAATGCAGTTATGTTATTATCGGGAAGCAATGATCCTAGAGTAAGTGGTGGTGCACCTTTCATGGCTGTTACATTTAGAGATTACCATTACCTGAAATTCTGGCTGAAGTCTGGGTTTGAAGACCTGAACCAACAATGTTCGGCATGGATCCAGACATTGTGGTTCAAGTCCACTTATAAGTAATCCTGGGCTCTTTGGGGAAACTTTTGCAAAACTAATGCTTCCTATGCCATTGTTGATGCCAGAGTAATGATGTACCTAATCACCACAAAGATACAAACATCTCTTAAAGGAATGTAAGTAATTAATGATCTTTTCACAGTAAAGGTCATTGATAGGTGACCAGTAGGGGTGCACCACCTGGTTTCTCACCAGTAAATAATCTCTACTGACAATGTAGTGGTCGCCCAGGATTACTGCACTGCCAACTGAGCTATAATTAATGGCAGTTTTTTGTAAATTTGAATAAATATGTTGGACTTTGGGTGGGGTTTAGGGTTAGGGTTACTGTTAGGGTTAGATTTAGACTCACATCAGAGTTGAACATGTTCTACTTTTGGCGAATTATAACTCAGATGCACAGCAAGGAAAAGATCTTTTGAACAGCTGTGTGTCAGAGTTTAGTGTGAGTCCAGTGCGATAACAGATCGCATCGGACTTGCATGAGAAAAATGGTCCTGGATAAGTTGCGTAACCCTTCCAATTTTTGGGAAAATAATACAGAGAGTCCACGATGCTTCCCATTAAGAGTGTTTCTCACCCAATTCATTTATTACATGGATGGTCATACACATAAATAGCTACAAGGGAAATGGACAACCAGCCTCAAGGGTATTTTCAATCTGCTATGAAATAACTCCTCTAACTGGTTAATTGTAATGTTTTTATTAAATATATCTGGTTGCTTCAGCTACACAAACCCTTATATTTCATTGCTTTTCATCACGTCTTAAATCGTTTATATCATTTCAACTCTTCTGTTTAGTTACCATTGTTCAAAAGTGCAAAGGGCAGTGAGAACAGAAAATATACCTTTCATCGCCATCACTTTCTCCTCTTATAAGCTTCTATTGTATTCAGTTCACAATGACTGGAGCCTGACCTAATGGGTAGAAGAGCTGCGGTCACATAGATGGCCTGTTGATGCTTGTACTATAAGAGGATGTGATGGCTATAATTCTGTCAGGATACATTGTGTAATGGCTTGTAGAATCAAACCGGAAAGAGGATGAGACACCTGTGTAGAAAGGAAGGAAGCTGAACCCATGGAAGAGGAAGCCTAGGTAGAAAGGTTAGGGTTTTGTATCTCAACAGAACAGCATGACATCAAATAACAGTAAAGGTATGAGAAAGTGACCCATCATCTCTGGTAAATTACATAGTTTATGTCCCTTTAACATAGAGCTACAGATTTTAACTATTGTACCACAGTTTTTTTCTGAAAGCCAGACTTTGACAGATGTAACTTTTTTTCAAAAATAAAATATAATAGCACAGCCTAGTGCCAAGCCCAGCCAATAGAAAAACCCATCAAATTAAAACCTAAAGATGAAATGTTCTTACGAAGCTCTCTTTGTTGTACATGTAGACAATGTAATGTGTGGCTTCCTTTGCACCTACATTTTTTTAACTTATCAAGACCACTTTCACAACTTAACATATATATCACCATGCAACTTTTTAAAGTTGAACCTTGGATTACAAGCATAATTCATTACAGTAAGATTTTTGTAATGCAAAGTGCTTGTATAACAAAGCAAGTTTTTAAATAGAAAATCATGGAAAAGCAGCAGACTCGTTCCACATCCTAAATATATTTATCATGTGTAGTACAACATCTAGACCAGTGGTGGCGAACCTATGGCACTGGTGCCAGAGGTGGCACTCAGAGCCCTTTCTGTGGGCACCCGGGCCATGACCAAGCACACCAGACAGGACCTGAAGAATCTTCCTCTAGTTCCAAACAACTTAAAAGATTCAGCTTTCAGTCATATTTTGATACTTACTGAGCTACTTGTGACTGTAGGAAGAGGGAGAATGAGTAGACAGGGCCGAATTATCTTTGGAGGACCTCCTGTTGGCCCCACGATTCTCTGTGTACAGAGGGACACTGGAAAGAACCTAAAATTATGAAAAATTTCCATCTTTCTACTGTGTTTATGTCCTCAGGAGGCAAATATAAAGTTGTTGAACAGGGAGCAATAAGTTAAGGCTTTAATTTTTGGTTGGCACCTAGCGAAAAATAAGGGGGATTTTGGGTTCAGTTTGGGCACTCGGCCGCTTAAAGGTTCGCCATCACTGATCTAGACCCTATTTTCTCTACTTCTTCAATATTGTGTTATAAACCAAGTTACAGTTTTTGTAAAATGCAAGTAGACCACTTCACCACTTTACTTGTAATCCAAGGCTCCACTGTAGTTGATTTGGAAGGAGTTCAGTACCAGATGATTCCATGTTTCCGAGATAACAGTAAGATTTGGGGCCATCTTAGAAGGTGAATACATGCAATTAGGGCATACTTCTAATGGGCTCACTAACATACAGTTTTAGCCTCTTTAATCCTCTTTAAACATACCGGGTGTTTACTACATTATGTAGCAGACACCCAACAGTAACATCTGCGATCTTTGCTGGCACCAATCGTGGTTGTCAACCCTTTAAATGCCCACTGTCATCGCTCCCCATGACATTATTGGAGAGCGAAAACTTGTTCCCTTTACAGCCTGGAGTCTGTATGAGACCCCAGGCCTGTTTCTGCGTTATCTATAACAGTGTGTCAGTGGCACACTGTTACAGATCAGTAGCCAATTCACCATATACTGCAATACAGTAGCATTGCAGTATATGGTACTGCAATTTTCAAAAATTGGCAGAACTGGGTGAACCCAAACCTAAACTAGTTCGCGCATCACTAGTCCTTATTATACCGGCATTGCACTCACTTTTGATCATTTTCAGCATTTATCATCAGGCATCACAGTAGAATATTGTTAAACTTGCAAAATACATTATTAGGTCACTGGGGGATCCTGGTGCCTCTTATACAATACATAATACCATTACAAACAGTAACTTCGACTTTATTTCCTGGTAGCAAAATGAATTTTAGTAACAGATAATAATAATAATAATAATATTTCTTGATATATCCACATGATAGAAACTTGTAGTTTCCTTTTCGGGAAAAATCGCCATTGTCAATCTGTATCACAGAAGGAAAATGATTACGCATTTTATATGTTCCATTCAAGTGAACCGCTCCAGGAAAGCGCAAATCAAAGTTAGTTTCATCTAAGCCAAAACTTGATGGACATTATTGAAATGGAGACTTCCAAAGTTCTCGGGAGCGTGAGGAGCACCTGCTGATTTTAGGCTGCCTACAGTTGAGACACAATTTAAATGACCCTGGAGGATATCTAGAAGATGCACAGTCAATTATACTCTAGGTCCTTCTCGAGCCGCTTCACTGCAGGATAGAGACCCTGTTAACATGCAAAATAATGTAGAGATGCAGGTGGGGATATGGTTGACTTAGCAGAGTGATGCTTCAGTGAGAATTATCTAATTAAAGCTCTTCCTCTTCAGACTATTTTCTTGTTCCACTACATATTCACAAAGCCAAATCTATATCAGGCAGAATCAGGGGATTAGAAAATTGCTAAAGTAAAAAAATGACCCCCTGTCCTATCTTCTGTTAGCTCAGATGGAGCCAAGTATCTCTTGGGCATTGCAGGATCTGGGATTAGAGAAGGGAAGGCAGGGAGTAGAGGAACACAAGACAAAAAAAGCAATTTTTTTTTAGCAGGATTAGCTATGGTGCTTCCTTAATAATCACATCCTTGTACGGCAAGGTTACTTGCTTAATTTTTCTTCTCCTGTTATCTTTCAGTTAATAAAAGGTTTCCTGCAAACGACGCCCGCTTGCAGCGAGTATTAATTTTATCTATTAAAAAGCAAGAAGGGTCTCACTTTCTATGCATGGGGAAATGTATGCAGAACCAAGAAGAAAAGCAGAAAGATGTTCTCTTTCTGAACCTGTTTTTGTATTGGATTCTTTTATTCAAGTCAATCCCCTTATCACTATGTACTTGTATTTCAAGTATGAGGGTATTGTGCACAGGATTTAGGTTTTGTTATTGTGTTGCATACATAAATGATGTTATTTAGTCAGTTTCTACCTTTTTTTCTTATACTGTGTTAGACTTTGGGATAGAAAGTGCAGCTTTACATAATATAAAAGCAGGAAGATTCTTCCTAATTCAATGGGATTGGAAAGAGAAAATCATTTTACTTTTTTAAATCTACAAAATAAAATAACTTTGAGTGAAAAAAACTTGGGTAAAGTTCTGTGAGATAGTATCCAGACATTTTATTTTGAGTTTTCAAGAAAGAAATTTTTCCTTGAAGCACAACACATAGATTTTTCACCTCATGTCCAGAAACAATACTAGAAAAAAAAGACAATTCATAAGCAAACAAGCAATTGTCTACATAAAGCATAAAACCTGCAACAGCTTCGTTTATGATGTTGTCTCAGCACAAGTTCGGTAAACAATCCATTTGCAAGTTAAAGGGGTTGTCCGAGTTTAAAAAAAAGGAGCGCGGCTGCCTAAAACAATAAAGATGTACTTACCTTCCGGTGCCCTCCGGTATCCAGCGCTGCTGTCGCTCTGGTCCGGCCGCCATGTAAACCGCTGCATTCAGCTTCCGGCCGACCGTGGCCTATCCGTCCCTATACACAGCATTTTGTATGGGGGCCGGAAGGTTGTCGGGTCTGGCCGGAAGCTGAATCCAGCGCTGGATACCGGAGGGCACCGGAAGGTAAGTACATCTTTATTGTTTTAGGCAGCCCGCTCACGGCCACATATAGTTTTTTTTCAAAACTCTAACAACCCCTTTAATGGTTTAACCCAACATTTGATGCTATCCCATATCTAATGGCTTTTTGTTTAGAGTTTTAGACCATTTCCCACTACTATAGCTCTTCCTCTAGCTCTAACCTAGGAGTAAAAGAAACACTGTAGTAGCACACAATGGATGTCACTCCTGTAACACCCCCTGATTTTGTCTGCCTTGACTTCTTCTTTTTTATGTAGTGTAATGCTACTGTAAGGGAATGCACAGAAATATAAAGGTAGAACAGAAACAAACAGTGAACCCCAAAGCTGGACCCCTTTGGCTGTCCCTACCTATTTGCCCATCCTACCCTAAGCATTGAGTGACAACTGGTTGACAAAGAATTGTTGAGAAGAATAGTCTTACAAATGCAAGATGACAATACAGAATCAAGATGGGTCAGGCAATGGGTCAGAGTCCGAAATACGCTAGCAAGCTTGAAGGAAGACTTATAGAAAGCACTAGGAAGGGGAAAGACAAAGTAATAAAAGACCGCTAGAGAACAGACAAACTTCACAGAATCTCTCACCACAGCAAAAGTAACAAGCAACTAGATAGTATAGATTTTCAAACAGAACAGATCCAGGTATAAGCTGCAGATACATCAATACCTAGCAAGGACTGAATGACAACACCAGCATTAAATGGAGCCCGGCCACTCCTGATAGGATAACACAAATTACCAAAGCTGAAACCTAAAAAAACCAGTGAGTAATGCAAAAACACCAATAACAAAAAGAAGGTATAAACAATCAGGCCACTGACAATTACATGTAGTGGAAATTAAACGAAGAGGATTTTACTGGTGATTGCTACATTTCTATCTACTACTGTATGATAGAATTATATGGCTGTGCCCCATCTAGAACCATCTTTATTGGTGGCACTGCAAAAATTTATGCCATTCCTTATAATTTGTGAACCTAGGGATTAGTATTTTTATGACTACTGTCACGGCTCGTGAGGGGCGAACCGTCTGAGAGTATCTTTGGGAAGAGTCTGTGGACCCTTTGGTGGCAGCCAAGGTAACAAATGCAGGAAACAGTCACAACCTGAGATGACAGCAGGAACGCAGAGGAGCACTGGTAACGCTGGTACGGAGTGAAGACACCGCTGGGATGGAACCCTGGAAGGTACGGCAGAAGCACAGGAAGGCAGGAGGTCACCACTGGGCTGGAACCCTGGAAGGCACAGCAGGAGCACAGTCGTACGAGTACGGACCACAGGATACGGACCACAGGATATGGAACACAGGATACAGACCACCAGACACGGACCATACAGACCACAGGATACGGACCATCGGACACGGACCACAGGATACGGACCACCAGACACAGACCACAGGATACAAACCACCGGACACAGACAGATACACACAGGAACGGGACCTCAGGATACACACAGGAACGGGACCTTGGGATACAAACAGGAGGCTTTCACTTCAGTGGGAAGACTTGAAGATCCGGCAGGGAGTGAAGGAGGCCGCCTGATTATATAGGAAACCCGGGGATGGGGCAGACACACCGCCACAGAGGATCGCGAGGACACCTGTGACAGCTACCATTTTGCATACTTGCAAAATTGTCTAAGATGGATATATACAGTTAAATAAAATAGATACAAGGTACAATTTTTCATAAGAATAATTTTTACAGGTTTGGAGCACACTTTGACATTTTATCTGTGAGCTTAAAAACAATCTTTGCCTTAATACGGTTATTTGTATTATTCTCAGAGCATTGCATGTTATTCTCTTACATCCAAATGAAAGGATTTCTACTTATGATCAGCAACGTGTTTGTAGACGATCAGCTTTGTAATTTAGTTTGCTTCTAGAATACATGTTTAGCTTTAAAAATGTATCATCAGGTAGAACACAGTTAAAGCAAATGTCCAATGATCACCGGAAAAAACTGCCAGGATATGTTCCCAGTGTGTAAAAGTAAATTTGTAGTGTAAAATGGAAAAACATGCCACAACCTGTTTGCATGCTTCATTTATTTGCAGGATGTGAGCTTTGTTGCATTCAGTTTGGCGCATAGTAGGAAATCTACTGAATTTATTTACTTTTCCCTCACATCAGCTTCAAACTAAGCTAGAAACTACAGTTAGAAACTACAATAACTTAGATCTTAGCTTCTTCGGTAGAGAGGACCAGAAGTAATGTAGGACTGTAATCCAGAATAGTGACCAAGGGAGAGACTGAAATCAGCCTACTACAGTATGACATCCTACACAACTTCTGATTTCAGTAACAATCACATTTGGAAAATAGGTATTCCATGATTATTTCAACATATCACCTAGCGTGATGCTCTAATGAGTCGCCTACACTTAAATGGCCTATGATATTTCCTCCATTTTCACTTTTCAATTCCCCTGGTGTTATGAAGGACACTAACAGCCTAGCAACACAGACAAATATTCGATTCCAATTGGGAGTTTGCAGCAGGATAAAGTGTACATTATCCTGCTGCAAACTGCTAATTGTACATTCACACCCATGAATGTCTCCACTAGATTGCACAACATGTAGGTAGGTGGTGGATTCAGGTATCTGGGCTCAGTAGGGAATGATGCAGTCAAGATATAGATCAAGTGGCATCTAGCCACAATGCTGCAACACATTTCAACCTGGAACCCAGAACGTCATCAGGCAGACAGGCCGAAACATGCTGCAGCATTGCCAATCAAAGCCTCTTTAATCTACATCATGACGGCATCATTCCCTACTAAGCCCTGGATACCATAGCCTGTTGCACTTGCAGTTTTTGAAGTCAAAATCAGGTGTGGATAATAATGGATGAAACATATAATTGAAAGAAGTTTTTCCTGCTCTTTTTTCACTCTACTTCTGGTTTGGACATCAAAAACTGCATCTTAAAACTTAGTGTGTAAACATGCACCCTGACGGTAAGTGTAGGCATGTTATCAGTGTAGTGACTGTGTCGGTCTCTTCTCCTCCACACCCATCCAGCTCTCTCATCCCTCTCCATTTTCTGGCGGGATGGTGTGGAGTAGAGGGAGAATGCATGAGGAGACTCAGGCACACACAGGCTGCAGCAGCTGCCCCTTGACTAGCCACACGCTGCTGGTGGGAAGCCAAGTAATGTAAATTAAATTATTAAACTATTATAATCTAAACTATTGAAATGATTCAGAATGCTGACAGAGGCATTTTTTATATCAGCATAGCCTAGGCCAGTGGTGGCGAACCTATGGCACGGGTGCCAGAGGTGGCACTCAGAGTCCTTTCTGTGAGCACACAGGCCATCACCAGAGATGACTCCAGGTATCTTCCTGCAGTCCTAGAAAGCCCAGGACTTGCTGTGCATGGAGGTATTTTAAAGTGACAGGACTACCAGGGACTACTGGAGGAGTGGGAAGGTGTGGACAGATCTGGATTATCATTGTAGCTCCTGCTCCGGCCCTGACAATTCTTCCTGTTTATGGGACCCTTGAGGGAAGCTACAATGATCATCCAAATTTCTTCTATTTTCTGCTTTATTGGTGTCCTCAGGGTGCCGGTATCAATGTAAGCTGTGACAGAGAAGGGAGTATAAATCACAAATAAAATTTCTGCGTTGGCACTTTGTGATAAATAAGTGGGACTTGGTTGAAGTTTGGGCACTCTGTCTCTAAAAGGTTCGGCATCACTGGCCTAGGCCAATGGAACCTGTCACCAGCTAAAAATGACATTACTGGTGACAGGTTTACTTTAATTTGTTATAGGGGGTACCCCCTTCACATATACTATGTTGAATTCTTCCTCAGGTATTTTGCATTAAGACTTTTTTTATTATCTGCAACGTTGGAATAATTGTCCATGTTCCATTTTACCCTTCTTTGTGTAATTACAATGAAAATAATTATTTTGTTTTCAGCACTTAGTGATAAAACCTTTTGTTTTTAGAAAAATGTGAAAATATAACTTTTTTTTTAAATTAAAACCATGATTTATTTTTATCTTCTACTTCCTTCGCAAAAACTTTTGATATGATCTCTTTTCCAGCTTTGCTAATATATCTGGACATGGTCATCAGAAACCTGAAGAGCCCTGTACTGATCTGGGACCCATTGTGGTGGACGAAAGGCAGAAACAAAATCAAAATTAACATTTTAATTAGAAATGACTACTGGTGCAATGAAAATTGTTTTTGTGCACTTCATGGATATTTTCTCCAGTAATGGCATAGGGAAATCGAGAATACTGAGTCAACTATTAACTAACGAACGACTGAGTCTATGACAGAAGAGCGATGTCTGCATTTGGAAAATTAAGGAGTTACCAGCGCTTTGATATTTGTACATACAAAATATAAAGAGGCAAAATATTTCTGATACTTTAAAAAAGAAGAAACATATTTCATGATATTTATTTGAAGCTGAAAACTAATCCTGTTTATACAGGTTGCTGGGTAACTTTGTTTCTCTGAATCCTAGTGAATTAGTGGGTCTTCGTAGTTTTACCATTGCTTTATGCACTTTATAAAGTTCATTTATTTATCAGCATTTCACTACTTTTTTACCAAAATGTACAAAATGTGAAATAACATCCAAGATCAGAGACAGGGATCGGCAATCATGATTTGTCATTCAGGTTTTGACTTTGTCTAAGGAACCTGTAGTTTGTTTAGAGTCCTAAATCGACCTGACAGGTCTTCTTTAACTACATAAAAAAAGACCAAAAATAAAGATTAGAAAAAAAAGACGTTCTAGTTTTAATGAGAACAAATAAAAACAAATATAAGTAAAAAATTGAAACATTTGCTTTAATACCAGACAAAGACGTTTCCGTAGCCTATAAAAGTCCAATGACTAAATAATTAAACACCTCCTCCCTAATGTTTCATTCCCAATAATAAAATTGCTTCGGATTATCTTGGTTGTTGCCAATAGGTCTACGGATAAGTTTGCAAAAATATCATATGGTTAAGTCATAAGGCATTACCTAGAGTTAAATTACATCTAAGTGCACATAAAACAAAGTGCAGAACAAATGTGTTATTATTTAACAATAGAAATATCCTAATTATAGATACAATGTATGCTTATTACGGGATATTCATTGTAACTCTCCTTGGCCATACAACAAACCAAAGAAGTTTTTATAGAGTGTTTATGACTGTGGATGCTATCTCCTTGGTACATAATGACTTGCAGCCGGCATCATTGCCTTATTTTATAGGGAGAACATCAGAAAACATGCAATGGGGTTATTAGTTGTGCTGGATTAAATTACATTCTGAAACTACTATACAGAGCTCCATCCGAGTAAAAAAAAAATATACAGAGAGATGACTATAGGCTTTTAATTTCTATTTTATTCATTCTTTGCTAATGGTTTGTAGATTAAAATCCCTTTAAAGGTAATCTGTCATGGCGATTTAGTACACTAAACCCCCACATGTCCTTATGGACCATCGGTTTAGTGTCCAAAATTAACCAGTATGATTTTTTAAGTGGGTGAATGAAATAAAAAAAAACTAATACTCCTTACTTTCCTTGTTCCCTTTGCTGACAAGGCATTAGAAGCTAACATATTACACCCGATCTTTACTGTGCAAGTGCAGTAGGTCCAGCGCATGTGCAGTGAAGCGGGCACATAATCCCAGCTTCGTTTATAGCATTGTGAGAGGAGGCTTTCATATGTGAGTCCTTTATGCCTCACATGCCTCGGATTCACATCTAGGCAAGTATAAAAGTTTGTTTTGAAATTTTTCTCTATGTACAGCTGTAATAATGGTCGAATTGTACCATAAGGATCTGTAGCCGGTTTAGGGTCCCAAATCAACACAACATGTTCTGTTTAACTGGTTACCGACAGAAATAAAAAAAAAATACAATGTGGCCAGGGGGAAGGGGGTGGGGGTGGCTGAATAAAAAAATAAATATGTACTTACCTCCTTGGTTCCTCCTGGTGTTCCCCGCCATGATCTCTCCGTACCCACCTGTCACCATATTACAGAGCACCATATACAGCGCTGCAACAGGGTACCAGCCGGTAGGTCAGAGTGTAGCTTCAAAATAGACCTTGGCGTGGGACACCGGCAGGGATTGAGGAGGTCAGTACATGTTTATTATTTTATGCAGCCCTCCCCCAGACACATTGCTATTTTTGTATATTTCTCGGACTACACTTTAAGATTCATGGGCAGCCCCAGACTAAAGCCCGTTTTCCACAAATGAGTTTAGCTTGGCAATCTCGCTCTATTTAATTGAATCACTACAGATCGAGTTTATCTGTCCAAATTCACTCGTGGACAATGGACGTAAGACTTCAAAATAGCCGACTATATTTGCATATTTTAATTTCTATAAACACTTGTTGAAATTCTTCAAAATACTTTGCAGGCTTGGAGCACCTTCTTTTTATTATTTGGGCAGGAATACACTTGTGTTTTGAACACATATTTCCAATGCAATGTGAAGATTGTTATATTTTACTTTTACAGTTTCAATAATTCTTTATATTGTGAAAAATCAGTTTCCCAGCAACTCATATTTCATCTATATGCAAATCCTGATTTTGAATATGTATGTTATAAAATGACACAAAATGAAACATATTTCTTAATGTCTGAATACAATAAAATATGATGACAAAATGAAAGCTGCCCAGATGCAAATAATAGCATTTTAGGTGTGCGTTTTCTATGCGTTACTCTCCTTTTATCATTTTTAAAAAATCTTATGGTCCAAATATCATCATTGATAATAACTTAACTCATCACATTGGAGTTATTGGGATTGAATGAAACTGTCTATATGTGAATACAGTGAGTGATGATATTTCAAGGACATCTACCTTCATCTAGGGTAGATGTTCTTTAAAGAAAATCTACAATCAAAATCAAGCATGGCACTTAATCATAGATCCAGGGACAGTGACTGTGGTAATCTTCTTATATTTGTTATCCATGGGCTCCTTCCCTCTGAAATCAACTTTTAATCCAATAGGGCTCCGAGGAGCGTTACCTGAGCCCCTGTGTGCAGTAGCTTCACAGGCTGTTATACTGCAGAGTACATCCCCCTCCCACTGTGTGAGATTACATTAAGTAACAGGGAAGGGAAGTGCCACGGGAGCAAGAGAAAGGGTAAGACCTTCTCCTACACAGTGTAACATCCTGTGAAGAAAGAGCATGGAGGGCTCTGGTAATGTCAGTCAGTTGATGATCATGTTTTTTAACTATATATTCCAGAATTTCTAAAAACTTTAGGTCCTCTGTGGTCTTGTGTGGCTTGGCATTATTGGTTGCTTGCTATATACGTAGCTTTAGGCGCTGAAGTTATCATTAAATATATCAATATGTAGCTTTACATTTTCAAATATGTCACAGAACGGATTCTTGTAACATGACTGCCAATGGCTGAACGGTTTACTGTGTAAATGAGAAAAAAAAAATCTATCTTATCTTGCTGAAGGGAACTTCAGAGCTGTATACTGTGATATATTGATGTGTTAATTGTTGCCTCAGCCCCACATTTATGACAGCTTTGTTCTGATTAGTGACCTATGACCTCGGGTCAACAATTGTTAGTGCTACAGTGAGCTGATGTAGGAAGGAAATTGCAGACAGCTTTTTACAACAAACATCTAACTCATGTTCCTATTTGAGACAACGATGATGTGTACATCTTAAAAGTTTTTCCTGTCCTTTATTGAGCTCAATTGTTGGCGAAATTCAGTTTCTCTATCTTTTCTATTTGGCCCAGCATTACCATGTCTTGTCTTTAGCTTGTGTCCTCCCCGTGGAGGTAACCACAGAGACATTTTATTATGTTCCTTATTGTCCCTACATCTTAATCCCCTGACAGTGTTATCCTGCTGCTACCTCTAACACTCTCCCCAAAATACTGTCAGGCTGTGGTCACATGTGGCATCTGCACTGCGTTTAAACAGTACAAACTACCGTGTGCTCGTTACCAATCGCATGTGTTTCACTGGAAACGCATATGAGATCGGGCCGAGTCCTGCCTCCGGGTGCTAGAATGCTATTGTAAGCACAAAGCTAGTGCCACGTGTGAAGGCGCCCTAAGAAATATCCCCCACATACTCTCAGTAATGTCCCCAACACAGGCCCCAGTAATGTCCCCAAGACAGCACCCCAGTAATGTCCCCAAGACAGCACCCCAGTAATGTCCCCAAGACAGCACCCCAGTAATGTCCCCCACACAGGTCCGCCAATAATGTCCTCCATAGCCCCCAGTGATGTCCTCCTCACAGTCCCCAGTAATGTCCCCCACACAACCCCCAGGAATGTCCTCACACAACCAAAATTAGAGAGTTATCTTCTTTCCTGGAGATGGGTGGGCGGCTGGACAACCTCTTTCAGACTGATGTGAATGATCAGTGAGTGGACAAAGTAGTTGCAGTTACAATAATGAGTATGCATAGATCAGATAAAAGTTTTCACCAAGTTTGTAAGTTCAATTTCACCAGTAAAAATAGGACTTTGTAGACTCTTCAGATCCCTCCTCGTATGAATGATTGTTTTATGATTCGCATATAAAAGTGATTCAATGCCGATGGGAGTTTTAATCAGCAAATAATTTATCCCACGGGACTGTACATGCAAAAATATATCCTCTCCTACACCTGCAAAAAACTTGTAGTGATTGAAACGTTCATTAGTTGGGATTCAGACGTGGTTTTCACTCTAATCAATCTCGAAAATCTCATTCCTTACATTTGCTACAAAGTCATTTTGGTATTTATGGGTTAAATGGCTCAAAGTACAAAGCGTTTCTTTCACTTTGATGAATGGAACAATCATGATGTCATAATCATTGACAGTCTGAATTACTAGCTGTCATCTTACAAAGCTACAACTCGCTGTAGAAGAGGGCAGTACTTTCATGTTGCCGGAAGGTTCTCTTGTTTGAAAATCAGGGGATAGAAAACAGGAGTCTAATTCTAATTTTAATGGGCCAAGATCAATATAAAGTGGATATGATAGAAAGATAGAGTCATTATCGCCTGTTGTGTTTGGGGCACAGTGTATCTGTATAACTACTACACAAGTGTTTGCCATGAAGATACTAAGTAGACGGTAAAGCAGCCATTAGATGCAGCCTCTAACCCGCGCATCAATCAGCTTTTCTTCTATGCTGTTATTACCCTATACTACAGGCTACAGGGTCCATTAATGGTAGAAAATGGATGATATACTAGCCATGTTTTATATGAAATGTACAATTTCCACCTTTCTCAGATCCTAATCAAATAAAGCGGCGGTAAAGCATGAAAAAAGCAAGATAATAAAATATTATGGTAAAATGTTTGTAAGTAGTGATGTTTTATGGTCCCATAATGTCCACAGGGATGTCACATTACAGAGATAATACACACAGTGATGTCACAGTACAAAAGATAATACACACAGTGATGTCCCAGTACACGGATAATACACACAGTGATGTCACAGTACAGGGATAATACACACAGTGATGTCACAGTACAGGGATAATACACACAGTGATGTTACAGTACAAGGACAATACACACAGTGATGTTACAGTAAAGGGATAATACACAGTGATGTTACATTACAGGTATATAACGCACAGTGATGTAACATTACAGGGATAATAAACAGAGTGTTGTCATACTAAATGTATAGTGATTTCACTATAGTGATGAGTGATGTCACAATATTGGAATAATACACACAGTGATGTCACAGTACATAGAAATGTCACAGTACAAGGATAATACACACAGTGATGTCACAGTACAAGGATTATACACACAGTGATGTCACTGTGCATAGTAATGTCACAGTACAGGGATATTACACACAGTGATGTTACAATATTAGGACAATACACACAGTGATGTCACAGTAAAAGAATAATACACAGTGATGTTACAGTACAGGTATATAACGCATAGTGATGTAACATTACAGGGATAATAAATAGAGTGATGTCATACTAAATGTATAGTGCACAGAGTGATGTCACAATACTGGAATAATACACACAGTGAAGTCACAGTACATGGATAATATATACAGTGATGTCACAGTACATAAACAGGACAAAAAGTGAATTCACAGTCTAGTAATAATGCACACAGTGATGTCATAGTATAGAGGTAATGCTACAATTAATATCAATACTCACATTGATGTAACAGTACACGAACACTGGATAATGCCATAGTAAATGATGGAAATGCACAGGAATAAGGACCAAAGTAATACAGCAGAGAAAAGATAATGTACACGGGTGCATTCAGTTTTCCGTATTCTTAAACATCACTGACTACACACTGGGTCTAAGTTAAAATGAACTTAACTTGTCAAGTATTTGGGTTCCATAGCAGCTGCTATGCCTGACACCAAGCCATTACGCCTATGAATTTAGTGTAGTCGTTTCAGTCCATCTAAAAATGAATTTGCACCTACAGGACATTAATACCGTCAATTAGTACTATTATATTGGGTTATGTCCAGTAATAGTGGTAAATGGGCAATAACACTCAATGCAAATGTATGTCAGAAAACCTTAGTCTACAGGTCTTGGTGGTGCCAGAAGTGTTTTATTGATAACCACTTTAGTATCTGGAAATGTGAATATTTTGGCACGATTACATTACATCCAGGCCATGACATTGAGAATATTGGAATATGACCAAAGCTTAACATTCAGCAGTTTGTCCACAGTTTCATTATACCATCCAGCCACATCTGTGTTCTTATTTTCCATATAAAATGTAGTTTATTACTGTAGAATTCTGTAATTATCCCACAGCTGCACCACTTCTGAACCTCTGACAACGAAGTCACGAACCTGCCGAAACAGGGAAAGTTCAACTAAATTCCAAGGACAAAGTAGAAAACGGAATAGATAGATAGAAAGACATAGGGTTTCATTTATCTTCAGTCAGGCCATTTGGGGGTGTCTTTTTTCTTTTATTTTCAGGGTTTTTGACTTCTTTGATGTATCTTAAAGGGTGATATATTTGCCAATTTAAGTTTGAGGATTTTTGCAACTTAATAAATAGCACAAACGTTGCAGACACTTGAACTAAATGTACCATTCTATTGCTTATGTCTTCTCAGGGCTGATTTGATTTTTTTGTACAAATATTCAAATGTGCCAAAAAACAAAGGTGATTAATTCATAAGAAGCTGTTTTTAGTTTTATACATTTTTTTTTCTCCTAGCCCATCCCGCCTTCCTTCGTACCAGGATGAATGGAAATTTTCACCAGTTGCCATTTTGAAAACACATCCAAAGCAAATTAGAAAAAAAAAATCAGATTTGATATGGAGCATGCAAATTCATACCAACTCTTCAAACCAGTAAATAGATTTGCTCATTTCTAGCTGGGCGCTATTGCTATAAATTAAGCAATATTGTGTAAACCATAAATTATATCTGAATTTTGTGTCAATGCAAAAAAACGCATCTATCTAACTTGTAATAAAAAACTAACCTCAAAGAATTCCAAACTGTAAGAATTAAGGCAAAATTGTACTTTAAAGGGGTTATCCGGGATTTTACAAAGTTGATTTATGGCTGAGGGGTTGTATTAAAACAAAAAACCTCTTACACTTACTTCTCTCCTCTTTCCCGTTTACCTGTTGTGCCTCCCTTTAATGTCATTGTCCGTTTGTATACAGTGGCTGGTGATGGCGTCCCAAACAATGCCTCACGCATGCTACAGCATTAGCTTCAGGTTGTAGCAGGCATGTGGCAGTGGTCGCGACGGCACTGCTGGCCTCTGTAAATGGAGACCGGCATTGATGGACTTCACAGCGACTGATCGAGAGCAATAAGAGAGGTGAGTATAAGAGGTTCATTATTTTATACACTCCCCCAGCCATACATCAACTTTTTTCTAATCTCAAACAACCCGTTTAAAGAGGACCTGTCACCCATAAATTCGGCACTAGGACCTGCTTATTAAAGTAAGCAGTTCTTGGTGCTTAAACAAACGCCTCAGTGTTAGAATGATAGTGTTACAGGAAACCTCCTCCTAACACTGCGATGGAGTACAAACTAACCGCCAGACCACTCGCAAAGTGGTCCGACGTATTCATGAGGCGCTGCCTCTTCCCCGGACCGCCCTGCTCGCTCCATAAGGCGGTGGTGACTGACGCGCGTAATGCCCCTAAACCCGCCCACAATCCTGACCCCTCATGAATACATCAGACCCCTTTGCGATTGGTTCGGCGCTTACATTGTACTCTGCCGCAGTGTTAGGTAGTGTTATCGGTAGGGCTATCATTCTAATACTGCGTTTGTTTAAGCACAAATTTATGGGTGACAGGTCCTCTTTAAGTAAACTTTCCTTTTCAAGAAATATTAGTCAGTCGGGATGATCATAACTTTCTTTGATGGCATGAAGACGCCTAGAACTTTCTTTGTTGTTTTATAGGTGATTACATTGTGTGTGTAGGGAGAGTTAGTGAGATTGTTTTTCGTGTCTCTCGGCTAGTAATTAAAGCAGATGGATAAATATGACTTCTTTCAATAGCCTCTTCATCTCTCCACTCAATACTTGGCAGTTTAATCCATGATATAAAAGTGTGGGGAGGGGTGTGAGAAAGGGAGATTACTACTAATTCTAAACGATTCATAAATGTTTGTCTCTCTGAAGTTTTTCTGGACTTTAAAGCTGAGAAAAAAAGGAATTACCTTTCAAGTCAACTTTTCACGAGCCTATAACTACCTTCCCCACAAAATCACCCCGCGTGGTGCTGCCACCATGCCCCTTAATTCCTCTCTGCAATCTGTTAGTGTGAGGTGTAATTTTTCCTGAAATGTAGTCGTCATAGCAACTGGGAATGACATCTTCTAAAAAATATATATTATTTAAAAATAAACATTAGGAAGGCCGATAAATTAACATCGCTCACAATAGGATGCAATCTAAAAATGCATTAGGGGAAGGTCTGTCCACATCATTTTGCTCAATCATTGCTTTACCGTTTCATTCTCTCTCACCTCTTGTTCTTTTCCTCGCAATCGGAATGTAACCTTTACATCACTCTACGTCTGAGCGCTTAAAATAAAACTCCATAGCAGTTCTTCTTAGGTTCCTTATCTTATCCTTACAAGGAGACTTCACTTTATATAAACTGCTTCTATCCTAATTTTTCAATTCTTTTTAAGTCTACTTTTGAATTTTTAAAACTTTTTCTACTTGTTATAAAACTTTATTATTTCTTTTTAAGACTCCCTGAAGTATGAGGTGCCCAGACTTACAGTCAATCCACCATCATTACTGTCCTAATAATCATAGGTAAAAAGTACTGAAAATGACCTCTGATAAATCTTGGTTTATGATTTTTCTGGATGACCATGCGCATGTTATTGCAGGATATTATGATGTTAAGTGAAATCCATCATAAAAAGACATTTTCACTGTTAAGAATTTCTATTATTGTCATCAACTGTTTTATTGTATCTTTTTAGACATTAACCAGGTAATAAAGTGACGAGGATGACACATATTGTTTAAGTAAATCCCTTTAGTAACAATGGCTTCTAGTTCTATATAATAACTTTATTGCTTCAATTATTTTTTTTTATTTAGTTTCCTCTATCCAAAACAAAATATTTTTTTTCTTTATTTTTTTTCATTTACACAGGAGCATAAGATCTCTGCAATAAATTCTACTTTCTTTAAAGTGAACCTGTCACCAGGAATGTCATTTGAGCCGGTGAAAGTTTCCGATAGCTGATTTTAAAAAATGATTTGTCAGCATTCTGAATACTGCCACTGCTTTATAAAACTTTATTCCACATTACCTTGCTCCCTGTCAGCAGCGTGTGGTGTGTGCTTGGGGGTGGGGTGTTGGGGGAGGAGCAGTAACATCAACCTGTGTGCCTGTGTCTCAGTCTCCTCATGCGTTCTTCCTCTCCTCCACGGTGATCCAGCAGTCATGATGTGCATTTAGCAGGAAGGGGAGAGGGAATGAGGATGATGTGGAGGAGAAAAAGAATGCATGAGACACTGACACAGAGGGAGACAAAAGCACACAGGCTGCTGCAACTGCCCACCTCCCCCAGGACTCACCCCATGCTGACAGTAGGGAGTCAGGTAATGTGAAATAAAGTTTAATAAAGTAGTGGCAGGAAACCAGATTTACTGACAACTCGTAGTTGGACTTATCTCTCTGCCCACTGTGCCCTCAGGTGAAGCTCTCTGGATGCTGGAAATTTATGTAACTGCAATGGTCAATGTAAGAGTTTTGAAAGGTGTCTTTAGTGAAGCTTCATGGTGCATCCTTGTTCCTGTGACATCCCAAAATTCTGGAAATCCTATCGTCACAGGGACACAATTATACTTAGTCTGGAGATACATTTACAAAAATACCTGTTCCACCTTACATACAAATTCAGCCTAAAGGAAATCTAAATCCATCATAATAAACCAGGGACACTTACTCATAGATCCAGGTATGTTGACTGTGGTAATCTTCTAATATTTGTTATCCATAGCTTCCTTCCTTCTAAAATCAACTGTTATAATTATGCTAATGAGCATGGAACCATATGGGGGCTTTACCAGAGCAAAATCAGATGAAAATCCATCCTGAGGCGGCAGACTGCAGATCCTAGAGGGGCCAGTAGTATGGACATGTATATTCTAGCCCATACTACCCATAATTCTAGTTTTAGATATTTGGGCTAGAGTATCTTACACTGGGATTATAACAATAGTTTTATTTCTTTTTTTTTAATTTGTTTTATTAAAGATAGAAGCACTAAATGAGCACTAGGAACACAGTCCTTATCACATTATAATACATCAAATAGGAGTCACATATAACATTACCTGTAACATAAAACTTTAAATTTGGACTCTACAAGCTCACGTTCCAGTTTCTCCCGTGCCCCCAACGATTTTTACAGAATAAGAACCAAAGCCGGGTTGGAGTCTCCAGTATCTCCTGGTGGTCCATGGAGAACTCCCCATGGTAACACGTAACTACGACAAATGGGAAGAGAAAGGGAGAGTAGGAAGATACTGATAAGAGTTGTGGGCAGAGGGAGAGAAGGGGGGGGGTAGTAGGGTAGACAGGGAAGGTGGGGTGGAGGCACTCAGGTCAGGAGGCGGGGGAATAACCAATTACTTTATCTTAAGATGCAGTAATTTACAAATCTGTGATAACAGCACAAATTATTAGGTCAGAATCAAAGAATATGCAATGAACCCAATGCGCAAAGTCTGCAGACTGTGACTTCTTGTGACTTTTGAAAATATCTTGCTCTTCTATGCTCTTTTGTGAACTAAAAGTTTAACTGGGGTAATGTTTTACATGAATAACAGAGCTCCAGACATTTTAGCTCACAAGATTTTTTGCATAGAAGACAAGAGCAATCATCAGTATGCATTAGCAGGGTGACTAACCTGGAGGCATTGAGTCACTTGCTTCTCAGGCAAGTGGTATTTTAATGGTTTTGATTTTAGTAGAGGCACATGTCTGCTGCTGTGGAGGCCTGACTGAACATTCAAGAGAACATACTTGTCAGTCATCATTAAAAGAGCAGAACAATGCTGGTTAGTCCTTCATTTGAAGAGGTTTGAAAGCTGACTTTACAATATGATGGAAGTAGACAATATGTTTTAAGGTAGTTGTCAAAGAGTATAGAAAATCCATCATGATAAACTAGGGGCAGTTACTCATAGACCCAGGCACTGTAACTGTAGTAATATTCTTATGCTTGTTATCCTTCTAAAATCAACTTTTAACATAATGCTAATTAGCCTGAAGGCTGGTAAGGGCAATTACAGAGCTTTCGTGGAGTAACTTCACAGGTTGTTAATACACCAGTCTTAATAAATTCCCCTCTGTATGTAAAATAAACGGCCATGTGCATTGATCTATTTAAAAGTAGTGCATTTAGTGCAGTCACGTGATGTCTGCACATGGCAATTTATTTATTTGAAATATCGTCCCATAAATTTTGTGTATGCATATATCTTCATATGCAAAATTTAGATATGTAATAAAAATTAAATTTTTTTCAAATGCAGTTTTTTTCACATGCAGCAGGTTTGCTATGATATTTGATTGTCCAGGTTTGTGATATTTGATTGTCCAATGATGTTTCTGTTATGCAAGCCAGAAGGCGATTGGAGAAGTGCTACCACCTGACCAGGGGAGTATATAGCCCCCTGCTAGGCGGAAGCACATGGTCTCAATACATTCAGTCTTTGTACAGAGTCTGCAGACAGCAGCAGACCTCAAGGTCTTTCTGCCACAGCCAGTGTCCTCGGGAAACTCCAGGTGCTGCAGGACTGCTGCCTGGCACCCAGAACTGAGCTCCAACACCCGGTTTCTATTCCACCTGTACCAACCCAGCCTTAATCTACTATCAGGCTGCGTGTAACCTTCCTGTGGACCAGCTCCCCATGACTCTCCCAACTTAAGAATCTTCTGTTATCGTTTTGGGCAATTTCCTTCTGTTCAATAAAGAACTGTAAGTTGATTTGCACAACGTTGCCTCAGTCTGATCCCTGGATACGGCTGCTTACCACCCGTAGCTCCCCATCTATCACCCAGGGACTCATCCTACAGACACCTCTTCCTCCTTATTTCTTGCACACACCACCTGCTGATGACCTGCCAGACTGTAAGTCAGCCTACCAGTCCCCATACCAAGCACCGTGACCACAGTGTGCCCAAGGTTGCATTAGGCAGCCAATCCGGAGTTCTGGGCCCTGGCTGCCACCAGGCCCCCTAGAAAAGGCAAGGCCCTGGTGGGGGATGTTGCATATCCATTAATAATGGAGGCCAATAAAACATCTATTTTCAACAGTTGAGAATTGGCATATGCTCGTGCATTTAGCCGAGGTGTGCATTCACAAGAGGCAACTCTCATGTTTATTTTTAAGCAAAAGATTACAGCAGACAAAGGTAGGGGGAAGTGCTGAGGGAGGAGGAGACAGTTTAAAAGCCTGTGATGCTTGAGTATGTAGGGACTCAGACCCACAGGAGCCTTTTGTTTCATTAGCATAATTTTAAAAGTTGATTTAAGAGGGAATAAGGCCATGGATAACAAATATAAGATGACCACAGTCACAGTGTCTGGATCTATGAGCTAGCCTCCCTGGTTTATCATGATTGATTTTGAAAGTTTTTTCCTTTAACAATGAGAGTACAATGGACCCCCGTTCTTGTGTTCTGTGGGAGTCCCATCACTGAGATCCCCCCGATCAGCAAGTTAGCACCTATCCACAGTATAGAGACTAAATTTTTGTCAATGGAGAATCCATAAGGAGAATACACTGTACTGAAGAGATGCAAACATAACAAAATAGTACTGTCTACAGTTGGGAATATCTTCATTTTGGAATACATATGCTGGTTTGGCTTCCATCCCATGTAATTTCATTAGGTTTTCAAAAAAAGTAGTGTTAAGGGGGCTGCCTTATTGGTAGCTAAGAGCCATTACTTTCCCAACAGTGTCAACTGTTACACAGAGCAATATGCGAGATAGATCCGTATATATTCTGGTCCTAGGCATTATTGATGGCAGTGATAATAATAATAACTCTTTATTTATATAGCGCCCACAGATTACGCAGCGTTGCACAATGCATGGCAAATTGGTCCCTGTCTTCAACGGGTCTCACAATCTAAACAACCTAACAGTATGTTTTTGGAGTGTGGGAGGAAACCGGAGGACCATGTGTTGTACGTGTTGTATTTTACTGCATTTTCTTTCACTTTCTATCATGTGTCTTTTAACATGTGCATCTGCTGAGTAAATGTAATATATCAGAGAGAAGATTATCTATTAGATCAGTGTCCTTTCCTAACAGACGATATTCTAGGGGTTGTCATTTACTCACCCCATTGATCAAAAGGACAATCCTTTATGTAGGATACACCTTTTATTTGTAAAAAGAAATTACCCGGTAACACAGTTCAATAGAAGAGAACTCCAGCTGTAATTTCTAAATGTCTAAATTGAGCTTTATGTCCCAATGAAAGAGCGATTTAAAGATATTGGGGTCTGTCTGTCGAGACTGAAATCATGCAATGTGAAAATGAAGTGTTAGAATCTATTTGGCCCGGCAGGAGAGGAGGTGTGGAAGCAGACAGAGGCAGAAGCGCCTCATTCACACGCTGACAAAGGGCTGTATGCAGCCAGACCTCTCAAATAATTATGGTGACCCTCTGCAATGGCAAATCAGATTTGATGACAGCCTCATTAAAAATGGACCTTTGGGCGAAATTGAAAGAAACGTGGAAGTTTGAAAAGTGAATTTATGTAATATGACAAAGAAGCTTGTACATTATAAATTTAATGCTTTTTACCTTTCATTTCAAAGGCGGACAGGCACTTTTTTTTCACTACATACACTTCTTGATTGAAATATATATATAAATCATAAGTATATGATATTTGAGTTAACCTTCTGTTGCCATTGCAGCTATTTTACACTATTTTCTTGTATGCACTAGATTTATTGAGTATTGAATAATTTGTTCATCTTCCTTCATATACATACATTTTAAAACATTTTATGTTGGGTTAACAAAACCTATTTAGACACGTTCTACACCAAATTAAAAATAGGCTGCACCGAGTAGGTTACCAATTTATGATTGGTGGGGGTCTGACCTCCAGGATCCGCACAATACTGGAATAGGGATCCTAAGCTTACAGGAAATCTACTGCTCTATACATTGAGGGAGATGTATTAATGTATCGGTCTTAAGCCCAGTGCAGAGTAGGACTAGACAGATCTCTGCTGCGCCAGATTAATCCCTGTGTCTGATGCTGGATGGTTAATCTGGTGCAGTATAAGGTTTGGGAGTGGTACTTTGCACATTGGTCTCTTTTGCTGCACCACTAGTGCACACTAAAGATTCAAGGGTTGTTTTCCATCCGATTAGGCCCCTTAGTTACCTAGGACATCCCCCTTTTTTGGACGGTGTCAGAGAACCGCCTTCAATAAAGGAGGCACATGGAATTTCAGATGCTAATTACTCCTGAATTCTGGTGTAGACATATTGATACATCACCCCTAATGTCTATAGGACTATTGGAGCTATATCATGTGGGAGCACTCACCAGGCGAATGCTTGCATAGGGATGGGCTTAGTATGATCATCATTGCAATAATTTGAGATCCCAGTGGTCAGAGATCCATCTGCTATACCAATATTAGCAATATATGCCAATATGTCACATTCTCCATGGGGAGACTTTGTTACAGAATTGACATGGTAGCCAAGGAGTTTTCATGTTACATCTCTAATATAAAATCTGATGTTTGTGTAGCCTATTGAGTGTTAGCCCGAACCCCTGAGGAAGCCATTCTTACTGGCGAAACATGTCGGGGGGCTAATGTTAGCAGTATACTGACTAGCAGTATTGATTGCCCTTCTAGTCGGTCAGCGCATACCACTTGGTGTGCAATTCACTCTTTATATAGGGATTTGTTATTGTTTGGAAACCCAATGTATGGGGACTTGTCAGTGTCTGAATGACCCTACATGTAGGGCCAGCCAATAGGTGCGACGATGTTTGCACAGTCAGGGAAAGATTTGTCACATTCTATATATCGCATGAACAACTAGCTGCATCTTTAGGATTATACTGGTCCAGTCTCTCCAGTGACCCCTTTGAGGGTTCCTGTGAATAGGGCCTGGTCGATAGATGACATGGCTCTCTGTGTGTGGTACATAAATAAAAAATAAAAAATCTGCGAAAGCGTTTAAGCCGTGCAGCATCTCTAGCTGTATAAAGTATTCTCATAAAGTCCTTTTGTTATGAGGATTTAAATGTGCAGGCGCACTACAACCCCCCACCCACTGTGTGAGATTACAGCAGGCACGGGGAGGGGAAAGTGCTGATTGATCAGAGGGGTGGAGATAGTATAACAGCCATTGAAGATATAGCAATGTAGCGCTCTGGTAATACCCCCCAGAGACCTTTAGGCTCATTAACATAATTTTTAAAGTTTATTCCAGAAGGAAGGAGGCCATGGATAACAAATATAAAATTAATAGAACAGTCATGGCGTGTAACATTTATGGATTCATGAGTACGTGTCCCTGGTTTATCATGCTTGATTTTGATTACATTTCCTTAAAATAAAACCAAAATATATGATATTTTGGAGGAACTTTGCTCCTAAGCTGAATTTTCTCTTTAAGGAATGTCATCAAAGTTTTTCAGGATATAAACATAGCAGTTATGTGAACTTTATGTGGAAGTAAAGCGGCCGTTAATAGCTCTTTGTAGACTCAACAATAAATATTTCTTACAATACTTCTACATATGCAGATGTACTGTACAAACAGAATTACAGGAAATTAGCTGAGGAGATCAATTAATTTTAAATGTGGAAAATGCAATAATGTAAGAACTTCTACTTGGTCCTAAAATAAAAAAGCCTTCACTCATCTCCTTCTCGTATTACAGCAGAACGTGCCTTTGAAAAGTGAATGATTACATTTAGAATCATTAGTAGTTGACAAGTGCGTAAAAGACTGTCCAGACCATAACTTTTCCTGGAAAGGCATTCAAAACATCTACTAATGCCAAAGACTCCATCGTCATCTAAGGCAGTTTACAGATTACTGGTAACATCTTTAGTAGAGCACTTACAAAAACTCATAAAACCATGAAACTTGCTGATAAGCTACAAAACCCATTTAGGAATAGAGTGGAGTAAAAAGATCAAAGTGTCCTAAGAGCAGAAACTTAGTATTACTAGATATTATACATTTTCAACGTCAAAAGAGAGATTAATACTTTTTCTTTTACTAGAATCTTAAAGAAAGTTCCTCAGGCCAAAAGAGTGAGCATGTACTTATGGAATTATCAGAAAACTTACCTTTGAAGTATCATTTTTAAGAATAACACTTAATAATAATAGTGATAATCAGTGATTGTCTTAAACTACAGCATGCACTATACATTTACAACATGTGTACATATACTACTGAGCAAAAGGTGCAGATATTAAAAATGCTGTATCTGAGGAACCTTCCTGCATGGACTGATGTGATGAATGTCACAGTCCGTTCCAATCCGGACTATTAGTGCAGGGTCCCGGTTGTCATAAGACAGCCGGGGCACTACTCTTCCCTGCATGGGGGGCCCATGAAGACCTTAGGTTAGGTCCATGGAGAAACTCTTTGGCCCAGCCTAAGACCCCTTAAAGGAAACCTGTCAGCGGGGACCTCATTTTCACTAAAGATGGATTGTAAAAGCCCATGACACCTGCAGATCAAATATGCCTCTCTGCCTTTTCTAAGCATTTGCATTACAATATTATAATAATAATAATAATAATAATAAACATGTAACTTGTATGAGCTGCAGGATGCCTCCATTTTTGTGCTCCTGTACAGCTCTATCCCCCCACCACTAATGTCAGATCACCAGGCTGTGACCTCTAAGAAGGAGCAGGAGGAGGAGCTGTGCAGAGCACAAAAGTGATGGCTAAGCTCTGATGAGGGAGCAACACAGACAAGGCACATGTTGCTTTTTGAAATGCATCCAACCAAAGCCCAGCCCCCGTGACTACCCCAGGATTTTGTCAGGGAGCAAGGTAAGTTATAACACACAATTATATTGTAATGCAAATGCTTAGAAAAGGCAGAAAGACATTTGCACTGCAGGTGTGATGGGCTTCTGCAACCTGTCGTTCATGAAAATGAGGTCCCTGGTGACAGGTTCCCTTTAATGAAATCTGTATGGGTGTTCACTAGGGGTTAAAAAGCTTTGTCCTCTCCATGGCTGCCATTTTAAAAAATCAGTTTGTAAACTTATTTGCGACTGAGGCGAGTCCAATGGTAATAATGGAGTCCTGCATATGCAGTGTTCACTACACTAACTCCCTAGTCCTAACTGACAGGTCTCACTGCTATCAGTGCTTAAAGACCAGCTGAAAAATATTCACATACATATGGAGCTCTGTAGGAAATACAAATAAGTCAAATGTTTTAAACTTAGCCATGCTGGAACATTGAGAGAGAGCTTTGTTACATCATTCAGCACTTTATGTCATGTAACCAGGGTAATGTTATCTTTGACTCCTAACATTTGCAAAATGTACCCCATTTATGTATCTGATCACATAAAAATAACAGCATGACTCCATAACTTCTACTCCTCCCCATATCCTCATGCAGATATGCTGTGGTGCAGATGTTAGGGGGTAAAAGACCTTAGATGACATCACCCTGGTCAGATGACAGTGCTGAATGGTGAGAAGAGGCATGGGATATGGGGAGGAGCTAATGGGCTTGTCCTATGCCAGTTAAGAGAGCAATGTTGATTTTTCATCTAAAAGAATGGTGGCATTTAGCAAAAGGGGCTCTATGGAAACCTGTTACTAGCTGTATTTGTGAAAATGTGGTTACAGGTACCCTTTAACCCAAACAAGTGCAGATTTGTTCCTTTATTTTGCTCCATGCAAAAAGATAAAACCAACTATGCAAGATCACAGCTTCTGGAGTAAGTTTTCAGCTTTACTTTGAAATTTAAATTTTCTTTTACTGGTCCTTTTTGATTTTTCATGCACCAAGATCCATGCTCTCTATACATGTGCTCTTTTCCATGTCCATTACCCCCAACCATGCTGGAACTGGGCACAGTAGCTGGTAATAAGGCACCTGGTGTAACAGCATCACCTATAAAGTGTACGATGACCCAGACAGTTAGTCACAAAGATCACTTTAAGTACCTGCATGTCTCCCTTGCTAATTTATAACTCATGTTGCACTAAAATTTATTGATAAAGGAAAATTTAATATAAGGAGCAAGTGAAGTGCAAATGGAATAGACATCCACTGAATATAATGGTGCCTGGGTTATCCAACAAAGTTATTTTTTATAAATAGTTAAGATAAAATAGAAGCGAAACGGAAAAGCTGGTTGTATCTACACACACTGCTATGCACGTCTTATATGCCACTAGAAGAGGTAACATTTATCTCCACTGCTATGGATCTTTAGAAAACAGAGATTTAATACAGATATATGTGTATTTTGCGTATATATAGTCAAGTAAGTAAATATATAAATGGTAGATATAAAATATATGGTAGTAAGTTGTTCCAGTTTAAATTACATCAAAAGACAAGGGGCACAGTCTCTCTCTGGAGAAAACAAGGTAAAGAACACTTATGACCGTGAATCTGTGGAATAGCCTGCCTTAGGTGCTGAGCACAGCAGTTACGGCAGAGAGCTTCATAATGGGTCTACTTGTGGTATTTAAATCAAATAAACACTAAAGGTTATGTGATAATAAAGAATTGTATTCCCTACATCCATTCTCCTCACCCTCTCCCCATGTCTCTCTTGGTTGAACTTGGCCATATGTCTTTTATCAACCGTACTAACTATGTAACCAAGTGTGTACATGAGGGCAGCACAGTAGTGCAAAGCCAGAGGAAGCGATAACTTTTATCCGGACCTGTCCCCGTACTAATCTGTCCTTACTTATCATATTATTATTAGAGATGTGCGAGTATACTCGTCCGAGTACACTGCTCGGTCGAGTATTAGCATACTCGGACCGGCTCGTTAGTCGGACGAGTTTCTCGCCGGCTCAACATCGAGCAGTAAATTAATAAAATAAATTGAATAAAAGTATTTTAATTGTAAAAAAAAAAAATATTACACGTTTCCAGATGTTTTACTTGTAAGAACACATTGAAATAGCACTATTCTTCACTTTCCAGGTGTGCGCGCGTGGCTCCCGCTAAGTTAGGAGATGTTCGGAACATCTGGAATATGAAGAATAGTGTTCTTTCAATGTGTTCTGCACTTAAATGGTCCTGTGTTCACTGTTTTTAATGTTTTAATTCTATTCTTCACATTGCAGGTGAGAGGGTGTGTCTCCCGATAGGTTCGGAGATACGCGCGCACAGCTGCAAAGTGAAGGATAGAATTAAAACATTAAAAACAGTGAACACAGGAGCATTTAAGTGCAGAACACATTGAAAGAACACTATTCTTCACATTCCAGATGTTCTGAACATCTCCTAACTTAGCGGGAGACTCACACACACAGCTGCAATGTGAAGAATAGTGTTATTTCAATGTGTTCTTACAAGTAAAACATCTGCAAACATCTGGAATATTTTTTTTTGCACTGTTATTTTAATGTTCTGTTTTATTAAAAAAATGCTCGGGTCTCCCATTGACTTCAATGGGGCTCTTTATTCGACACGAGCACTCGAGCATCTGGAAAAGTTCGTCTCGAATAACGAGCACCCGAGCATTTTAGTGCTCGCTCATCCCTAATTATTATTTATAAATATCAGTATAAATGATCTTTCCTGTAACATTTTTCTTATAGCCAAACTTCAGACAACTTTCCATTATTTGTTTTATCAGCGTTTTTACAAAGTGAATCCCTTGAAAAGTATGGCTCTAGCAGGAGTGAGTATTTCCAATGCCACAGTTCTGCTTAGCATGCACCTTGTGTGACTGCATTGATACACCTGCCAGAAGCAAAGTGTTCACTGGAATTTTTTATACAAATGTTAGCAGCTATTTAATCTAGTTTTGGGCTATTTCCATCCAAGGTGAACCCCTGTGCTTATTAGCTAGTAGAGACATGTGAACACGTGCTTTCTTTTCGGTTAACCTTCTCGTAGTCATGAATTATGAAGCTAAAGGGAAAGAATTATTTTACAATTAAAGTATATATTTTTTTAACTTAAATACGGAAACTGTATTAACTTTTTAATTAATTGATCTTTTATATTGGGGTTTAATACAGTTGCCAATATTTGATCACATAAGGAATAAGAAGTTTGGCACTTCTAGCACACCACCATTTGAAAAGAAGTCAGCCTTGTTTAACATTGAACATTTATGACCAGTTTCAACAACTGCAATGGTTAATAATCAATTATCACAACAATGTTTATTCACAATTTGTTTAACGATAAACCAACCTAAAGAAAATCTACCATCAAAGCCAAGCATGATAAACCAGGGACACTTACTCATAGATCCAGGCACCGTGACACTGTTAATGTTATATATTTGTTATCCATGGCCTCCTTCCTTCTAAAAGCAGCTTTTGCAATTATGGTAACGAACTATTAAAGGCTACTGGGGTGGTTCCCAGAGCCCCTCCGTGCTGCAGATTTACAGGCTGGTGGACTTTCTCACCCTCCCTCTCTATCCTCCCCCGCCCTCTGTGTGATGTAATGTCACTGCAGCACAGGACTTGCCGGCTGATTTACCTATTTATGAAATACATTATATTGTTTGATTGTTTCCGTATGGGTACAAAATCTCTACTCCTATTACCGGAGTTTTGATATTGGTCAACAAGGCATTTTAGACCTGCAGACTTCCATTATGATTGTTAAAATTAAAGATTTCCTTTTTATCACCCTAGATAGCAGCTCTAACCACAACAGTCTGTCCATTGCCATGTCTTTATCCTTAACTCATGAAATAACTCCATACAGTAAGAATAAAGAATGTTCATGATTTGGATCAACCCCTTTGGGTTTTGAAGATCAGGTGGCCACACAATAGTGAGATGCCACTAAGATCAGCTCCTAATAAACAGTGATCAGGATCTTGAAAAATGGTGATGCTGACCCACATTCTTTCCACAAGCTGCATTGGTTTCCAGGAGGTGCCCCACAGGAATAAAATGCCCACAGCAGAACCTCCCACACTAATGAAATACCCACAGCAGAGCCCCCTTCCAGTAGTTAAATGTCCATAGCCATGCCCCCTTAAATACAAAACACTCTATATTTACCTTCGGCTTCTTCTCCCCGTGGCTCCATCTTCTTCTCATTAGGTCTTCCGGGCAGAGGCATGTGTATACTTATGCCCGAACACACACCATATATCACATGTGTATGCACAAGGACAGAGGGCTTAGACGTGCCCTTTCCGCTTTGCTTGGAAGGCGCAATGAGAAGAAGACGGAGCTGCAAAGGACAAGAGGAGGATCAGGGATCCTTTTTAAGTTTAAATTCTTTGGCCACAGCCTGCGACCAGGTGTTCCATGGACATGCCTTGGGCCGCGGCCTGCTGGTTGGGGACTGCAGCACTAGAGCATGGGTGACAGCATCAAGAAATGTAGATTGTAGTGGTATCAGTAGTTACAGTGCCGCAAGTATGTAATAACATTATGGCAGATCACATGCAAGTGAAAAACTCATTAGCCGTAATAGAATGAAAGTGATAATGGGATTGATTTAAATTGACCTTTTATTAGTGAGAGTGTGAGCATCCACTTTATTTCCCCTGGAGGGTAAAAATTTCCAATCACGAGCGTATCCATATCAGCTAAACTATTCCCCAGATGGTATAACTGATGGTCTTAATTTGGTTGCACAGAATGTATTATTTTACACTTACAAAATTACATCGAATCTTGTTTTATTAAATATATTCACTGAAATATCTGTGCCTGGAAAACGGCTCTGAATGGGGCTGTGTCTGCATGTACATGCTTCCCATAATTGATACACATGGAAAATTTAGCTAATCTAATGTTAGATCCAGTAGGGTGGCCACTAGATAGAGAACAGAGATGTCATCCTGGATTGGCTGACATTGATTCATAGAGCTACTATCCTAAAGCAACCAAACACTTGCAGGCAAGGATGCAGGAGCAGGTTTATAAGATTAGGGGACACTGCTGAATTTTTTTGGCCAAGTTATTATACATAATTATTTGGGAGGGAGGTGGCATCACTACCTATACTATAATTACTTCATGGGTGCAGTGAGAAACAATTAATATAAAAATAATTAAAAATAGGGCTCTGTGTACGATTTCATTCAGGGGTGTATGAATTATTTCAGGGGTTTAGTTTGTGCTTATTATAAGTAACTCAGGACGACTGTATGTAACATAATAGATAAAAAAGGGGATGCGTAGAAATACTCATTTAGAGACAACAATATTTTTATTCAGAGGGCATAATATTTATTATAATTAACATATGTAGGGGCACAGCATGGTAAGCTGTGATGTGCGGAGAATATATATTTGATGGTGGTTTAGTGGGTCCACCAAAACCGATCCAGACACAAGGTGCATGCGCTGCTTGACTGAAAGGTCAGAAGCCAGCTGGGATTGTATGTGCATAGGTTCCTATGACATTGCTGGCATATTGCACACATTAACTTTAGGGGCAGTGTCCAGTCCTATCATAAATTCCTTATTGACCCATATACCTACCTATCTTTGACTATTCAATTACCTTATAATTTTGTACCATCTTGGTTTTTACTCAGTTGGTCTGACCTACCAATGCGTCTGTCCGTCTCTCTGGTTTGTCTTACTTTTCTATGCACAAACTAGGGTAGGGACCTTCACTCAGTTGTCATCTGTGATTTAGCATTGGCTCACCATGTAGGCAAGAGCAGCCCCTGCACATCTTACCTGTCTTAACAAATATACTTTAAGTTATTTTTAGAGGTTTAGTGTGGAGATATTGGGGATATAAGGGGTAGATTGCCACCTGTGAGGTAAGTTGCCACTTCTACCTGTGCCCAAGACAATGATATGAATGTGTCATGGTTAATGACTATTCAGGAAGGGGGGCACAGAATTTGCCTGTATGAATGAATTCCTGATGGCAGCCCGGCATAGAATAGATGTCATAATTAATGGAAAATCATGAAAAGTAAAAAATTATCAATTTTCATAGGGCACACCATAAAATTAAATAAAGAAAAATCCATGTCGAAATCAATGTGACCTATCAATACATATTGAGTAGATTTTAATCACAACTCTTGAGCAGATATTATCACCAAAAGAAAGATAAAATGCGTAATCAAATAATTCCACAAATGCAATAAAAGATATTACAAAACTAGATAAGCCTTCTAAAAGATGTAATGAGCGGAACTTCCTCATGGGTATTTCTACGAGAATTATATTTTTCTACAATCCCATTCTTGGCATTATGAAAATGTGTTAGAGATAAATTACGAGATTCTACATTCTAGCTTTTCTCCGGGTAACACAGATAATATTTCCCTTGGATAATTTTCTGTTATAACTTGGTGACAGTCTATTTGTGCTACATATCCATCTGTTCATCCTTAAGCTTCATTAGGAAGTGAGAGAAAACACATTTAAATGGTTTCGGAAAGATATTCTGAAACTTGAAGAATCTCAGTTGAGAAGAGAACGTGAGATTGGTATGAAGAATGTGCGTGTACAAGGCTCAATTGTGTTTATCCGACTGAAAAAGAAACATTCGGTGACTAATTTCTTGTAAATATGAGGCAATTAGAAATCACAAGGAAAATGTCTCCAGCAAGGAGAAAGAATTGATTACTAGTGGACAAGTAAATAGCTATAGATTTGTCACCAAATTGTACCCAATTACTTAACACAAAATAAATAATAGATCCCGGAAGGTGGCAGGCACCTATTCATAAATATACTATGGCAGCGACAGCTTGTCATATTTCAACTGGTAAAAAAAAGTACACAGAACCCCATAGGAGACATTATGTATGGCTGCTGTACACATAATTATAGGTAATTGTGTCCTTTACATCTGTACGGCTCACTGGTACTGGTGGAAGCTACAATGGTGGCCGTCAAAAGGCAGGTCTTTGGATTTCTAAAGTTCCAAAGAAGTTGTTCTCCAAGACATTATATTGTTGTACTGTGCATTATTAAGAAAAGCAAACATTTCTGAATTATACTTACCTTAAAGTGTATGTCTTTCCATAAATATGTTATTTACAATTCAAAAAGGTCTGAAATTCTGTACTTTTGCATTTCACAAGATATCATTATAGCTGCAGGAATCTATTTTAGGTCGTCCTATGTTATAGAGAAAGAATAACAGAGCATATTGTATAGAGTGTGCTGTCAACAAGCAGGAAGATTAATTATAGAGACATTTGTAGAGAGGAAGCTCTGGATCGCACATCCACACATTATACAGTGATCTATTGCCATTATGCACTACATCCACAAAACAAACTTGAGGTTCTTAGTTACATTTTGTTCAAATTGCATAAGGTCACTAACCACTGCACAGGGACTTCATTTTATAGGGTCCATATACTATTAGGTGTGGCATCACGTGGTGTCCAACATCTCTGCATAACAGCAGCAGTGACCAGAACCAAGCAGCCCCCCATTAGCCATACTCGCAGTCTTAAGTCTCCATGGAGGGGACACAAGACACAGGACCAGTACTGCACCACAGAAACATCAGATGCCATGCAGTACTGCACCACGTGAATACATCTAGAACGCTCAGCATTCCCTGTGGTCTCAGAAAGTGGCTAAGAGCAAGTAGGCAGCTACTTTATACAAAGCCATGGGGGCTTAGCCTGCCACTATGGGTCCTGGGAAGGTGCGTAACTATGGTGGTAGCAGCATCAGGGGGCCCCATCATCCGACCTGACACACCAAAGCACAATATATTATATATATATATATTCCATATACAGGAGGTCCCCTACTTAAGAACACCTGACTTACATACGACCCCTAGTTACAAACAGACCTCTGGATGTTGGTAATTTACTGTACTTTAGCCTTAGGCTACAATAAACAGCTGTAACAGTTATCACAGGGGTCTACAATGAAGCTTTAGTGTTAATCCTGGTTCTTATGACAATCTTTTTTTTAATCCAATTTTTAAAATCCAATTGTCACAGAGACCAAAAAAAATTTGGCTGGGGGTTACAATGATAAAGTATACAGTTCCAACTTACATACAAATTCAATTTAAGAACAAACCTACAGACCCTATTTTGTATGTAACCTGGGGACTGCCTGTATGTGATGTATATAGGCTGTATCTATGAAGAGAATATACTGTATGTGTATACAGTGCATTGTGTGTATATACTTTATGTCTGTATATATGCTGTACCTTTGTATATGGCACTGTATGTGTGTATATATCATGTATGTGTGTATATGATCTATGTGTATGTGCATGAGTGTGTAAATGTGTGATTTTAACTCGCATGCATACGAATATGTATAATGTATACGAATATGTATAATTTTTCACTGGGATGTGGGGCCCCATTCAGAAGCCTCTCCTAGTTACGCCCCTGGTGGCTGCTGGGTCTTGGTCCCTGTAGGTGCAGTGTTGCAGCATTGGTGGATGCCTTTTGATGCTGCATTCACTAATGTGGGGACCCGCCAGGTAGGTCACCGTGAAGTGGTAAGTCGCTTATGTAATGAAAATGTAACTAAGAACCTCAAGTTTGTTATGAATGTAGCCTAGCGGCAATATATCATGGTAAAGTATGTAGATGTGCAGACCAGATCTTTCCCTCTCCAAATGTTGGTATAGACTATACAATACATGGGGGACATGTAGCAGAGTTGTTTCTTTTGGTTTATAATTGAGACATTTGTGAGACCTTATGTATGATCCTGTCTTTTTCGTTATTCATATTCAGTTTTTCCTATCTTAAGGCTCTTAAACTTTTTGTTGCAAGTGTCTCAAATCCACAAGGACACAAGCCACATGAGGAGTGGATTTGGATTTTGATTATATGCAGGAGTGGAATTGAGTCCATGGTCTGTATTTTTAAGCACTCGTCACACCCCAGGGAGATGACAACATATGAGGCTGCAGTCACACGTAAATGTTAACGCATGCGCTTTCAAACACAACAACTGAGGAGATTTTCCTATTTACATTGCTGTCAACATGGCATTTACAAAATAAATGTGTTAACAAGATATTAACACACACACTAATGTAGCATTAACAAATGTGTTCATTTACATGGTGTTAATATGTGTTTTAATATTGTGTTAACACATGCATTTTGTAAGATCCATGTGAACAGCTATGTAATTAGGCAATTCTGCTCTTCTCAACTGTTTTGATGCAATAAATTTCCAAAAACATCTAAATGAAAAAATTTATGAATTAAAAAAAAAAAAAACCTTTCAATGCCCAACAGGTTTATGTGCAAAATTTTAAACATTTGCATCATGTCAAATAATTGCATTTTACATGTTAAGACATGGTCCATGAAAAAATAATCTTTCCTCTTCACCTCCATGTGAAGATTTGACCTGGACCATGTGCAGATTTGTGCCAAAAAGCCGCAGAAATAAGCAAAAAAAAGGTGATACATAAGTGTAGTTGCACAGAACATCTGGAAAATAAATATACATAAGGCACTGCACAAGGTGCAGAACAAGGTGCAGTTGAAAAACAACAGCAAAAGTTGCATTGGTAAGTTGCAAAAATGAGACAATATAATTAGCAGAAATAAAGATACATGTCCCTCATGGAGTCCTATGTGCAGGCATTATGCTATGCAGAAAGAGTTGTATAGCAGCAGGAGTAGAGCAGATTGCATAGCACATTTAATTACCCGGCCGCTGGAGTTCACCGAAAGTGCATTGTCCGAAAATAATGCAGTCTGCCGCAATTCACTTAGATTGTGCGCCCGATATGCTGCATGTGTCGCTTCCCCGCTCAGGTCTGACAGAGTTCACCATCTTTTTAGTGGTGAATGTAAGTGCATGGAAGTCAGCGACGCCAAAAATTGTTCACGTGTGCCAAAATCCCAGTGCAGAATCCGACGAAAGTTTGCTCCACGACCCTTAGTAAATGAGCCCCATTGTGTCCTTTCGGCTGGCATCATATTATAGAGCACAAAAAGCTGAGGAGATGGCACAGGAGAAGCAGGGAACATATGCAACACCCTCGCCGATGCAATGCAGAGCTGTGTTTGCGAATACGTCCCATCATGTAGCTTTCAGCCTGTGTAGGGTCTGACTAGCCCCACAGCATGTCACTACATAGTCCCTAGATAACACAGGGGAACACTGCAGTGGTAGAACCTGCCTGGTAAGGCAAGAGTTAAGAGTTTTGTGTGATGTCATATGTCAGCCAATCACATGTGTTACACTCTGTTTCTGTAAGCTGAGAGGTAATTGGAGGAGTAGCCACCACCTGACCAGTGGGAGTAACAAGACCCCTGTTCAGGAATCTTCTAGAACTCAGTTCTCTCTCAGAAGAGAGTGCTGTGTCAGGAGAGAGTTCACTCTCTCAGATTAGAGACTCAGAGGAGTCTGTGCAGCCAGCACACCAGACCAAGAGCAGGTGAGCCAACTCCCTGCCTGAAGAGTGGAGCTAATAGCTAGTTAGTGAGGAAAAGGGTATCATCCTACCTTCAAGGGTGATACCTGAAGCAATCCAGGATACAGCTGAAGCATCCTTCTAGGACACAGCTACCTCCCAGCCTGCCTTTGCCTCCAGGCTGATGATCTACATCCTGTGGCTCCCTCCAACTACATCTCCAGCATTCCGCCATCCTGTTAAGGCACGTTGCTACTGTTCCTGTTGGTTCCAATAAAGAACTGTAAGTTATTTTTGTTCAACGTCTGCCTCCGTCTGGTCCCTGCTACTACGGCTGTCACCATCACGGGCACCCTATCCACCACACTGGGACTCATATTCCAGACCCCAGAGGGTTGCCCCAGGGAGGACCGCTATAGCAGCCTCTCCCTCATCATTTCTTGCCAACACCACCCTGCTGGAGACCTGCCAGACTGTAGGACAGCCCTCCAGTTCCCCAGACCAAGCACCGTGATACTAGCGTCCCTAGGCCGCAACCGCCAGCCACTCAGGTACTGCGGGCCCCGGCTGACTCCAAGCCCCAAGAAAAGGCTAGGCCCCGGTGGGGGATGTTGCACATATTATAGAGCAGGAGGTTGCACATAGTGTCCTATCTCATGCAGCATGATATATACAGGAAGAGCTGAGTAGATTGTATATAGTGTTTTTTTTACAGCATATGAACAATGATACAGGGATCGTGCATCGGGACCGTGTTTTGGACTAAGCGGTCATGTGACTCTCCATTTTATGGATGGACAAAGGACCACAGGTGCCGTTGGTAGGATATGTCTTGGAGTTGCCAGCACAACAATAGCACCTTATTGTGACACTTTCTAATCACATCTGCAATCTGCAATGATAATAGAGAATATGTGACAGCATTATTAAAATTTTTGTGAAAAGGTGGCCAACCCCTTTAACATATCAATGTAGCTACTTTGGCTGTGGTATACTATGTCATACTATGCCTGCGCTAGTTGCAGTCTATGTTTACTGTGCATTTACCTGTATTATAAGATATGTATTAAGGATATTACTCTATTGAATATTCCATAATATTCATATCTATAGAAATGAAATCACTTTTAGAGTGTCAGCTCTGTTGAACATGACATTTATGGTGCAAAGTGTAAGAAAGCAATGCAAAAAAAAAGTTTAGGAGCAGAAGCAATGTTATATCTAGACAGTAGCAATTTATAGTGTGATTTTTACACGGCCGGCAAGTTATCCTTCGATGATTTCCTAAGGTGCTTTGGGGGATGGTTTTTAATAAATAAATTCAGACAGGCACATTAGGCACACAGCACTGAGCACCTTTCATCCCTTGTCTTCATCCAAGGCTGTGTGACTCCAGAAGGGAGAATTGGTGTCGGGTCATTACTGATTGTCTGTGCTCCTTGGATTGGGTTTAAATGGATTAGAACTGGACGGTCTTCAGGGAAATTTTATTTTTCTTGTTCAGTGACAGAATATAGGGAGAATGCATTTGATTTTTTTTTTCTTTCGCTGCAATTCTCAAGAAAGGATGGAGAGAGGAAGAAAGATAAAGCTGATAAGAGACCTGCACATTAATTCCAATTTAAACATCATTTCAATCTCTTTAGAATTAGACAGTGGTCAGCGTGTTTTAACAACAGATTATCTCATCCACGCAGTTGCCAGGATTATAGCCACCCCGTTGCGGGGGATTCTTATAAATTATTTGTGCGTTACTTATCTTCATGAAGCGAGTCATGCAAAAAAAACAAGCTAACCCCCTTATATTTATGTCTGTGGGTTTTTGTATCATGGATATAAAATTAATACACTTAAAATACTATTTTGTTGTAGAAGACATTTTTTTTAAAATGTTTTAAAAAAAATGTCTTCTACAACAAAATAGTATTTTCATGACTGCAGCTGTTGTGATTATTGGGTGCCTATATCATTATATGCATCATATATATATAGTTCTTCACAGATTTAACTACAATTTCCTTGCCTTATTTTGTATAAACATCCCTTGCTGCTCTGAACAATGCATGGACTTAAGAAGACCTCTGCATGTATCCTGTGATATCTTGAAGACCTCCACTAATCAGACTTGTTTTACCATCCCACTGATATGGGGTGTAACTTTGGGGGGTGCAGAGGGTGGAGTCGCAATCAAAGCCCAAGAGGCTTAGGGGGCCCATAAGGTGTTACTTTCCCATATGAGAAGACTAGTACTATCAGCCATACATTATAGTCAGGGCCTGGCACAGAATTTGCACTGGGGTCCATCAGCTTCAAGTTATGCCACTGCCCACAGATATTTGATTGGACTGAGATCTGGGATATTTGAAAGCCAAATTAACACTTTGAACTTTTTGTTATGTTCCAAGCACAGTTTCAAGAAGTTTTTTTTTATAAATTCAGCATGGAGCTGCAAATTACCTCTGGCCTGGTTTCTATACAGAGGCTCATTTGTGAAGAGGCATAGACAGCTGAGCACCTGCTACAGCAGCAGTTGGAGGCTGTAGTGGCTGTTCACACTCTTGACAGAAAAAAAACACTAATCCCGAACAACCCCCTTAAAGAAACTACTACCCAAAAAGCATCAAACTGCCTTCTTCCCACAATGCATTCTATTGCCATCTTGAAGTAAATGACACATATGTTTGCCCTTCTTACCTTACTGGGATAGCAATATCCTAACAAATGGTAATACTATATCAAGTAGATGCCAATTATGTAAGGGATGCAGTCCTGAATGGGGGTCAGTGATGCTCAATTGTAGCAGTAACCTAGCTAATTAAAATTTATAGCATGGGCATCTAGTCTCAGCTGTATTGTACATTCCCCAGTGTTTAGTACCATGGATGGCATAGTCAATATGCAGCATCTAAGGGGTTGTTTTCAAAATTTTTCAAGCCTTGCTAGTTCCTCTTTTATGGTACAATATTAGTACCATAAAAGTCAAGTACTTTTATTGTTATGGTTGATTGTTGACCACAAAGTGGGTTTAGATGTGAAAGCCTATGGACATCTAGTATATTTTATGTTTTGGTTGATACATCAGAAATGTAAAGATAAATAACATGTTATATTTAAGAAAAACCCATCTGAGAGTAAATTCCCACCACACTCTCCCTTTAAATCATCAATGTAATATATGGCGTATAATTAAACCTTTGGCTTTCTGTGAGTCTGTAAAGATGTCCGCTAATGCTCTACTCAGCCGGATGCTACTTTAAATCAAAGCTGTTTATAATAGACCACAGCTATACAGAGCTGGTACTTAGAAGTCAAATCTCCAAATGCTATAAATAGCTTTGAGAAATGAGTTTGGTTTATTAATTTGTCACATTGTGAAATAGAAGAAGTTTAAGCCCATAAAAATGCCCAGGCCTCCACCGCAGTGAAGTCAAAAGTGCTTTGAAATCAGAGGGAAAAAAATGAAATGGTGAAACGCATGCTGATTAGCAGCTACTGTACACAGAATATTGATCACTGCCTTCAATGTAAATGGCTTCTGTCATCTGCACCGCTAGGGGAAAAGGAACAACCATCATCGGCTGCATATATTTACACATCAAAACGCATACAAAAATCATTAACACTTACACATCAAAATACATCCCAATTAATATTACAACAGCATAAACATCAAATTGAATGGAATGAGATGCACAAGTGCATTAATTTGTCACTGGGTTTGGAGCATGAAGGAGATAAAACGCTTGGCGGTAAGGCCCTTTGGGCAACATCCACGTTATTATTGTACACTAATAAGGACCTTTCTTTTAAATTCCTAGGTTTATGCCCAATCCCCACCTGCAGATAAAATTATCCCAAGGCTCAGTAGCAGTGAATGCATATTAAATACATTGTTTAGACAAAAAAAATTTTCACATGTAAATGAAACATACTATTCCTAGTCATTGGCCAGGGGCATAACTAGGAGTCAGGGCCCCATAACACAGTTCTGAATGGGGCTGCTTAAAAATATACAAATATAAATACCTTTATACATAAACATATAGTTCTTTACTCATACACACACATTTATACACTCTTTCACACCTACGCAAACATACAGAGTAAATGCACATCACATACACTCACCGGCCACTTTATTAGGTACACCATGCTAGTAACGGGTTGGACCCCCTTTTGCCTTCAGAACTGCCTCAATTCTTCGTGGCATAGATTCAACAAGGTTCTGAAAGCATTCCTCAGAGATTTTGGTCCATATTGACATGATGGCATCACACAGTTGCCGCAGATTTGTCGGCTGCACATCCATGATGCGAATCTCCCGTTCCACCACATCCCAAAGATGCTCTATTGGAGTGAGATCTGGTGACTGTGGAGGCCATTTGAGTACAGTGACCTCATTGTCATGTTCAAGAAACCAGTCTGAGATGATTCCAGCTTTATGACATGGCGCATTATCCTGCTGAAAGTAGCCATCAGATGTTGGGTACATTGTGGTCATAAAGGGATGGACATGGTCAGCAACAATACTCAGGTAGGCTGTGGCATTTCAACGATGCTCAATTGGTACCAAGGGGCCTAAAGAGTGCCAAGAAAATATTCCCTACACCATCACACCACCACCACCAGCCTGAACCGTTGATACAAGGCAGGATGGATCCATGCTTTCATGTTGTTGACGCCAAATTCTGACCCTACCATTCGAATGTCGCAGCAGAAATCGAGACTCATCAGACCAGGCAACGTTTTTCCAATCTTCTACTGTCCAATTTCGATGAGCTTATGCAAATTGTAGCCTCAGTTTCCTGTTCTAAGCTGAAAGGAGTGGCACCCGGTGTGGTCTTCTGCTGCTGTAGCCCATCTGCCTCAAAGTTCGACGTACTGTGCGTTCAGAGATGCTCTTCTGCCTACCTTGGTTGTAACGGGTGGCGATTTGAGTCACTGTTGCCATACTATCAGCTCGAACCAGTCTGCCCATTCTCCTCTGACCTCTGGCATCAACAAGGCATTTCCACCCACAGAACTGCAGCTCACTGTTTTTTTTTTCTTTTTCGGACCATTCTCTGTAAACCCTAGAGATGGTTGTGTGTGAAAATCCCAGTAGATCAGCAGTTTCTGAAATACTCAGACCAGTCCTTCTGGCACCAACAAACATGCCCCGTTCAAAGGCACTCAAATCACCTTTCTTCCCCATACTGATGCTCGGTTTGAACTGCAGGAGATTGTCTTGACCATGTCTATATGCCTAAATGCGCCGAGTTGCCGCCATGTGATTGGCTGATTAGAAATTAAGCATTAACGACTAGTTGGACATGTGTACCTAATAAAGTGGCCAACGAGTGTATAAATAATATATATGTTACATACATATTATGCTGTACATTGTGCAGCATAATAAGTATATAATGGTGCGCATCCTCCATAGGATAGTGTTTAAAGGGGTATTTCCACAAAGACAAGTTTCTTAAATGTACTCAGGATAAAAAAATAACACATTCTCTAATTCACTGTTATTAACAAAAATGCAGCATTTCACAGATGTAATTCCAACCTGTCTCTATCAGTGCTGGTGTACACAATTTCAGTAGTCCCTAGATACGGCCCTGTAACTTCTGACTTAGGGTCAAGGCCACCATCTAGGATTTCTGTGCCACGCTGTGCAGATGAGATTTCTGTCTTTCAGCTCAATTCCCTTTAACCCCGCCCCCTGCAGTCCAGGATGGAGTTCACAGACTCATTACTTCCTGCCAGCACCACATTGTGAGGAAAGAGAAGCTGGAAACTTCAAACTAAAGGTAGATAAGTTATCTGGGGAAAGAGGGAGGTAGGTACATATCATTGTAACATTCTGTCATTCTCTGTCTGTCATGCCTCTGTGTAATAGGAATCTCATGCATCTCATCTTCTCTCATCTGTCTCATCTTTCTTTCTATGTGTCAGTACAATGTCAGAAGCCAGATGAAAGTGTATATGAACTGGTACTCTGATAAGCTAACCACATTGTCAACTCACAGAACTAGATGGGTAATAATGGGGCAGATTTATCAAGCTGTCTGAAAGTCAGAATATTTCCAGTTGCCCATGGCAACCAATCACAGCTCAGCTTTCATTTTACCAGTGCTCATGAATATTTTAAAGGGGAGCTGTGATTGGTTGCCATGGGCAACTAGAAATATTCTGACTTTCAGACAGCTTGATAAATCTGCCCCAATGTGTCTGCTTAGAGAGTCCTCGCCCACACCCTTTTTACACTGATCAGCCTAAGGAGTTATAGGAGCTAATACAGTAAAAAAAACTGAGTAACATTGTAAAGTAAAGAGTTAAAATGATCTTTATTGTGTTAACCTCACTAGGGGATTGAAATTGAGAATTTTCTTTCATGGGAAAACCCCTTTAACTCTGAACATTTGTTTGTCTGACTGCTGGGAAAATGGGGAAGCAAACTTTCCCTTAAATGCCCAGTACAAAACGGAATGCAACCATGTAAGCTAACCTAGAAGATATATAAAAGGAATGCAGGATGAGCGCCGAGCAGTGGTCCTGCTTGTTAGACTCTCAGCTTGCAGACACTTAGCTACTTTGTTGTGAATAAAGAATAAGGGAGAGATTTATCAAGGTTTGTGTGTCTGTTTTTTTTTGTGTTTTTTTAAGTGTGTCTGTCTATGATACAAGCACTAAAATAATGGCAATTCCAAGCGCACCACCAGCAAATGGGATTATTTCCCATTTTTACCTCCTCCAAACCAAATAGTCATGGATGGGTGTGTGCCTGTCTTTCCTTTCTGTTAGAGTGTATTATGCTTACCATATAATATCTTACCATGACCATTAACAGCATGTGTCCAAAATCAAGGTTATGGTGGCACTTATCAATCTCTGTTGTGCCGAGTCTGAGTGCATCCACAGTAGGTCTCAACACCGAATGAGACCAGAGAAAATAGAGCAATCTTTTTAAATGGGTGTGGGCACAATCAAAAACGGTTTCAGATGTACAGAAGTAACACGTTTTTTTAATTTATAATAGTTTCTAAAATATGACAGACATTGAGTAATAATTAAAATGAATAATGTAAACACATCTGCGTACAAATCATGTAAAGATCTTAATATAGATATAGGAACTTAGTTCGACCTTAATTGTATGTGTATCTTGTTAACAGGATTCATTTAGAGCTTTGTAAACAATTTTGTAAACAATTTTGTAACCACTTTGTAAACAATTTTGTAAACACTTTTGTAAACACTTTTGTAAACACTTTTGTAAACAATTTGGTAAACAATTTGGTAAACAACTTCGTAAACAATTTCTATTCCTTCTGATACTCAGAGACAATATAGCGGTTGATTATCTAGATATAGTAATATTAGTAGTCCCGTACACAGTGGGGAGTCCTATGTCCCAATAGAAAGATTCATAAAGATGAAAAAATTCGTAGAGCTGAAAAATTCATGGGGATGAAAAAGTACATAAAAAAGAAAATTGCATGCATTAAAAATAAAAAAAAATAAAAATGAAAATGGATAGTTAAAAACAAATTTGTTTAAGAGTAAATTGGTATCCAGGAGGCTTTTATGTTGCACAAAGTGTAGGGCCCTACACTTGTGTAGACTCTTACAGCTATTTGCCAAAATATATAGGATGTTTAAAATCTAATCACTCACAGTTGGTTGATCATATGCGTCTTTCTCTCTGTTCGAACTGGAAACGTTCACTCTTGTGGAGGTTTTGGTAATCGTTTTTAATATGTGATGGCGTCCTCCACGTGCAGCGGCATCTGTGTATATCCTCCGGGAGCGCTTCCACGGGAAACAAGTTCGTACGTTTCACACTCCTCACTCTCCTCCCTTCACGGTGTGGACTCCGTGCCTGCCAGATGCCGCGGGGGATGTCACACCCGAGAACATGCAACGTTCCAAACAATAGGCTCGAGCCCACCCACGACTCGTAGGTGAAAGTTTTCTTGTATTTGTATCGAGGGTGGTGTAATGGATCAAATTGTGAGGATATTTAGGTTCTGTAAGAGTCCAGTAATTTGTGGATAATGGCTATCAAAGCGCAATGCTTCTTCCTCAGTAGCCTTGCAGTTGTGACTACTAATATTACTATATCTAGATAATCAACCGCTATATTGTCTCTGAGTATCAGAAGGAATAGAAATTGTTTACGAAGTTGTTTACCAAATTGTTTACCAAATTGTTTACAAAAGCGTTTACAAAAGTGTTTACAAAAGTGTTTACAAAATTATTTACAAAATTGTTTACAAAGTGGTTACAAAATTGTTTACAAAATTGTTTACAAAGCTCTAAATGAATCCTGTTAACAAGATACACATACAATTAAGGTCGAACTAAGTTCCTATATCTATATTAAGATCTTTACATGATTTGTACGCAGATGTGTTTACATTATTCATTTTAATTATTACTCAATGTGTGTCATATTTTAGAAACTATTATAAATTAAAAAAACGTGTTACTTCTGTACATCTGAAACCGTTTTTGATTGTGCCCACACCCATTTAAAAAGATGTGTCCAAAATCAGCAGGGTGTTCCTAGCTACCCCATAGTTGGATCATGACCGAATTGTCATGTGCCATAGTTCGTTACGGGGTTATAGGTCAGAGTTTAGGTTGTGCCTTAACTAATCACTTTTTTCCAATCAGGACATTTTGGGAGAGATTAAAGGAGAACTGATAACCGCCTTAAATAGGAAGGTGTATTGGGGGTTCAGATCCTATAGTGCGCTGATAGGCCCATAAAAACCATATGAAGAGCCGGTTTATCGCGGTGGGGTCTAGTGGTAAGAAAAAAGCTGGGACAACTCAGGCCAAGGAAAAGTAATTTATTGACCTTACTGCCAAGCCAAGTCCTGACCTAAGCCAAGTTAGAATCGGCAAGAGCTGAGCATATTCTTAGCCTTACCAGCTTGGCTGAAAAGACCCTTTTTTGGTCAGGACACAAGTTCTTTTCCAGTCCGGTGTTTGACACCCAGATGGTATTTTACTGCATTGCCTAAGCTCAGATTGGCAGATGGTACCATCAACCAAAAACCATTAAAACAAGAATCGGACTTTGGAACATTTTATGAGGATTTATACTCAGGGACATTCTCAAATTGAATGGCAGACTCCCTTCAGGCTGGAGTTCCGCTTAAACCTTTGTCTGATTTTTATAAGAGACTGATGGATGCAGAATTTACAAATTAGAAGGTTAAATTGGCCATTAAAAACTTTACATTGAATAAGGCTTTGGGCCCAGGGGGTTCTCCACTGTATATTATAAGAAGTACTGTGATATCTTGACTCCCTGCCTGGTGAAGATGTATAATGTGTATAGCAGGATTAGGATATGGTTCCTGACAGACCCAATTTGGCTTTTATCCATGTTATGCCAAAACCCCAAAAAGATATGATATATTTAACTGCACACTGATCTCTCTGAATAATATGAAAATAAAGATTATGACGAAAGTTCTAGCTACACACCTAAAAACCTTCCTTGTTGAATATATCTAAAGGGATCAGGCAGGATTTATTACTCGTAGGCCAATAATCAAATATGGAGAGTGGTGGACATTATTTCTGTCTTGGAGTCAGGATGGGGTGGAGGAGTTGTATCCAACTATGTCATATTGGGACACATATACTTACCCGTCCTTAGGAGTTCACAGAAAGTGTATTGTCCAATGATAATGCACTGTGCCATTATTGAGTTAGATCGTGCACCCTATATACTGCATGTGTTGCTTCCCCGCTCAGGTCGGCTAAAGGTAACCTTCTTCTTCCCGGTGCATGTAAGTGCTTGATCTTGCAACACAATTTCAAAGTCAAATCCCATACTCAGTACGAATCCGTCGATTCGTCTGACGGCACGCCCCTCCCCCCGATTTTTGACGCATTAAAACCGGCACTGCTGCACCACAATCCGATCGTGTGCAACACAAGCCCCTGTTAAATACCTGTCACAGCCGTGCAAAACCCAAAAACGATGGGGAAAGTCAGTCCATGGAAGAATAAAACAAAATCAGCAGGAGTCGCAAACTGACTTGTATGAATGGAGGCTCCCATGTGTTTCCCCACTGACAATGCTGGAGAGAAAATTCTTATTTATGTTGAATTTTAATGCCTGATCCCTTTGATCATCTGATGCTCCCCATTTATATCAGCCACATGTGCCACAACCCAGAGTGCAGCTATAGTATGAATTAGTTGAATTAACTTATGCCACCCAGAGCTAATGAACAGGGCCGGTTCTAGACAAAGTGGGGCCCTGGGCAAAACTAAAAGTGGGGCCTGTAAATAAAACTATTTTATGACCAGTCACAGTCAGTCAGAGACTCCCTCCTTTAGTATCGTAAAACTGTAATATGGGAGAATTTTATAGGAGATAGATGATAATCGTGTGCGTAATCTGTGTGCGCTATATAAATAAAGGAATTATTCATTATAATTCTTATGATAGAAGATAAATATGAAATATGAAAGGGTGCACCAAACTATTTTTGCTGAAAATTGCACTGCGCATCACACAGATTTATCATTGTATGCTCCCTTACACAATGGTAACCCAAATAAATAACTATATATCCATAAACCAAGCTAACGAGATAACAAAAGTCCTGTTTAGATTTGCGCCATTGTATTAGCCGCGCGATAACAGAACCCTCCACAGTTAATGAGAATTTGAGCAAGAACGTCATAACATCGGTGTAAACAATGGAGGATTGTGGGAAATAAAAACTTTATTCCAGCACAGGTGTGTGTTGTTGGTGTTACATACACTCACCGGCCACTTTATTAGGTACACCATGCTAGTAACGGGTTGGACCCCCTTTTGCCTTCAGAACTGCCTCAATTCTTCGTGGCATAGATTCAACAAGGTGCTGGAAGCATTCTTCAGAGATTTTGGTCCATATTGACATGATGGCATCACACAGTTGCCGCAGATTTGTCGGCTGCACATCCATGATGTGAATCTCCCGTTCCACCACATCCCAAAGATGCTCTATTGGATTGAGATCTGGTGACTGTGGAGGTCATTTGAGTACAGTGAACTCACTGTCATGTTCAAGAAACCAGTCTGAGATGATTCCAGCTTTTTGACATGGCGCATTATCCTGCTGAAAGTAGCCATCAGATGTTGGGTACATTGTGGTCATAAAGGGATGGACATGGTCAGCAACAATACTCAGGTAGGCTGTGGCGTTGCAACGATGCTCAATTGGTTCCAAGGGGCCCGAAGAGTGCCAAGAAAATATTCCCCACCCCATGACATCACCACCACCAGCCTGAACCGTTGATACAAGGCAGGATGGATCCATGCTTTCATGTTGTTGACGCCAAATTCTGACCCTACCATCCGAATGTTGCAGCAGAAATCGAGACTCATGAGACCAGGCAATGTTTTTCCAATCTTCTACTGTCCAATTTCAATGAGCTTGTGCAAATTGTAGCCTCAGTTTCCTGTTCTTAGCTGAAAGGAGTGGCACCCGATGTGGTCTTCTGTTACTGTAGCCCATCTGCCTCAAAGTTCGATGTACTGTGCGTTCAGAGATGCTCTTCTGCCTACCTTGGTTGTAACGGGTGGCGATTTGAGTCACTGTTGCCTTTCTATCAGCTCGAACCAGTCTGCCCATTCTCCTCTGACCTCTGGCATCAACAAGGCATTTCCGCCCACAGAACTGCAGCTCACTGGATGTTTTTTCTTTTTCGGACCATTCTCTGTAAACCCTAGAGATGGTTGTGCGTGAAAATCCCAGTAGATCAGCAGTTTCTGAAATACTCAGACCAGTCCTTCTGGCACCAACAAACATGCCCCGTTCAAAGGCACTCAAATCACCTTTCTTCCCCATACTGATGCTCGGTTTGAATTGCAGGAGATTGTCTTGACCATGTCTACATGCCTAAATGCACTGAGTTGCCGCCATGTGATTGGCTGATTAGAAATTAAGTGTTAACGAGCAGTTGGACAGGGGTACCTAATAAAGTGGCCGTTGAGTGTATAGCTCTATGGACATGTTCTGGGTTGCAGTGTAGCGACATCAGGTGAAGAGGATCGAATGTTCATCATATCAGTATATTTTTGCAAATAAAAACTATCACAAAATAAAAGGCAATAAGAGAGAAAGTTTGTTCTTAGATAGTTCTGGATAGGAGACGGTTAAAAGCATGAACATTTGTTGATATTATCCCTTCTCAAAATGTAGTAAAATATAAAGTGAATATTTCCATTATCTGTGAGGTGCAGCAGCTCCTGTGTGCAGCAAATTCTCCCTGTAGCCCGATGGCTAAGAATCTGGAGGGGGGAGACTTCAGGGGGCTGTATCTCTGGCTCTGTGACACATAAAACCTCACTTCTTTTTCTTAAGAAAGAGGGGAGTCTCCTCTTTTATATGAATCTAAATTTGTGTTTCTAAATATCAGGTAAAGACGATATTAACTGTTAAATTGCTGTCGGGAGTGATTTTTGTACATAACAGTGGCACCTGATATTCTCACTTTAAACCTGAATAGCTCTGGATCCGGACAAAATTCTAGATCCATTTGAAAGAAGAAATTGCCCACTTTGTGATCCTATAGTGTTGGCCCTGCTAATGAAGGTGTAAGAGCAGTTATCTCTCTCAATCCCCATTTACATTTGCACCATGGAATTGAGAGGATGTCCCACATTTAATATAGCCCTTGCACCAGTTTTCTGTCTGACTTTTGCACAGTGCAAGCTGCTTGCACATGTATTTATAAAGTGTCCTTGACACAATTGTGTGACACAAAGTACTGCTCTGAAAGTGGCACTCTGGTGTAAAGTCAGACCGTGCGCCACATTTATCATACAGTATCCGAAGTGTGCCCTACGTTCTATGTTCAAAAAAGTTGGAGTCTGTCGGAGAAGTGCCGGGGGCACCAGATTCATGAAGAACGGGCACGACAATTCATGAATTTTGTGCCCCACTTCACATAATGCAGTTTGCACCGTTTTTGATAAACGTGGTCCACTGTGTATTTATACGTGTACATGTTAAAAGGCTGCCCTGGCAATAGTTTCTATTTCCTGAGATCAAAAGGATTGACAGAGAAAAGTCAAGTCAACACCACACACAATTGTTAGCCATGTCTATTCACTTTAAAACTAATGATAAGGACCTATCAGCAGGATAAGTTACTGTATACGTTTTTATGCCCAGGAGTTAGTGCCAGGGGTTAGGCTGCCCCTTGGCTTAAAAACGGATACATTGGTTGTAACTAGAAGCGGTAGGCTCAATCTGCTATATAGCGGTTGTTGTTGAGAATGCTGATTGGCTCCTGCTCACATGCATTGTAGCAGAGCTGCACATCCATGTAATGACTACTACACTGTAGATGAGTTTTTCAGCATCCAGCTCCATCTATTCGATAGGTCTAGGCACCCAGAGGTAACTGGATTGGTACAGTGTCTCGGTACAGGAACCTTACCATGACTTGCTGATTACCCATTGAGGTATAAATTCTAATTAATATAAATGAAATTATATATTTGAAAAAGTTAAACTACATTTTATGCGCTCTGTTTTTCTAAATAAAAAAAAACTAACAAAGAAACTACATTTTTGACTTGATGCTCCAAATATAACTGAAAAGATAACAATTCTAACATCTGCTATTCGATATAGATTTTTCCACCGAATTACTATTTCCTTCCTAATAAAACTAGACAATAATTTTTTGGGGAACTTGAATCATAATCTGATGTAAAATAGATGGATATTGCTATTTTGATAAAATGTTACTCTCCATGAGCCATATATTAGCACCTAGAAAAAATAAATAAATTAAAGGGCACAGCGGATTTTATGAAACGATGCTTGGTAATTGAAGCAGTCATCATGCTCGAAGCCTAAGCTCAGCCTAAGGGATCTTTGCAAAGTTGAGATAGCATTACTAATATTAAATTGGCCTGAATATCCTGGTATATTGCGGCAGCCTATCAGTCATACACAGAAGTCCTCATGCAGAGCTTTCACAAGAGACAAGGTGGGGAGAGATTCTCTTTACTCCTGACCAGCACAAACTCATTTGTTACCCGGAGTAACTGTCCTCTTGTGCTATCTAAGACAGTCTGCGGTTTAATAGCCTGACTCCTATAGTGCAGCCTGTAGGGGGGAGGATGAAAATGTTTTTGATTTCCCTGTTTTTCATTGCAAAATCCATGATTCATGTTGTCTTTTATCTGGCGTGACACACCCACACAGGGCACATGCTGGCACTATCAAAGAGGAACGGAAAAGCACTATGGGTCTAGAAATAATTCACATTTACTGCATGCCCAGCCCATTGTGTGTTAACCGTGTCCGGATGCTGTTGTTTTACCTATAAAATGCACAAATGCAGACTTTAGTAAAATGAGAAAGATTTCTAGCCTGTGAAAAGGCACATGATAAATGATCTGTGCTGAAAATATTACACCAACCTAGAGACAATGCGCATTTCATGTAATTAGGAAATTAATTAAACTCTTGAAATGAGACCAGGCTTAGGTGATGATATTTTAGGTGACCAAAAAAAAAGCCATAAAAGCTTTTTGTTAACATACAAGTTCAACTAATGCAACATTTTAATAATTATCAGATGCAATAATACTCATCATGTTCACATTTTTATCTCATTGCTCAGATGTTTCTATGTGATAAATGGTAAAAATTAAATAATATTTTTAAAAAATGAATGAAAATCATAGCTGGATCACTTGCACAAGCAAAACATTTATAATGAAAATTTAAGTTTTCCTACCCATAGGGTAGTGGATAACTTGCTGATAGGATTATTTTGTGACTATTTAAAAAAGAAAATGGCAGACATTGCTGGTAGATTTATTAAAATGCTACTTAAATAAATCAGTGGAGCTCCGAAGGCAGTAATAGAACTATGGCAAGGATTCTGTCTACTAAAAATAACCCACTTTGAGTGATCCCTAAAATATGTTCTCACTGGAATACGCTGTACTTTTTTTGGATTGGTTGCAAGGTGTGTTAAAATAATGTGGGCGCTTATCCCTTATAAGGTATTTTATTCAGTGCTGTCGTGTGGCTCCAGTTTAACGAAAACGTGGGCATGCGGGCGATTTTCACTGCACTTAGAATGGGCATAGAATGGTAATAACTATTGTATTGTCATTTTACTGTAATTCAATACTGACTTTAGATCTCAGCTGGTGCGAGGCCTGACATCACTGCAGTTTCTCCTGCCCTTGCGCTGATCACATTAGCAGGATTGGGTCTTTTGGCTGTTAGACCTAGAGAGAAGGTATAAGAAGTTTATTACCTCTTTGGCATTTTCCTCTGCTTATTTTAAGGAAATCTATCACCAGGTTGAAGCATTGTAAACCAAGCACACTGACATACTGGTGTGTGACCCCTCTGGCAGGATTTGCTCTTCTTTAAGATTTTTATGCACTTGTTTTTAAGAAAAACTACATTAGAAATTATACAAATTAACCTGAGGGGCTCCAGTCTCCATAATAAGGCTCATTTACATGATTTTAAAGCATTTCTTGTAAAAAAAAAAAAACAAAAACAGGGCATAAAAAGCTAAAAGGAGAGCAGATCCTGGCAGAGGGGGCATACACCAGTATGTCAGTGTGCTTGGTTTACAATCCTTATCCTGGTGGTAAATTTCCTTTAATATTTCTGAAGTAGCACTGCAGTGAATAGAAGAGCTGAAAATGTTGCTGGCTCAATAGACCCAAGTCACATGCTCACCAGGTCTGAAACTGTTAATCTTCTAGATCTGATTGGCCCATTACAGCTCTGATATATTGCCCCACAGAGGGTTATTTCCCCCTGTAACTGGGAAAATATCATCCAGAAGTAAAAAAAAAAACACACTAACAAACAATAAATAAATGTATACTGTAAGGTCCGGGCGTCTCCTGTGGTAGATGGGCACAATTTGACAGCACTCCAGTTAATTCACTGTCCACACTGTGCGATTTGGGTACAACTGACCACAGCCAGTTTTATTGGGAAGCAAAAAATAAAAATAAACGCAACATAAAAAATAAAGCCTAAGCCTCTCCGGCACTAACTACACATCAAGATTCCCTACCTCACCAGGTGCTGGCCTACTGCCATGCACCCCAAAAACTCACAGTATCAGTTCACTGCCTCAGCTCCACAGATCTTTGATGTGGCCTGTGGAGGGGGTCAAGGTGGTCAAGGTGGGCAAGGTGGTCTTGTTTTGACCCATTCATTACAATGTGCTAATTGCACGTTGTAATATATGAGGATGTAAATCCCTATATACTGCCTTACTGTAGTAGGGCAGTATATGGTAGGCTCAATCAGAAAACCTAGGGTTTAAGTACCCTAGGGAGTCTGAAAAATAGTAAAAATAAAAAAAAAGTTAAAAAAAATTATAATAAAAAACCCTAAAAATTCAAATCCACTCACTGTGTTTGACCCTGTAATGGAAAATAGCAACCAAAGTCGAAAATGGTACTTTTTTGCCATTTTAAAAAACATATAAGGTTCAATAAAAAGTGATCAAAAGGTCATATAGTCCTAAAAATGGTAGCATTGAAAACATCATCAAAAGTCACAAAAAATGACACCACCCACAGCTCCGTACACCAAAGTATTAAAAAGTAATTAGTTTCAGAAGATGGCAAAATTAAAAAAAAATGTTGTACAGGAGGTTTTAATTTTTGTAAATGTATGAAAACATTATAAAACCTATACAAATTTGTTATCCCTGTGATAGCATCGACCCAAAGAATAAAGTAGACATGTCATTTGGGGCGCACAGTGAAAGCTGTAAAATCCGAGCAAGAAAATGGCACAAATGCATTTTTTTCAGTGCATTTGGAAGTTTTTCCCGCTTCCAAGTCAATTAGCTCTTTACGTGCAATAAAAAAGTTAAAGATTTTTGAAGGTGAGGAGTGAAAAATGGAAATAAAAAAGGGCCAGGACGTTAAGGGGTTGATTTAGGATGTTTGTAATGTCCATATGTAATTAAGAACACATCTTCAAATAGCTTATTGGTGCCTGTACCAGGGGGTGGACAGCAGCATATATGTGATAATGATCCTCTATACTCAGGATATATAAAATGAGAGACAAATACAATATGCAGTGGCGTAACTAGGAGAGATAGGGCCCCCTAGCAGGCTTCTGCATGGGGCCCCACTTCCCACTTAAGAAATATACATATTAGTATACTCACACATGCGAGTTGCAATCACATATAAATACACTCATGTGCACACACATACAGTGCCATATGCAACCTACTCACATACAGTGTATACAGACACCATATACACATCACAGATACTGCATATATACATCACAGTATATGTTATATACATATTATGCTGGACATGTGCAGTACAATATAGATATAATGGTGTACATCCTCCATTCTATATTGTGTCAGGTCGGATGACGGGGCTCCCTGACCCTTTGGGCCCCATAGCGGCTGCTATGGCTGCTACCGCTGTAGTTACGCCCCTGACAAAATGTAGTATTGTATGTAGTTCATTTGTGTTGGGGTGTGAAACACTAACAGTTAAATTTGAAAGAAGATTGGAAAATATAAATTAAAACACTGTACGAATTGTTGACACTAAATATTGTAATCATCTATTATCTAAGACGATGCCAATAAACATGATATTATATAATTTACTAAAAATAACAAGCTCCAGTCCACTGCACTTTTCCTGACACAGCTCTTTGAACGTTGTGTACGGTACATGACTAACTTTCATGGCTGAGCGATTTTCAATTCAGTGCTTAGGTTAAAAGACACAATTCACATGAAGATTTAACAGCGCATGAGGAAGAACACATCTTTATTCATGCAAGGAAAGAACAGAGCTGGCATTAGTGACACTGAAGACTCAAATGATGGCACATCTTCTGGAAAGAGTCGGATCTGATACATTGACATTATAATTACTATGCTATTACTCTATGATTTCAATTATTATCTAAAGGCGTCTATGCTTCTCACTTCTCTTACCGTCTAACCTGACAGTATAGGAATGCATTGCAATTTAGCAGCCTAGGAGTTAAGATCATGGGCTAAATTCTCTTATTTATTTTGCTGTATCTGCAGAAAACACTCAATAGAGGATTCTAAAAATGAGTTTTTGACCTCAACACATTTCCAGCTAACTGAGCCTAAATCAATTTCTTTCCCAGTGCCTGGCCTCCCATTTCTGTTTTGGGAGCACAAAATTTGATTTCACCTTTAGGCACGCACATAGAAATCACAGCAAGCAAAAAAAGACTTCAAAATGACTGCATTTCCAGAATTGTGGTGTTTATAACCCTGTGAGGGGCAGATGGCCTATAATCCTCTCGTAACGGCATGACAATAAAAACGTGCTATTATCAGCCAAATATTTTATATTTAAAATATTTCTGGTTACTTTAGTACACAGAACTTCACTAATTGTCAGTTACCTCTGGCCCCGAGCCATACAGATCTAAAGTTTCAGGTGCCAATACTTTTGTATAGCTCAACTTTCTGCGGGACAATTTGCAACAATTTATTGTCAGTTCTTCTATGTAAATTCATAGATGGAATCACTCCCACTGTATACAAAGAGAGAAGAGCTTACAGAAGTGGGAGACTGGCTGATGGCATACTATTATAGATCAACAGGCAGCTTTCTTTATACAGACAACCCCCAGGTTACATACAAGATAGGGTCCAGGGTCCATAGGTTTGCTTTTAAGTTGAATTTGTATGCAAGTCAAAACTGTATATTTTGTAATTGTAGCCAAGGATTATCAATAAAGCTTCATTACAGACACATTACAGCTGATTATTGCAGCCTGGGACTAAAGTAAAGCATCCAGAGATTTTCAAGGTCACAGTGGGCAGAGGGGTCCGTCTTTAACTAGGGGTCATCTGTAAGTCGGTTGTCCTTAAGTAGGGAAGTGCCTGTACTGCAATACTGTATTGCAATATACAGTAGGAGTGAACAGACCCCAAGTGTCGGGCACCCAAACCAAACTTTTATTCAAAACTCTGCAAACCTGAATGGGTTCCCTCTTCACTACTGTTAACCCAAAGTCAAGTGATCCAGTGTGAAAGATGTGGCACCTTATCTGAGCCAACGTAGTATTCACCATCAAAACCCAAATCATTTGAAAAGTTATAAAACTTTTTAACGGGCTAGGCCAAAGAATAAGAACTTTCTCCTTATTATATAAACCTACTCAAAATTACCAGCTTCAAAACATCCCAAAAAAGAGGCAGTATGATATTGAGATGTCCAAATTGGAGATGAAACACATATACCTATAATTAGCGGGGATCACTTTCTTCTATATATAACTTGGCACCTCATGCCTCTTGGCATATAATTGTGTGGAATTCTTCATTTTGAACACTTTGATATGTAAGCCTTGCTGGTTTTTACGATTGTTTCAGTAAAAATATGAATTGCTTTTTATTCAGAACCATGCGTACTCATGTTTTTTGGGGGTTTTAATTAGACATCACCATCATGCTATTCTACCACTTGTTTTCCAATATCGCTTCACTATGGCCAAAGCCTAGTTGTAGCTCGAAAAGATCAATTCCGCAGTGCTGCGCAGAGCTTGCCAGATCAGTCCCTGTCCCCATGGGGCTCACAATCTAATTAACCTACCAGTATGTTTTTGGAGTATGGCATGAAACCCACGCAAACACTAACCACTGAGCCACCATGTATTTACAAATATAAGCTCATATTCTGAAACCAAAAACTTTTTTATACTTCTGTGTTTTTTCATAGGGGCTCTAGGCTCATACATGGGGCTCTGAAATTTTCAGCTGTTTATATGAGCCCCTAGCATTACATGGGAATATCATTTAACAACAAATTCCGGGTTATTGTTAACAACAGCGTTGTCACGGGCACCCCTGAGATCATTGTCAGGGATCGTGGGTGAACCCGTGCCCCCTGTGCTGGTCCCGCTGCCCTGGCTCTGGACTTACCTCTCCACACTCCTGCTGCAACTGGACTGGGCGCTGCAGAGTTCAGGGATTTAAAGGGCAAGTGCACAGGTGATTGACGCTGGCCACATCCCGGTCGGTATTTAATCCAGTGGCACCCCTCATTTCCTGTCGGATCTTTAAGCCATTCCTCTGAAGTGAAAGCCTTCTTGTGTATCCTAGCGTTCCTGTGTATCCAAGCATTCCTGTGTATCCAAGCGTTCCTGTGTTCCCGTGGTCCTGCTCCTGCGTTCCTGCCCAGTGTGCCAGTCCGTTCTTGTGTTCCTGATCTGTGTGCCAGTCCATTCCTGTGTTCCTGATCCATGTGCCAGTCTGTTCCTGTGTTCCTAATCTGTGTGCAGGTACGTTCCTGTGTTCCTGATCCGTGTGCCAGTCCATTTCTGAGTTCCTGATCCGTGTGCCAGTCCGTTCCTGTGTTCCTGATATGTGTGCCAGTCTGTTCCTGTGTTCCTGATCCATGTGGCAGCTCCTGTATTTTTGAAATGAGTCCTGCATTGCTACCTTGGCTGCCACTGCAGGCTAGTTGCACTGTGGAATGACCTGGTGGTACCCCGCCGCAGCAAGACCATCCCGCATTGCGGCGGGCTCTGGTGAAGACCAGGTGCCACGTAGACTCCGGTCCCAGGTGTCGGCTAGTACTATCTCCCACGGTGGTCTAGAGGGTCCACAGACTCTTAATCCCAACAAGCATAAAATAGAGTATAAAAATGGAATTGAATTGTAGAAATCTATTAACTAACATTACTCCACTCCACATGGGTGACACTTTTCTTTGTAATAGTTTTGTCTACTACTTTTCTGCCAAAATATAATTACATTCTTTTAAATATTTTATCAAATTCTATAAATCACATTAAATCAGGTGTTCTCTATAGCTTTTTCATTATTATTGTTCTGGTAAGTTTTCATTTCTAAGCATTTCCTACATCTCCATTGTTGTAGCAATTCTTTCACCACAGAAGGATATATTGAGAAGAGACACTTTTCAAAAACCCACTTCTTTTGACAAAAGTTTGAATATGTGGTTCCAAAAACTACCCTCTGTTTGATTATTGATTGAAGGCAATTTAGGATGGAAGAGAGAAAACACAGAGCAGCACATCAATCACCAATCCACGCTACAATATAAGGTCTCAATCACTGTCTACAAAACTACTGTAGCGTGACTTGCTTAAAGAGTGATATATATCATCTACCGATGCCTTAGCAAGGCTGGACCTGTCACATACATATTTTACAAGGAATGGTACACTGCACAACTGTAAATATAAGGTACATTACATATCCTATCAATGGATCATTATTGAGACTTATAAAACTCTATAGTAAAGCTATATATAAAGCTAAAGAAAGTTGAAATACTATGTAGGTCAGCCTAAACGTTCTCATATTAAATAGAAGTGCCACTTGACTAACCAGAAGCTTTTGATTATATATAATTTATATGGAAAATATATGGTAGTCTTCACCTGATTGACATGATACAACACGAAAATGCATGATCAAATTATTTCTAAGGCCAGTTGTCCACAAGTGAGTTAATTTTGAGGTGTGCTGGTGAGATTTCCTGAACCACATCTCACTCACACTCAGCACGTCCTTTCAGTCCAGTAGTTTACGGCTCAGGGCACGAAATTTCACCAGCACAGAGAGAAATTTTCTCGGACCAAACTCGATCATGGGAAGCAGGATACCCTTCAACCTCAAAAACTTCACTTCCTATAAAACTGACTAAAAGGGTTATTCCTCTCCTGAATCGCTTCTCTTGTACTGCAGGGGGAGGGGCAGGAGGCAGAGAGCTCTGCAGACACAGTCCTTCCTGTCCTGTAGAAGCATGTAGAGAAGACAGCAATAGCTCCACAGACAAAATAAGATCTTCTTCTATGTGTTAAATATTAGTAGACTGTTCAGAAGATTAATAAAAGTGTATATAGACCTGTAACCTGATAATCTAAGCACATTGTCAGTGCACAGCATCTCATAGCACAGAGGAATCATCAAGTGTCTGCTCAGCTACTGCCCGCCAACACTGCTGAATCTTTCAATGACCAGCATAGGCAGTGATAGGAGCAAAAACAGCAATAAAATGACTACATTTTGCAGTTTTAATGGGATAAAAACAATCTTTTTTGTCTAAGCATCACTTTATAACTTGTGGTTATGGTGTCCCATCGGCATTCCAGTTAGGTAGGCTAAAGAAGAAAAAAACTGCAGATGGAGATAGGGAGTCAGTTACTTAGAAAAATGTAAAAATTGCTCTTTTCAAAACCAATAGGGAAAGGAAGGTTTTATATTGAGAGACAGCTATGTATGTGTAGACTGTCTTATAGTTCAGTGCCAATAACAGCATGTATTTAACTCTTACCATCTTCTGGAGCAGTAAAAGTAACTAGGAGTGTCAATAACTGTGTGTATACTCATTCCATCTTATAGCGCAGTATCAATAACTGTGTGTATACTCATACCATCTTATAGCATAGTGTCAATAACTGCATGTGTATACTCATACCATCTTATAGCGTAGTGACAATAACTGTGTGTGTATACTCATACCATCTTATAGCGTAGTGACAATAACTGTGTGTGTATACTCATACCATCTTATAGCGTAGTGACAATAACTGTGTGTGTATACTCATACCATCTTATAGTGTAGTGTGCATAACCATATTATTATTGCTATTATCTATAAAAAAATTTTTATTTTATGTTAGTTTAAGTAATTTCCTTACCCCATTTAGAGCATGGTCATTTTATTACACCCATTTTGCAGCCCTCTAACCCTTACTTCCCCAATTTCACAGGCATTTCTCTATTATATTATTGGGGTCTCAATTGATTTCAGTGGTGTTCGGGCTTTATATTACACCGATACCTATACTGATGAAAGGAGCATTGTGTAGAATATGATTTAGGGGGTTAACTGCCAGTTCAGGTTTAACAACACATGAAGCTCAGGGACCTTTATTCAGGTGCAGAAATGGTCATGCTAGAGTTATCTTGAATTATCACTTTGTATCCTTGCCCTCAATAGCTAGTCATACTCCTCCTTGAGATGTCTGTAGAGAGATCATCTGCGTCACAGCGAGTCTTTGTGATACATTATCCTGGAACCCAAAGTGTGATCAGTGTGATATTCACAGAATTGCTGACATTTCTCAGCACAACCAATGCTCAACTGAATGTCAGAAGCAATGTGAGTTACTACATAAAGAAGCGATGATACTGCCTCTAACTATACCTCAAAGACTTAATATAATTTTATAATAATTTTACCACATTCATCTCTACTAAATTCAACAACAATATGGGTTCAAAGAGAGTATGTTTAACAATATTACTGTAATTCACTGACAAAACGGCTAATATGAACCTGGAGGACAGACAAAAATATCCCCTTTTCAGCTCTGCCTAATTACCCAGCCTACCCTAAGGAGTTGCCGACAACTGGTCAATGTTCCCTTCCTATGCCAAAGTGCAAACATAAAGACAAAGACTGAACAATGGAAACATAAAAGAGAAGTTGACAGATATAGATTCCAGCTAGGTAGGGTAGAAAGGGAGAGGCTACAGCTGGAAATAGGGACAGTCATGAAACTACTAATTGTACTTTTTGGGGCAGGTGCTATATTATGGGAGAGCTAAAAATTCAAAACAAATGCCCTTTTCAGGGCAGTGACAGTATCTGCATGTATATACCCTGTGAGAAAGTGAGAGGTGTCATTTTGGAAAACCGCTATGTGTCCTACAGGCAGATGAAATGCATGTGGTAAAAACCCTGGGTTTGTCTGCAGTAACCCAAGGGTTAAAGCAGACATGTGATAAGCAAGAATAGTCTGCTTTGTCTGTGTTGGCCTAGCTAACACAGACACATTTGTAATGTCCGTACTGGGCCTGCTTATTATGGAGTAGGGGTAGGCTGGTAGTGGGACTCCTACTCCACCCGGGCTTCAGTCCTGGGTTTTTGAATTGCCCACAGGTGCGGGTCACAGGCCTGATTTAATCTGCAGGCCAGAAGCAGTAGGAGAGGCACTACCTGGAGAGCTGAAGGCGAGATTGCATTCTCACAGCAAAGGTAACGGAGGGCCTCCTGTACTACTGCTGGCCAAGAGCGGGTGCCAGGCAGCCTGGTACCCAGATAGCTAGGGTCCGTCAAGTGTATTAGACAGTGCCTAGCCGGGCAGGAATTACTTTTGTAACATCTTTGCATGTGCCTAAGCCAAGGCTGAATTTGTGTTCTGTTTTGCAAGTGTGAATAAAACACTTAAGGTGGACTTTAAACCTGCGTGTGTCCCTGCTTCCTGCACTGCTACCAGTCAACTACCAGAGCAATTCCCCACAACCCATACCATCTTGTAGCAAAGTGTCAATAACTGCGTACGTATACCCATACTGTATACTCTTATAGCTCAATGACTTTCAGTGTATACCCATACCATTTAATAGCACAGTGACAGTAACTATGTGTATATACTTGTACCAAGACACCATTGCAGTACAGTATTCATAAACAAAATGGTAGGTCTGAAAACGGGAAAAATTGGGGCTGTGTAAAAATAACCAAGAGGATCAGGAACTCCCAATCCTTTGACTTTTCATGTTTACTGAGTAATAATTATTGCTAGAATTTGGAAATCCATTTTTGTACCATCAAACGCACAATTTATAACAGAGAATAATCAAAAATACTCATATGAGATGGTTCTTCAGATAGCTTTTTAAAGAGACAGTGGTCAACATGCAAATAAACAGTACTATCAAGTTGCTATAATAATTACCTCTATGTAAGGCCGTATTACCTTTATCACAAGCCATTAAATGCCTAAAGCTTTAAATGAATAATTATAATATAATTGATACACATTGGGCCAATTTTTTTGAACTGTGCACATTCTTCATGGCTAAAACGGCTTGCACAGGTATTTAAGAAGTCTCTGCGCTGCAATTGTGTCGCAATTGTGTTGGAGGTGTGCTGGCTTCCATGCGACACAAATTAGGGGCCATGCTGTCAGTGAACTCTGCCGGACCAGTGCTGGTAAGTGACAGATTCATGATTTCTGGCGCACGTTCTGAGTGAATATTAGTAAATGCAGCATTATATAGACGGACAATGCAAGTTCAGTGAACTCGAGTGACCTTGTAAGTAAATGTGCCCCATCATCTCTGTGGACTAGCTTTTCTTTGTTTTTTTCACAAAGTTCCAGTTTCTTGTATTAGTATAACTTATAACTTAGAGAAACAAAACAACTTATAGATTCCTTATAGTGACTCTATCTACTAATTAACACCAGTATATTACTATTGTTTATTATTCTAAGACACCTCTGAGCAGATGGGGCTGCTTCCATGGAAAGCTGTGTGTGAGGGACAATCTCAAGTGTAGGAGCTTTGAGGAAAGGAGTGTGGTGGCCTGCTGGAGAGCATGGACCACTTGCTGCTTCAGTGCCCCTTTAACACAGAGGTGTACAACCGGGTGGGCGCTTCCATCCATTGGCCCGGGTTGGCCGGTCTCTCCTATGCGGAGTGGACCTATGGAGCATTCAGAGGCCAGGGTGGCCGGGACCGCTGCACGTTATTCCTAATTAGTCTAGTGGTCAGGTACCACACATGGAACACACAGTGTTTAGTATTGACGCAGCGTAAAATCCTCCCGGTGGATGAGGTGGTTAGGAACATTCTGGGTGACCTGGTGAAGGTGCGCTCTCTGGAGTATGAGAGGCTGGGCACGGGGAGGGCCTCTCTCCTTTAGTGTCCCTTAGTCTGTCATCTCCATTCCTGGTGTGGGGCTGATGCGGCACTGTAGATTTTTGTTTTGTTTTATAAGCATGTAGTGATGTAGGGCTTGCAGGCGCCAAAGCTAGGCTTTATGTGGTTTTGATTGATTTTATTCAGATTTTATTTGTATAATATTTTCTTCAAGTTATGCTGTAAATACTGTATATAGTATATATATTGTATATAGTGGGGTTTAGGATCTAGTGTTAGGTTGGGAGGGGGGTGATGGTAGTGGGATTTTGGGATTTATGAACTGACCTTGGAAACTGTTTTGGAATACTTAACACAAACTTTGTGTTAGACCAGTGTCTGGGGGCAAGTGGATGGTGCGGGGGCGAGGGATCTTGTGCACTGTAGTGTTATGTGTATTCTGTGTTTGTTATTATATATTTTTTTTAAAAAAGGGTGGTTTGTTATTAGAGGGTGTGGGGTGGGTTTATGTATATGTATATTTATGGTCATTTATGTTTGTGGGTGTGGCTGGTCTTTGTTTATTGCTTTTAATTTATTGTAGCAGGATTGTACTTTCTGCTCCTAGCCACGGAGCTAGGAGAGAGCACATGCCTGCAGGAGGTAAAATTGTAGCGGGGAGGGAGGTGGGGGGCAAATAAGATATAACCTAGAGATGCCAATAGGCACTCAGGTGAGTGTCTCCAATTCATTTACATATTTTGTAAAAGTAATTTTATTAGCAAAGGTACCCTTTACTGTTTGTCCAATGATTGTCCTCAGCAGTGATATCTGTATTTAGATCACATGCCTATTGAGAGCGATGATTACTGAAGCAGGCATATACTGTACACACTCTTACATCCCATAACTGCAGGTCAAGTCATCAAGGTTTACATGGCCAGTTAGAGAGGCATCCCTTAAAGTATAATTTATTTATTCTGTTTTATTTTATAGCCTGGCCTGGCCTTTTTTTTAATATAAAAGATAATCACTATATCAAAAACTTCTAAAAAAGATTTAATAAATGTATTTGTAAAAACTAATGCATAGCAGGAAGTATAGTTTTTAATATTTTTGCTAAATTGCCCCTCTATCAGTTTGACATTTATGGAAATGTCACAGCTTCTGTATGTGTCATAAAAAAGCCTCCTGTCCATGTTCTATGCCAGGCTGTAAGCAATGTTATTTCTGGATGAAAATGTTTAAAGAGTCATTATTTTATGTATTTAGTGCTCTTTAAAGAAACCATTAATGCAATTATACATTAAAAATCCTGGCCTGGGAGAGTAGATTGCAGAGTCTCTAGTTCATGAAAAGCATCTGCTTATTTATGTAGAACTAAATTTATAGACGAGCAGTTTCCCCTCAACTTCTCTATATGTGGCTAATCTAGAGGTACAAATTCTGGTACTAGCGAGTAAATGTAGAAAAATATAAAAAAAAAATTAAACTAAAAGCCCTTAAGAGAAAACATATACAAATGTTCAGTTTATTGACATGTGGACTGTGAACAATAAGAGTATTAAAATAATATTTTTATGCTATTAGAAATGTTTTATTAAAGTAAACTGTAATTTATCTATTCCCTGAACCATGTTTGTCCTCTATATAAATAAAACTGACCTATCATTACATCACTAGTGACAATAGATGATGTCACAGCTTATCTCCTCCCTGTACCTGTACAAAGATCTCTATTTAGATAACACTGACCCATCATTACATCACTACTGACAATAGATTATGTCACAGCTTATCTCCTCCCCCTCCCTGTACAATGACCTCTATATAGATAACACTGACCCATCATTACATCACTACTGACAATAGATGATGTCAAAGCTTATCTACTCCCCCTCCCTGTACAATGACCTCTATATAGATAACACTGACCCATCATTACATCACTACTGACAATAGATGATGTCACAGCTTATCTCCTCCTCCTCCCTGTACAATGTCCTCTATATAGATAACACTGACCCATCATTACATCACTACTGACAATAGATGATGTCACAGCTTATCTCCTCCTCTCTGTACAATGACCTCTATATAGATAACACTGACCCATCATTACATCACTTCTGACAATAGATGATGTCACAGCTTATCTCCTCCTCCTCCCTGTACAATGTCCTCTATATAGATAACACTGACCCATTATTACATCACTACTGACAATAGATGTTACAGTTAAACTCCTCCCACCCCCTTTACAATGACCTCTATATAGTTAACACTGACCCATTATTACATCACTACTGACAATAGATGATGTCACAGCTTATCTCTTCCCCCTCCTTGTACAATGACCTCTATATAGATAACACTGACCCATCATTACATCACTACTGACAATCGATGATGTCACAGCTTATCCTCTCCGCCTCCCTGTACAATGTCCTCTATATAGATAACACTGACCCATCATTACATCACTACTGACAATATATGATGTCACAGCTTATCTCCTCCCCCTCCCTGTACAATGACCTCTATATAGATAACACTGACCCATCATTACATCACTACTGACAATAGATGATGTCACAGCTTATCTCCTCCTCGTCCCTGTACAATGACCTCTATATAGATAACACTGACCCATCATTACAGCACTACTGATAATAGATGATGCCACAGATAATCTCCTCCCCCTTCCTGTACAATGACCTCTATATAGATAACACTGACCCATCATTACATCACTACTGACAATAGATGATGTCACAGCTTATCTCCTCCCCCTCCCTGTACAATGACTTCTATATAGATAACACTGTCCCATCATTACATCACTACTGACAATAGATGATGTCACAGCTTATCTCCTCCCCCTCCCTGTACAATGACTTCTATATAGATAACACTGTCCCATCATTACATCACTACTGACAATAGATGATGTCACAGCTTATCTCCTCCCCCTCCCTGTACAATGACTTCTATATAGATAACACTGTCCCATCATTACATCACTACTGACAATAGATGATGTCACAGCTTATCTCCTCCCCCTCCCTGTACAATGACTTCTATATAGATAACACTGTCCCATCATTACATCACTACTGACAATAGATGATGTCACAGCTTATCTCCTCCCCCTCCCTGTACAATGACCTCTATATAGATAACACTGACCCATCATTACATCACTACTGACAATAGATGATGTCACAGCCTGTCCCCACCCTCCCTGCACAATGATAACCATAAGGAAAAGCTCTCAGCTTCAGTCTATATTGGAAAGAAAATAAAAATCAAAACAAAAGTGACTGGTTTGAATGAGTCAAAAGAGAAAATTATTGATACATTTTCTTGAAGTAAAAGTAGGATGGCCATATCTTATTATTGCACCTTTATGTTTTCTCTGTTGTAATAATAACCATGTTCTTTAGCATATTCTTATGGAGTCCTGTAACTGGGTCACTTACTGCCACAAAATCTCACTGTCGGAATCAAGTTGTATTTGCTTTATATGCAGAAACAGTTTAACAGAGATGAATTTGTAAAAATAGATCATCATTCGAAAAACCTTAATTTTTTTGCCAAGACAAGATTATTTTTAACATGTTGTTATTATATTATAAATCAGTGCCCACAAAGATATACCCTAAAGATATGTTAAAGTATAGTCAGACTGTATATGAGTTACCGTACTTAAATGTATTAGAATGCTTCTTGACTGACCATGGGTATAAATATTTTTGTGTTTTCACAAACAGCAGAGAGGGAAGAAAATTGAAGATTTCATATACAATGCATTCCGAAAGTCTTCACACACTCCGTATTTTCACATTTTGTTTTTTAGTTTTTGCTAGAATTCAAAAATTTAAGTTTTTCCATGATCATTTAGCAGCCAATTCCCCAAAAAGAGAATATAAATAAAAATAAATAAAGCCAATTTATTTAAAAGAAACAGTGTTCTCAGGGTCTTAACTGGGAGCCCCATAGCAGACTCCTGAATAGGGCCCCCTTCTGTATATATATATATATATATATATATATACATACTTATATATACACTCACAGTTATATACCTGCATAAACATACAGTTCTTCACACATTTATACACACACACAGAGCATGTACACAACACAAATTCACACATATGCAGTGTCATACACAAACAGCATATAAACAAAAATACAGTATATACACACCATACACAATATACACATCACAACAATTCAACAATTGATTATTTTTCTGTTCTTTGCGCCTCCTCTCTAATTCTGTCATGCTTGAAGAGGACCCTCAGTGGATTCAATTTCAATTATTTCAGATGTTCAAATGGGTTCTAGTCAGTAGTCTGCTTAAGACAATCAAGGACATTCACAGCGTCATCCCTTTCCCTCTCCACTTTGTTGTCTTGGCTGCATGCTTGGGGTAGAAGATGAAGATCATGCCAGTCTGAGGGCCAGAGTACATTAGATCAGGTTAAAATGTGTATACCTTTGTAGTTTACTCCATTCAACTTTCCTTCAACCCTTCTCCCAGTTGCTGAAAAACTCACTAATTGGAGGATTCTGCCACTCCCATGCTTCACTATCGGGTTGAACAGGTGATTGAGCAGGTGATGAGCTGCTTTCCTAAAGACATGACACTTGGAATTGAAGCCAAAATATACAAAATTGGTTTAATCAGACCAGAGATTCTTGATCTCACAATGTGAAGATCTCATAACTCCTCAATAGTGATGAACGGAACCCGAACCCGGAACCAAGTCTCCATCAGTAACACCCATTTAAATACAAGCTGTGCTCGGACACCACCATTTTAGTGGACCATTTTGAGACCAAAATGTCATTGCACGTGTCTGCATACAAGTAATGCAGCCTGTCCTCAACAGGAGGATTTTTTGTGCCTTTACAAAGAAAAGGCTTCACTCTGAACACCCAAAAAAATACCTAGTAGAATCGGGATCATAATCCCTAAAAATTGACCACCAAAACACTCTCTCCAAATAGATGCAGCGCTGATATACATTTTGCGGTCTTACGTTATCCATGCATCTGAAATGACATCACAGTTGAGGCTGAAAGATGCCTGCAAAGAACTATAGGAAATCCTACCGGGCCACCAATCATAGTCATGAGATTCTTCTAAAACCTCAGATTCTACCAAAGGATTAAAAAATATTTTAAAGTTCCAGGTTTGCTGAACCCTATATTTTTAAGAAATGTTCTTGGCCTTAATGCCCTCCCCTCACCCTGTTTATTATTTCATTTGTCTATATTTTATTTCTTAGTTGCCGTAACACAATACACCATTCCTCATAAACTTGCTCACAAAGTTTGGGCAAGTGTGTTGCCAACACTGGTGGATTATAATATAGGCTTTATGGGTGGTAGCTCGGGGAACAGGCCTTTATACACAGAAGGAACTTCACCTATGAAATCCTTGTACATCTATTTCTGCTCACAATACACATGTACACAAGCGCCGTATCAGGACCTTTGAAGGTCCTTCTAAGATCCTGAAGCTGGAGATTAAATGCAAGCAGAAGGGATACATTCTCCATTCCTCAAGAATCATAATTGTTGTACTATATGTAGGAAGTGAATTTCTGACTTGTAGAGGCTATAATATCGATACAGCTTCCTGTGGCAGTCTTAGTATGTCCCTGGTTGCCGATAATGAGGAGAGGGCAATAAGTTACTGGCAGAAATCTCTGGTGGCAACGTATCTTGATCAATAATTAAATATGTTAATTCTTGCTTTCCCCTGACATCTGCCAGGCGAAGATTTTTACAATTTCATACACATCACATGGTTCACTGGTCCCACCAAAATCAACTTCAGTACCATTCTGTTATGTTCATTGTAACCAGGGCCGGCTCCAGGTTTTAGTGGGCCCCTGGGCGACAGAGCCTTAGTGGGCCCCTCCGTGGGCCGCCCTCCAGTGGCCACACTTCCCCCCCCCCCTCCCCACACACTGACCACCCCCCCTCCCCTGCGGACACACTGACCCCCCCCCCCCCTGCGGACACACTGACCACCCCCCCCTTCCACCTGCGGACACACTGACCCCCCCAACCTCCCCCTGCGGACAAACTGACCCCCTCCAACCTCCCCCTGCGGACAAACTGACCCCCTCACCCCCCCCTGCGGACACACTGAACCCCCCGCTGACACACTGACACCCCCTTCTCCCCCTGTATACACAGTGACCCCATCCCTCCCCCCGCGGACACACTGACCCCCCCTCTCCCCCTGTATACACAGTGACCCCCCCCTCCCAATCTATAGACACTGACCCCCCCTCTCCCCCTGTATACACAGTGACCCCCCCCCTCCCAATCTATAGACACTGACCCCCCCCTCTCCCCCTGTATACACACTGACCCCATCCCTCCCCCTTCCCCCCTCCCCCTACGGACACACTGAACCCCCCCCCCCCCCTCTGGGAAAGAAGTATTTTACCTGTCCTGGTTCCCCCGGCGCAGCTCCTGCAGCTGTCTTCGGCCTGGGCCTCCCGTACGCGCAGGCTCTGAAGCCGGCACACGTGACCCGATGACGTCATCATGTGCGCCGGCTTCAGAGCAGTCGCATACCCTGCGGAGCGCTGCATCGTGGGAACCGGGACAGGTGAGTTTTAGATTCTGCCTCTATGCTGCGCTCCCGACCAGCGCAGCATAGATGCAGAAAAATGATCGATCCGGATGGTGATCAATTGTACCAGTGTCTCATAGAGACATTGGTACAATTGATCCGGGGGCCCAAGTGGGCCCCTCCAGTACCCCGGGGCCCCGGCACTTGCCCGGGTTGGCCGGGTGCTGGCGCCGGGCCTGATTGTAACATTTGCGAAGATAATGATTGTTGTCATTTATATACAACCATTTAACCATTTGCATTGTTATGTTTCGGGGTTACTAGCTGATTCTTATGGCTTGTTATGGCTGAAACATTACTGGCAGCCTGAATACAGCTTTTTCCTACATGTACTTATAAAGTCTACACAGATTTTACATGTTAACTTAATCCATCCAAAATTAAACTCATCATATCAGCACATTGCTAGCAGTAGATTTCAGTTTGTGAAGGTGCAAAGGATGGGTAGATGCCTGTTACATCTGATACCATCTGCAGGATCCAACATATGTCACTTTCCTATGGAGGCACATAGAAATCTCATAGCATAGGACGTTTGAGGGATTTTAAAAGTCACATTTAATTCTCCATCAGAGCTGCCTTGTTGATATCCTATGACTTTTCTGCCATTACAAGAAAGATCATACTGAATCTAATGGGTCCATTAACCACCCTTGTCTTTGCCTTTGGTGTTAATTTTCCCAAAAGACTCTGATGACATTACCTACCTCCGTAGATGTTATTACTTAATTATCTCTAAGAGAGCGTAGCGAACTGTAGGCTGCTAGAAACTCACCCTTCATTATAATGAGAGCCAAAACCTAGCACATATTTCCTTTCCGATACTTTGTGTCCTGGGGCTCATTTCGGTGACTAAAAGTCTACGTAGTCAGACTTTATCCATAACCATAATTTGTTTTCTAAAGATCATTAACTTACACAATTAAAGGCATTGTTTGCAGTGTACATCATTTTCAGGTTAAAAATAAAATCTCAAGTGTACCTGATGGTTATCCAAAAAAAGTATTAAAAAAAGTGGTATTTGTAAGTATCCTGACCACAACGTAAAAAAAGATGTGTGTTACAGAGGCAATCTCCAAAAGTACAAATACATTTTATTGAGAAAAACAGAAAAAAACATTAATCTAAAAAAATTAAACATACAGGGTACATATATACAACTGGTTGGATTGACCATGACCATTGACCTCCTAAACTAATGCCGTGTGTCCCCATCCACCCTTATATAATCTGCAACTAAATAAATATGTGAGGTCCAACCACTAAAGATAAAATATGCGCAGCATGGAAAACCCTCTGGTCTCATAAGTAGAAAAAGAGAAAGGAAGCCCAAACACAATTATATGAGAAGATATTCTTATAGGGTCCACTAAATATTACAATTCAGACACAGTGGAAGGTGGTGGATAGTTAGGAGGTGGAGGGCTCCTCCAAAATGTTTCTCCCCCAAAATATTTTTTTTAGATTTTTCCTAATTTATTAAATATTTTTATTTTTATTTACTCAATACCTAAATCAATTAGGGATTTATTTGAAAGCACTTTTTTTTGCCATTAATATATTAGATTTAATCCACCAATCTACACTCACCGGCCACTTTATTAGGTACACCTGTCAAACTGCTCGTTAACACTTAATTTCTAATCAGCCAACTCAGTGCATTTAGGCATTTAGACATGGTTAAGACAATCTCCTGCAGTTCAAACCGAGCATCAGTATGGGTAAGAAAGGTGATTTGAGTGCCTTTGAACGTGGCATGGTTGTTGGTGCCCGAAGGGCTGGTCTGAGTATTTCAGAAACTGCTGATCTACTGGGATTTTCACGCACAACCATCTCTAGGGTTTACAGAGAATGGTCCGAAAAAGAAAAAAACATCCAGTGAGCGGCAGTTCTGTGGGCGGAAATGCCTTGTTGATGCCAGAGGTCAGAGGAGAATGGGCAGACTGGTTCGAGCTGATAGAAAGGCAACAGTGACTCAAATCGACACCCGTTACAACCAAGGTAGGCAGAAGAGCATCTCTGAACGCACATTACGTCAAACTTTGAGGCAGATGGGCTACAGCAGCAGAAGACCACACCGGGTGCCACTCCTTTCAGCTAAGAACAGGAAACTGAGGCTACAATTTGCACGAGCTCATCGAAATTGGACAGTAGAAGATTGGAAAAACGTTGCCTGGTCTGATGAGTCTCGATTTCTGCTGTGACATTCGGATGGTAGGGTCAGAATTTGGTGTCAACAACATGAAAGCATGGATCCATCCTGCCTTGTATCAACGGTTCAGGCTGGTGGTGGTGGTGTCATGGTGTGGGGAATATTTTCTTGGCACTCTTTGGGCCCCTTGGTACCAATTGAGCATCGTTGCAACGCCAAAGCCTACCTGAGTGTTGTTGCTGACCATGTCCATCCCTTTATGACCACAATGTACCCAACATCTGATGGCTACATTCAGCAGGATAATGCGCCATGTCATAAAGCTGGAATCATCTGGTTTCTTGAACATGACAATGAGTTCACTTTACTCAAATGGCCTCCACAGTCACCGGATCTCAATCCAATAGAGCATTTTTGGGATGTGGTGGAACGGGATATTCGCATCATGGATGTGCAGCCGACAAATTTGCGGCAATTGTGTGATGCCATCATGTCAATATGGACCAAAATCTCTGAGGAATGCTTCCAGCACCTTGTTGAATCTATGCCACGAAGAATTGAGGCAGTTCTGAAGGCAAAAGGGTACCTAATAAAGTGGCCGGTGAGTGTATGTTGGCTTTTGCAAAAAGTCTCAAACTTACTCCAGTCCACTGCTGGTCTATGTGCTGAGACTTATTGGGGGTTATTTATCATTAGACCATGGGACAGTTCTATGTCTATTTTTGGAGCTCTGCTGCCCATCAGATTCATTAAAGTGGCTTTGACCTTTTAATAAAATGTTCTTTTGGACTATTTTCTGTCTGGGATTTTTTTTCAAAAAGTCCCCAAAAAGTCTCAAAATGCATAAAAAGTGTCAGCACATAGATCAGCATGGGACTGGAGTAAGTTTGAGACTTTTTTGAGACTTCAAGTCATGAATCTGGCTTTGCACAGTGTTGCACTGGCAGTGTTTAGGCCAGATTAATGAAGAGGTGTATGAGGTCTTTGAGACTTTTTACGCCAAAAAAGCCCAGGAAGACCAACAATAAATAAACCCCATTATGCATTTTGAGACTTTTTAAAAAAAAAAATCCTAGACAGAAAATAGACCGTAAGAACATTTATTAAAGGGGCAAAGCCACTTTAATGAATCTGATGGGCAGCTGCGCTCCAAAAATAGACATAGAACTGTCCCAAGGAGCTGGTCTAATGATAAATAACCCTCATTTAGCCCCTATCCGTTACAATAGTTATCATTGTGTATGTATGAGAAGAAGAGCTTCCAGCTAGCAGACAGAGTTATAGCAGAGAGTTATAGCAAGGGGAAATGATCTGCTGGTGTGCATTGTGCACACAAGATTAGGCTTTTAATTTATAAATGTATATCAATTATATTATGCACAGTGGTTTGTGTAGGCAAAACACCAATATAACAGCAGGTGAGTAAGCCTCAGCATATAGCTTCATAACATTCTCTAGCTTAAATAATAAAATACATTTTAGGAGTAATAATGACAAATGAAATAACCTCATTTAACACTGCTGAGATTTTACTACACTCAACGCGGCATGTTTTCTCTTTTCATGTTTTCTTAAAGCTACAGCACCAAGCCAAAATACTGTTTTATTTATTAAACCATATGTATATACTATGAACAGATGCCGTACCAAGAACCTTCCTTTGTATGCCAGAGAATCAGTACAGGCTGAAAAGAGCTACCAGGAAATCCTGGTGCTGCCATTCTCACCCATTCTTATTATCAAAGGGTTTACCTCAAGTTTAGAAGTGTTCTCCTATCCACAGTATTGAGGATAACAAGGTGATTGAAGATGGTCTGTATGCTGGGACCCCATCCAATCATAAGGTCGAGATCCCTGTGACCTGGAGAATGGGGATCCTGTTCTTAGTAAGGTTTGGTGTGGCAGGCCGAGCATGCATACTGCCACTCCATTGTATACTAAGTGCATGCAAGATATTGTTGAGCACAATGTAGGACAATCTCTGCCACCTCAATAGAAAAGATAGGAATGGCAGGACGCATGTTCATGCTGCCCAATCCTTCAAATAATGAGAAAGGGATCCCCATTCTTCAGATCACGGGGGTCTTGTGATTAGTGGGGTCCTAGAAGTTGGACCCTCACCGATTACCTAATTATCCCTTATTCTGCAGCAAACACCCACTGTTAACACCTGCCATGGGTGCTGGCATTGATCGTGGGTGTTAACCCTTTACATGCAGTAAGTAACGCATGGCGCCGCAACATTGGCTGTGATCATTGCTCCTTGTGATGTCATCAGTGAGGGACGAACTATCACCGTGACAACCTTGTGACTTGTCATTTCAGATGTGTTAAGGCAGTAAATGCTAGAATCGATCAGACGATCTTGGGTTACTATACCCTAAGGAGTTAGAAAAATTGTAAATAAAAACAAATATAAAAAAAACTAAAAGTTTAAATCACCACCCATTCACTTGAAGTGATCTAAAAATAAACTGTAAAAATCATAAACATATCAGGCATTGACGCATCCAAATATTCCAGATCTATCAATACATAAAATTAGAAACAGAACAGTAACAGAAAATAGTGCCCAAATGTCTGTAACACCACTTTTTTGTGATGGAAATAAGTGATCAAAAGTGCAAACATTATCACATCCTGCAAAAAGTCACACCTTACACAGTTCCTTATGCCAAAGTATAAAAAAGTTATTAATGACAGAAAATTAGCAAAATTAAGAATTTTTTTCTCGTACAAAAGGGTTTATTTATTTTTTTATAAAAATATATTATATATTTAAAAAAAATCCATTAAAACACAATAAAATCTATATAAATTTGGTATCCCAAGAGATAAAGGGGATTTCACCACATCTGGAATTTTTTTTCTACTTCCCATGGCATGGAATATTTAATTGGAATATACAAATTGTTACATAGAAAACAAGCCCTCTCACACCTCTGTACACAAAAAAATGTTTATGAATTTTTGAGGGTGGGGAGCAAAAAAAAAAAAAAAAGAAACACAAGTCGTTAAGTAATTAATGAATAAACTAGTTGGTACCAGAAGAAATTGAGCCAATATAGAGAAGCAACAATCAGGTCTCCACATTCTAAACTGTGTAAGGTCACACCCACTTGACAGAGGGGAAAGTAAGAACCAGTATATATTTCAGCACACTGCAATTTCATAAAAAATGATTTAATGGGAAATTCAAGTAAACTGGTGGTCTATAATATGCTTCACATTTCTTTCAACTCATTTTAAATGCTAGATGAGGTTAACAAAAATGTTACGCAGCAGATGCAACAACTTGGCTCTGTTGATTCTTGTCTATAGACGGAACAGTCTGTTCTGCTGCTGCTTTCTTGCTGAGACAATTACTGATGGAAAAATATACTGTACACATCTCACCATAATGTTTCTTAATCTGCAGTTCTATTAACAATACAAACTGTCCACTCTGTGTCATGGTCAGTAAGTACAATGAAATTAGTTTCTATGATGAGCTGAAAGGAAATCTACCATCAAAATCAAGCATGATAAACCCAGGGGCACTTACTCCAGACTGCAGAAATCTTCTTATATTTGCTATCTATGGAGTCTTTTCTTCTAAATTCAACTTTTATAATTATGCTAATGAGCTATGTTAGGCCTTCTGTGCTGTAGCTGCACAGGTAGTTACACTGTCTCACCCTCCCTCTGCTCCCTCAACACTTGTGCAGTGAGCACAAAGTGTCCAGGATAACCCATCAGGCTCATTCAATCAAATGCTACATTTGATTTTCACAAGGCAGACAAACAAATAACAAATATAAGAAGATTACCAGTCACAGTACCTGGATTGATGAGTAAGTGTCCTTGGTTTATTATGATGGATTTTGATGGTAGATTTACCTTAATAATGGCAGACCACCAGCCAATCTAAATATATAAAAATACATACTTATATTTCTATTCAATGTTTAAAAAAAAAAACTGAAAAACACAGCCATAGTCAAAAAAGTCAGCCAAAGTTTCCCACTTTTTATAACTTTATACCCAAATGAAACAAAAATTTTTAAATATATATATACTTTAACAAATATTATTTTTAACGAGAAAACAGAGTGTACATATTCTTTAAGGTAGCATGCAAAAAAATAACCCACTAAATCCTCAAATTTGCTAAAAATACACAACCATTCAATCCTTTTTAGACCTCCTCATTAATGGGTTAAATAGCAGGAAATTACTGATATTTAAGATCTCATATAAAAGACTCATGGAAATGTCATCTTATGGAAAAATGATGGTACTGGTGAACTATTTAGATAACGCACCAATTATGATTTGTTCCAACAGTGAGAGGGAGGTTGTTTTTTTCCTTTTGTTTGCACCTGTGGTAGTGATAATGAATATATTTGGGATATTTACAGCAATTGTGGAGGCTTTGCCTAATTCCCAACATGTGTTAGGTGTGAATTTAAATAGACTTGAGTCAGATGTTTTGCTAACTTTAAATGTTAGTCCATGTGGGTGGAATCTGAAAACAACATTGGAGGTTTAGATTTATGTCTTTACAACACGGTAAAAAGTGTTCTACTTCCATCATTTCATTGATGCTATTTAGGCGGCGTTCACACAAGTTTTAAAATGCAACTCTAACACAGTGGGGAGGGGCTTGTCCGGACTGCATAAGAATTTGGAGTAAATCTCGTGCGTTCTAGAAAGAGCACCACATGTTTTGTATGTAAATATTGCAAAATAGTTGGTGCTTGTTCCAGAAAGCGTGCGGTCTGGCCAAGCCCCTCCCCTCTGCGTTTGAGTTATGTCTCAAAACTCAGACAACATGCAACATTTGAACATAACCTCAAGGTAGAAACTCAATCAAAAGCAGCTTATGGCTTGTTTGCTTACACATGTGATCTGAATTTAGCTGTTTATCTTTTCTGTACATACTTTTTTACAATGAGAAAGGCAGATAAAAATTGTCCTGAGATTTTAAAAATCCTACATGGGATAGTAATTTTTAATGTGTTTGACTGAATAGCTTTTCTGAATGTTTAGACCGAAATTGTGTAGGACAGGCACTACCAAGGTATACGAATGTATGTAAGCCAACGCACCCCGATAGCTACACAATCCAAACAAAACAAGAAAACGGTGGGATGCGTACACATAGCTAGACAGAAATAACAAAAAATGTTTATTGGATATTAACAATTTTAAACGCAATCAAGACGGGACAACAATAAATATAAAAACACTTAAAAAGTACACCAGAGGGGTGTACAAAGCTGCCAAGGGCCAAGTTGCCCTAGAAGTTGCATCAGAGGTTTATTACATTGTTCAAATTGCACTTTTCATGCATCATTTTTTGCACTTTAGCTCTATATGGTTATTCATATTCTGGTCCTTATGGTTACTGTAGTTCTACTATTGGCAGACTGTAGTAGGGGGTTTCTAGGGCAACTTGGCCCTTGGCAGCTTTGTACACCCCTCTGGTGTACTTTTTAAGTGTTTTTATATTTATTGTTGTCCCGTCTTGATTGTGTTTAAAATTGTTACTTTTCTGAATGTTATTATTGTTTGCCGTATATATTCCGTATATACTCCAGTATAAACAAAGAATGTGCTGAAAAAAACAAATGCTTATACTCAAGTCTATAAAAAAACAATACTCATAAAATTCAAACACTAACAAATACAGTCAATACTCACCTTTACGACGACCCCGCAGGTCTCTTTTTTTCTTACAGTGGCAGGTCCACACGCGCTGGCAGCACACAGGCAATTATGTCAACAGGTGAGCAGTGAGTTTATTTTTCATTATGTGCTGGGGGGCGGTGTGGTCCAGACTGGGCTGCAAATATGCTATGGGCTGGCTGGCTAAATACTATGGGGCTGGCTATATACTAGGGGAATGGCTGGCTATATACAGGGGCTTGCTGGCTATATACTTGGGCATGGGTTGGGTATAGACTGAGGTCTGGTTGGCTAAATACTGGGGCATAGCTATATACTGGGGCAGAGGCTGACTATATGCTGGGGTCTGGCTGGCTATATTCCAGGACGGAGGCTGTGACCAATGCATTTCCCACTCTAGGCTTATATACGAGTCGATAGGTTTTTCCATTTTTTGAAGGTAAAATTAGGTACCTCGGCTTATATTCGGGTCGGCTTAAACTCGAGTTTGTTGGTAACTTTCTATGGTCATACAATAGATACTGTAAAAAGTGTTAATAGTTTTAAAACTATGTCAGTGTAATTTAAAGATGTTGTCCATGTGATACATTTTTTGCAAGTTTTTTCAAGAACTTGTACTCACTGCTCTTTTGGATCCCATTAAGCTGCACGGCCATTGGACCAGAGAAGATTACCGCACTTACCATGCTCATGGGAGATCACCTGTATCTTATGACTAAGCATATCTTTGAAAACTGCTTTTATACAATTGTACAACTATCACTATAATGTTCCTCCCCATGCATTTAAAGTTCCACAGTTTATTTCTAAAGTTGACTCATTTGACTGAGTAAATTGTTGTGCACTATAACTGGTAATGAGCAGACCCAACCTCCAATGCTGTAAGTAAATTGGCTATTGTTGCGCTCCTGTGACTTTATTGGCTATTGTGAGAGGGGGGTACTATTAAAATATTGGCTGCTCTGAGGGCGTTGTATAATATTTGCTACTGTGAGGACATCATTGCTGTATTGGCTACATTGGGGCCCCTGTAACAATGTTGGAGCACACCCATTAACTCACAGTGGTTTTAATAATTGTCTAGTGCTGTCTGGCATACAGTCATGATTCGTACACTTTAAAACAAGCTTCATGACAACTGCTCAGAAAATGAACACTACCATTGGAATATAGGCTTGTTAACCAACACTAAATATATCAGAATTATTGCCAGAAGAGTATTGTTTGGCCGGTAGACTATGGAGGAGACCACAGTTCCACCGAAGAGTGCAATTTCTATGCTCCTCCAAAAGGCTACATCAAATGGCAAGATACATAGCAAGGGACAGCTTAAAGCCTCAGACATAGCTTCTTGTATGCACAAAAGGTCAGGCTGGAGAATATTGCTTTCTTATTTACTGCTAGTGTGCCTCTTGAGAACAGCCCCTGGTCAGCGCTGCAATTTACGATAACAATTCCATGGAGGTTTGCTCTGCTTGGTCACTCTGAGTTATGATTTTTTGAAGTGACAGTACAGCCTCTGCCAGATGATATTCCGCCTAATAATTTCCCTTTGTGAAGAATTGTCTCTGCCTCAACAAGTATAAACTCAGGAGAATTCTCTACAAGAAAATCTTGAGACAATGTATATAATACAGAATAGGAACCTTGGGATGAATCTACTTTCTGTGTTATCATGCTCTAGATTTTATAATGAGTTTTAAGTCACTTTGACACAGTGTGTGGGGAGTCATTGAAAGTCATTTCCTGGTCTATACGCACAATGAATACTCTCCTCTTTGCCAGGCAGCTCACCGTGATTCACCTGCATAGAAATCCCAACTATAAAATGCTTGATTTACCCCCAGAGTAATAGCATTAACTAATTTGTACAGTGCCCAATGGTGTGAGCTGTGCATTTCTCATTACAAGCCAGATACCTTCTGTAGTCTTCATCACATTAGCGATGTATCATTTATTCATTTTCTAGACTCTACGTTGTGTACTTCAACTAAATTACATGTTCTACATGCAAACTTTAAGTAAGATGTAATTATATTGTACGCTTTGAAGGGTCATTACCACTTCATTTTAATACTGTTTGACAACAAGTCCCAAAAATTGCAAATGCGGATATAATGAAAATGGAAATAAAGAAAAAAGGGACGTTGGTTTATTCTAACATCACTCTTTTGTTCTATTTTTTTGTAGCCAAGAAAACTTTTAGTACTTATACAAAAAACACCTAATTGTTTATACCCAAATACTGCCAAATAATACTAAAATACAATGTCCACACAATACCGCAATGTAAAAGCATCATACATCACATCATTTCAGTACAGTAATCAACTATTGTGGCATAAAATGCTGCTATATATTTATCACACGATACTATGCCCAAATGACCAATGGTAACTTTAAGACAACTCGAAATTAGGGAGTTGTATGATTTATACAGCCACGTACATCCAATGTTGACTACAATGTTTAAGTTTGTTTATGTACAAGTGCATCTTGAGAGAAGATCAGGAAAAATTTTTTTTCCAGTAATTCAATTCAAAAAGCGAAACTCATATTATATTGAGTCAATACAAACATAGAGAACTTTTTCAAGTGTCTATTTAAGTTAATGTTGATGATTATTGTTACAACCAAGAAAAACCCAAAGGTCATTATCTCAGAAAATTTGATTATTATATAAGACCAACTATGAAAAAATGTTTGAAAAAATGTTGGCCAAACAAAAAGCATGTACATTAAATGCCCTCAAAACTTGGTCAGGGCTCCTTTTGCATGAATAACTACACCAATACGGCGTAGAATGGAGGTGATCAGCTGATGGCGCTGCTGAGGTTTTATGGAAGCCCAGAGTGTGATAGCAGCCTTCAGCTCCTCTGCATTGTTGGGTCTGGTGTTTCTTATCTACTTCTTAGCAATACGCCATAGATTATCTATGGGGTAAAGGTCTGACCACTTTTCTGGCCAATCAAGTGCAGCGATACTATGGTTATTAAAACAGGTATTGGTGCTTTTAGCAGTGTTGACTGGTGCCAAGTTCTACTGGAAAATTAAAATGACATCACCAAAAAGCTTGTCAAAGAAGGAAGCATGAAGTGCTGTAAAATTTACTGGTAGATGGCTGGGCTGAATTTGGATTTGATAAACACAGTGTAAATAAACCAGCAGATGAAATGGACTCCAAACCATCACTGATTTTGGAAACTTCACACTAGACCTCAAGCAGCTTGGATTGTGTAATCTCCACTCTTCATCCAGACTCTGGAACCTTGATTTCCAAATGAAATGTAAAATGATAAACATTCCAGTTTTTTTTCTCCTTAGCCCAGGTATGACGCTTTTGGCGTTGTCTTTTGGTCAGGAGTGGCCTGAGATATGGAATGCGACACATGTGGCCTATGTCCTGGATACTTCTGTATAAAGCACTACAGCATTGTTGACTTACTGTTCTTGATTGGCCAGAAAACTCGCCTGATCTTAACCCCAATGGATAATCTATGGGGTGTTATGAAAAGTAAGATGAGACGCCAGACCCAACAATACAGACGAGCTGAAGGCTGTAACTTAAGGGTCCTGTCAACCCCAGGAGTAGCCACATTATCACCACTATTTTGGCTCCGGTGGACTGTGGACACAAATGAACACTGTTTTTTACTTTGAAAAAAAAAATCTTAAATTTTTACTCGAATTAAGTTCCGCAAGCGCAAAGTCTTTCTTTACTTCATGCTCTACTATCTCATTCAGTCCTTTAATTGGATCTTAGCACCTGGCAGGTAGTGACTGAATGCAGCTCACAGGGTCCATTCATATTCAGAGATCAGATCTAGCATTAGTACAACAGAAAATTGGAGATTGGGATGGGAAAAGAATGTTTATTACTGGTTTCCATCTACAGTTGTGCTGCAAAGTCACCATTATTTCACAAAGTTTTATAGCATTTCCACCCTAATTAGCCTTGTTGTAAGGAATTTACAACCCAGTGAAATACTGTAGGATAGATGTTATGATCTTAAATTTAGCTTTACAAGGTAACCAAAAGTTATGTGCTCTGTAATTATAACTTACATTTAATGATAAGTTCCTGTGTTTTAAAGGGGGTTTGAGGGGCCATCGATTTGACAAAAATTTTAACTGCTTCTTCATGTCTGTCAGACCAAGGATCAAAAGATGAACATTAGTTAACATATTTCAGCAGTCAATAAAAGCCATCACCTCTAGCTAAACATTTGCTGTTAATTAGATGTGTGTATTTTTTTTTTGTCTAATTGTCTTCTTTGGGGACCATTTCCAAGAGATGGGATACTACAAACACAAAGCTGGTTTTAATCTGTAAGTCATTTCTGCTGTATATGTATTATGCTGAATATGATCCAATTAACAGACAAAGAGTTTTCTTTTATCTTTTTTCAAAATTGCTTTCATTGTAAAGTATTATGAGCATAACTGAACACAAATGAATACTGCCCCGATATGACTTACTTATGACTTGTGCCAATTTATCGTGTGCACACTATGAGTGATCAGTATAGTAGTAACATAGTTTTAGTAGTTTTGCAATACAAGTTTAGAACTGAAAACTTTGAACTTTACCTCTACAATACTTAGCCTGACTGTTACACAGCCCACAATTTCTAGGAGCAGAGAGAACTTGAAATTCACATGGATTACAAGAGACCTACATAAGCCAGCTAGTGATGAGCATATCCATTTGGACAAAATGGAAATTGATCAGAACTCCAGGAAACATTTGATTTGTCCAAAATAGTGTTTTACAGACCCTTAGAAGTTCAAGTTCTGGGTTTGGCTGAAACCTCTGCCCCCGCTGTTGAAAACAGCCACTTATTGTGGGTGCTAACTAATTGGCCACCTATTGTGGGTGTTAACTCTTTTTTAATTTTGAATACAGAGCTACAGAGTGGTGATTTTCCTGAAAATGGTGGCACATGCTCATACCGACGCATGCAAAGTGACAACAATTTGAATGCCGCTGGCGATTTTGCCAGCAGCATTTAAACAATTGACACACAGGGGCGTGACAACAGTGGTAACAGCCATAGCAGGGCCTGCAGTGTCAGGAGGCTCCATCATCTGACCTGACACTAAATAATGGAGGATGTGTACCATTATATACATATTATGCTGCACATTGTATAGAATAGTATGCATATAACATATATGAGGATTAAATACTGTATGCGTATATATATAAAGATATATATACATATATATATATATTGTAAATATGTATATGGCTCTGTATGTGTGTATCTGCTCTGTATGTTTGCATAGGTGTATAAGAGTGTATATATGTGTGTGTCTAAGTGAAAAACTGCATGTTTATATATAAGTTTCTGGAAACAATGATTTATTGCGGTAATGAAAAGCTTGGGAACACATACATAACACACCCTGATGAGACAATAGCCTGATTTCACAGGTTGGCACAGCCACTATGAATGATACAGTACGATCAGCGAATCGGTAGAATAACAATTTTCCAATGCACTCCTTTCTACTGGTAGCTACAGAAGTCACTAAATCAGGGCAAACATCTTCATAGTTTATTTCAGGTGTTGAGAGTCCGTACTCATGTACATGCCGTTGTATCCTACAAACCTGTAGTGCGTTGCATGTGGATTTAGTGTGATTTCGTCTGGTTTCTGATGTCATTGTTATAGCTGGAGAGGTATCACAAGGGTAAATGTCACAGCCATTATGCTATGTGTGAAGGTACTTTAACAGTGCTGCTACTTTTATTTTATTTTTCAGTGTAGTTGAACTTATGGATGAATCTTTTCAATCATATCATTGTGATGTGATTTCTTCCGTAGCTGCAGCCCAGATCTAATGTCTAGTTTTAGTGGTCCTGCAAGGACCACTATTAAGTGACCTGTGTGGCTTATGCTAAGATATTTATAAAAAGCTGTTCTGTAAGTACAACTGGAAAATCAATTAACCATGGAAAGTTTCCTTCTTAATTGCTTATTTTACTGATGGGTATACATTTCTCATATGAACTTCTTCCACTGTGCAGTACATTATCATGCATGCTGTCCTCCCCTGAGAACTATAAAGGAATATACAACTATAAGGGGCACAGGTTGTGTCATATTGCGTGCAGAAGATACTCTACACAAGAAAACATACCTAAGCTGTTACATGTCAAAGGAGGTGTCTGGCCAAAACAAAAAAGACAGAATGAAACAGAAATTTTTTATCCTTGCTTAAGAACAAAATGTAGAAATTTGGACAGAATATGTATTGTATAAAAATGTATTAACACCAGTACAGTCTACACTAATTAGAATGGTTGTTTATTTGAAGAGAGGACTTCTATAAGGATTTTAGTATCTCAAATTTCAGTATAAGCAGTTACAAATATATAACAGTACTGTTTTTTTACGATATATAAAATATGAAATAAAACAAAAAAAGACAAAATATACAATAACTTTCAACCCACATGTATATGCAGTTTATGAAATAAACCTGTGTGTATCAAGTTATAACTAAAGTTATAAAAACAATTAAATATGTAAACAACATGAAAATAATTCTGTCATAGAAAGATCACGTTTAGTTTCATGTCCTTTTAGCAATATACCGTACATACTCGAGTATAAGCCAAGTTCTTAGGCACTATTTTTGAGCTGAAAAAGCAACATTTGGCTTATACTCAAGTATATAAAAACAACTTCGTACTTATCTCTGGTGCTCCATGCAGCTCATCTTCTCTTTGCAGCTGTCGCTTTCCGGAAGCGCTAGTCTATGCACACTGGACTCTGGGGGTGTGGAGTAGTCTGATACAACTACGGTGGTGAGGGTTACTCCCCGCCCCCCAGTAGCCACCAATGACCCTCCTTTATCCGCTCTGGCCCGTCTCTGCCATCATTTGAGCTCTGCACATGGGCAGTAGCTCGCTTCTGGTGCGCCGCCAACAGACGAATTGCACATTCGCACAGCTCCCCAGCAGCAAGCCAATTGCAAGATACTGTGCTTGTGCAGAGCAAAAATTATGCTGGAGATGGGACAGAGTGGAAAGAGGAAAGTCAGAAGTGGCAACAGGGGGCGTGGAGTAACTTCTGCCCCTGGAGCTGTCCCAGTAGCCTTAGAAATTAATTTGTATATTCCAGCATTAAACTTTATTTTTAAGATGCTGCTGCCTGGATGGGGAATCGATCATTGGGAATAATTCAGAAAGTACAGGGCATTTCAATAAGTACCCATGTTTTACGACAAAGGACGTTCCAGAGGGAAGTTGGTGTTATCATCGAGTGCTGCCATCTATCAAATGACGGCAAAACAAATTTCAGACTGATTGATAGGTTACAAGCCGAAACCCGTAGGTGGCTCGCCTACATGTACACCGCACAATTCTTTTAATGTGAGAAGAATAAAAGTCAATTTTTATTGGATGTGCCATGTCTATCTCCCCTTTCTTTTTTGGCTCTATTTGGATATACAAGCCAGCAAGACGCCGAGCACTCCCAAGCAACCTTCCACTACCTCAAGATCGCCTCAATATGGGTATGTGAGACAACTTTTTTATAGTTCCATTTCTCTGTATATGATTGATAGGTTAGTTTGGATTTGAGTAAGATGTGTTTCGTGATTTTCGCTAAGATGGAAAAAGAGCAGTATCATTCGGTAAATCGCTTTTTGTTTTTGTATGGGAAAAAATGCGAGGAGATAAAAGCAAAGTTTGATGCTGTTTATGGAAACACTTCATCTATGAACACAGTTAGATAGTTAGATTAGTTCAACTAATTTAAATGTTGGTGAACATCCGTTTTTGATGAAGAGTGGCCAGGACGCCCGGCAGACGTGGTTACCTAAGAAATCATTTAAAAAGTCAACGACATGATACTCTCTGATCGACAAACGAAAGTGCGCAAAGTAGCAGAGGCCATAGGTGAGTCGATCGGAACAGCAATTAATATTTACATGATAAGTTGGCAATGAAAAAATTGTCAGCCCGATGGGTGCCGCGATTGCTCACGGTGGACAACAAATAGATGCAGCTGTTAACTTCAAAGCACTGTTTGGAGCAACTTAAGCGAGATCCGAAGGAGTTTTTGCGTCGAGTTGTCGATGAAACCTGGATTCATATTAGACACCAGAAACTAAGCAACAATCAAAGCAATAAATTTCTCCTGGTGAATTTGCTCCAAAGAAGGCGAAGACCCGAGCAGCGTCATCCTCATGGATCATTTAGAAAAAGGAAGAACAATCGCTGGACAATACTACAGTGAGTTATTGGACCATTTCAACAAAAAAATTGAAGGAGACACAGCTGCATTTGGCGAAAAAGAAGGTGCTGTTTCAACATCATAACGTACCAGCACATTCATCCGGAGTTGTCGCCGCCAAACAGCATGAATTGCCTTTTGAATTGTTGCCACAACCCCCATATTCCCCCGATCGGGCACCCTTCAACTCTTTCTTGCCCCTAAGATGAAGAAATGGCTTGCGGGAAAAAACTTAGCTTAAACGAAGAAGTCATCGACGAGAAAGAGGTATATTTTGGAGAGTTAGACAAATCATTTTTTTGGAGGAGTTAAAAAATGGCCGGAATGTTGGAAGAAGTGTATCTTTCTAAAATGTTTAAAAAAAAAAAAATTGAAAAAATGGTGTCTTCATTTCTAACACAGGAACTTATTGAACTAGATTCCCCATTGTAAATTTCCTTCAAAAGCCCTAATTCATACAAAGAGGTTGTCAGGATTCAGGATGAGTGGATCCTCTGGACCACCGCAGGAGGTGGTAATAGCCGACACCTGGTACTGGAGTCTAAGTGGCACCTGGTCTTCAGCAAGACCATCCACCAGGTCATTTCACAGGTGCGACTAGTCCGCGGTGGCAGCCTAGGTCGAGGTACCTTAGCAGGAGACAGTCTCATGGTCAGGTTCAGGCACAGGGTCGGGGCAGGCTGCAGAGATGCAAGGTCAAGTTCAATCCAGGGTCAGCAACGGGAGGTCTAGGAAGATGGGAACACAAGCACACAGGACACAGGATTGCGGCAACACAGGAACTCAGGAGAAGGAACACACAGAATCGCAGGAATATTGCTGGGAGCTTTCTCTCAGGTATAGACACAAAGATCCGGCAGGGTTTTCAGGAAGAGGCAGGCTTAAATATAGTACCTGAAAATGATCAGCGTCAATTAGCGGCGTGCTGGCCCATTAAATGTTTTGAAGTCGGCGCGCACCCTAGGAGTCGGGAAGATGCACAGCTGAGGAGGACGGAGCAGAAGCCGGGGCTGGTAAGTTGCGCCTGCTACACGCTGGGGATGAGAGAGGGACACGGGTGAACCTACGACCCGTGATATGGGTTGCGGGACTATCCGTAACAGTACCCCCCCCCCCCCTTCGGCCTCCCGCTCTTCCTGGGCTGGAGGAATCTCTGCAGGCGGTCCTGGTCCAGGATATTGTCCTCCCAAGATCTCTCTTCCGGCCCGAACCCCTTCCAGTCAACCAAGAAGTACTGCTTACGCCTCACCGTCTTCATATCAAGGATTTCCTTTACCTCATCGATGTCGGAGAAGTCGGCCACAGGAGCAGGAGGAGACACTTGTGGGGAGAAGTGGTTCAGGATGACAGGCTTGAGCAGGAAGACATGGAAGGAGTTCGGGATGTGCATGGTGGGAGGAATGCGCAGCTTGTAGAACATTGGATTGATGCGACTCAGCACCTAAAAGGTACCCAGGAAACAAGGACCAAGCTTGTAGCCAGGAATCTTAAGCCGGACATACTTGGAGGACAACCAGACTTTGGGGCAAAGACAGAAGGAGGCCTGCATCTTTTATTGGCCAGGAACTTGGTTCAGGACGAAAGGGAGATCTTGGGAGGACAATATCCTGGACCAGGACCTCCTGCAGAGATTCCTCCAGCCCGGGAAGAGGCTGAAGGGGGGAGGGGGTAATGTAACTAGTGGTCCCGCAACCTATATCACAGGTCGCAGGCTCATCCGTGCCCCTCTCTCATTGCCAGACCGCCGAACGTCAACTTACCTGCCCTGACTCTTGCTCCGTCCTCGGCTTCAAAAGATTTAAACGGCCAGCGCTCCGCTAATTGGCGATGACCATTTTCAGGTCATCCATATAAGCCTGCCTCTTCCTGATAACCCTGCCGGATCTTTGTGCCTATGCCTAAGAGAAAGCTCCCCAGTGATATTCCTGTGTTCCTGTGTGTGCCTGCTCCTGAGTTCCCGTGTACTGTGTGTTCCTGCTCCTGAGCTCCCATGTCCTGTTTTCCTATGTCCCGGTACCTGTATTCCCGTTCCCATCTACCTGGACCTCCCGTTGCTGAACCCGAATTGGACTTGATCTTGAATCTCTGCTGCCTGCCCCTACCCTTTGCTTGAACCTGACCATGAGACTGACTGACCTGATGGTACCCCGCCTCAGCAAGACCATCCCGCTTTGCAGAGGGCTCTGGTGAAGACCAGGTGCCACTAAGACTCCAGTCCCAGGTGTTGGCTAGTACCACCTCTTGCAGTGAACCAGAGGATCCACTCATCCCGAATCCTGACAGTCTCTTTGTGCAGCAAGTACAAAGGCTTGGTGCTGTACTGGACCAGGTCAGATAGGATTTGGCCACTTACAGAGGAGATGACCAAAGGCTTCTCGAGGCAAACAACGGGGATTTGATGCTGGGAGACCAGAGCGGCATCCACGAAGTTCCCTGCAGAACCAGAGTCAAAGAAGGCAGAGACCTGGATCTGGGTGCCGGTGCCAAGACTGCGAAGCACCAGAATCATAAGACATGGAGAAGCTTTGCATATACCTAGGGACACTTTCCCAAGAACCCAAGGTGCTGGCGTTTTCCGGACGCTGGTGATGGATAGGGCAAGACCCAAGGAAGTGCTCAGGACTGGCACAATACAGGCAGAGGTTTCCCTAACGTCTTCTGATATGCTCCTGGCTGGCTCTGTCCCCCTCAATGGGCTCCTCTGCAGTTGGTACGATCAGAGGCTGGAGCAGCCTTTGGAAAGCAGGAGCCAGGCGAGGAATGCGTTGTGGATGGACTTGGGGTAGCTTGAGCCATAACTCTTCAGCACGCTCCCTAAACCACACGTGAAACCGGGTGGCCAGGGTAATGAGACCACTCAAGGTAGATGGCAGATCACGAGTGGCCAGAGCATCTTCAACGTGAGAGTAGAGTTCCTTGTTAAAAACTGCGTACAGGGTCGAGCCGTTCCAGGAGAGTTCCGAGACCAGGGAGCTGGACAACACATTCTCCCATGGAAGAGTTCCCCTGGCGCAGATTCAACAGCACAGTCTCAGCCGGGGAGGCCTGTGCAGGTTCTTCAAACATGAAACGGAGCTATGCCAGAAATTCTGTGAGAGTAGCCGTGACTGGGTCGCCTCTTTCCCAGAGAGGGATAGCCCAGGCTAGGACTTCTACCGGAGAGGAGACTGGCGATGAATGCCACCTTGGATCGCTCCGTGACAAATTGAGATGGCATTAGTTCTGTGTGCAGGGAGCACTGGATTATAAAGCCCCCTCACAGCTTGGGATCTCCATCATACTTATTGGGCATAGACAGCCATAGCCTATGTTCAGTGGCAGGAAGTATCAGCTGCCTGTTGTTGATGTTGAGCTGCTAGCAGCATGGCGGTAACTTGTTCCAGCTGTTTGTGTTGAGCGGCAATCTCCTGAGATTGCTGGACCATGATGGTGGGAAGGTTGGACCGAGTGGGAAGTAAAACCTCGGCGGGCTTCATGGCTGGATCTTAACATCACGGTTTGGGATCAGTGGATCCTCTGGACCACCATGGGAGGGGTTACTACCAGACACCTGGGACCAGAGTCTAAGTGGCACCTGGTCTTCACCAGGGTCCGCCGCAAAGCGGGATGATCTTGCTGCGGCGGGGTACCACAGGTCGTTCCAACGGTGCGACTAGCCCGCGCTGGCAGCTGAGGTTGAGGTACCTTAGCACCAGACAGTCTCATGGTCAGGTTCAGGCACAGTGTCAGGGCAGGCGGCAGAGATGCCAGGTCAAGTCCAATTCGGCAACGGGAGGTCCAGGCAGATGGGAATAGGAACACAGGCACAGGAACACAAGAAAGAAGGAACACAAAGGACACAGGAATTTAGGAGTAGGCACAAAGATCCGGCAGGGTTATCAGGAAGAGGCAGTCTTATATAAATGACCTGAAAATGGCCAGCGCCAATTAGCGGCACTCTGGCCCTTTAAATCTTTTGAAGCCGCCACACGCCTTAGGAGTCAGGAATGGGCATGCACGGCCAAAGGGGACGGAGCAGGAACCGGGGCTGGTAAGTTGTGCATGGGATGCGCTGGCAATAAGAGAGGGGCACCGGTCAAAATGTGACCTGCTTTTTTTATTTTTAATTTTAAGTAATTGTAATTTAAGTGTGGTTACTTTACAAATATGTGGATTTTTTTAAATTATTTTTACCGTTTAAAAGTTTTTTTGCCTGTTTTTTTTTAATAGGAAAACCTTTAGGGAGAATGCAAGAAAAACATGAATGTCATAGCCAAAGTTTGTTGCATTTACCAAAATGGGGAAAAGAAAATTCTTGTGTCTTCTGACTTTTCACCAGCTTGATGATACAAAATTTAGGTGAAGCAAAAAAAACCCAGGATGGTAGCAGCTTTAATTTTGTCAGTATTTCGGATTAGTGTTTTTAAGCCAAAACAATGAGTGACTCCAAAAGTTGGATAGGTACTGTGTAGGTCATACCTCTGAGAGCTCGTACTCCATCTATATAACATGTATCCACCCACTTAAAGGTGATTTTAATCAATAGCGATGTGAGCATCAATAAGGTACAAAAGGTTATTTGTAAATAAGTCTGTATTTGTCATATTTTCTAGATGATTTGCTCCAAATGAAAGTTTCAAATAGAACTTCTATTGTAATCGGCCTGACTGATCTTCTAGTGGCCCGGCTCAAACCTGAATGGTTTACATCCAATGAGAGTTGTATTGTAAAATGCATTGCTCTATAAACCTATATATGTATGTTTAAACTCCATATACTTTATTAGACTCTGCTATGGAATTTTAGCTCTATGGATGCTGTTTTTGTAGTACAAAGCTGGAATTTGTAAATTGGGCAATTAACATTGTAATGAAAAAATTGTCTAAAAATAGAATATTTTAAAGGGTGACCAGTAAATCTAAAAGCAAACCTTGTGGCAGAATCAGAACAGGTTATCGTATATCAATTTCATTTAAGGGAAAGCATAGGCAGGTGATGGTGGGTATGACAGTGTTTTAGTTAATTGATCATTTATTGCTCAGTACATAAACACCATAGTATATTATTATTTTGACCTTGAAATATCATGAATACTGGGAAAATATGATAATACAGGCACATGCAGATCAATAAGTCTATTACCCGCAGACAGCAGCCGTCTGATTTTTCTTGGAGACTTTGAACAACAATCTATGGATTGATTTTAGCTACTTCTACCAAATATTGGCCATTTATCATACAACAAAGCATTTGTCAAATTAAAGCATTTTATGACGTATCCATATACTGCAGTCAATAGATAATTCAGCTACGGACATTCATGACATGGAAACAAAATAACCATGACTTTTTATGACTAAAAAGTGAGGTGCAACTATTATTTTTACCACAACCATTATTACAAAACTTTGGCTTATTATAATGAGCAACTATTAATACGTCAAGATTAAAGCAGCCACGTCACCATGAAAACACAGTCTTATCCAGAATTATAGAAGATACAGTAGTTGAATAGATAGGTACAATAATGGTGGACTGGCTAAACTCCAGTAGAGTCTATCTGGAAAGTATTGGGACTCTTATATGCTGAACCGTCCATTCTAGGAGGAGGGGAAGAGATGCAAAACAGATGCAGATTGGAGATACTGGGGCTCATTTACTAAGGGTCGGACTGTTTTGGGGGATTGCACGGCTTGGACAGGTATTTAATAAGTGTCTGTGCCGGGATTTTGGTGCATGCAATTTTATTTTTGTCGCAGCTGTGCTGGCTTCCATGCGACGCCCAGTTGGGGAGTGGGCTGTCAGACGATATTTTGTTATCCTGAATATATATCAGAATGTTCTCTTTGTGGGAATACCCCTTTAATAAAATTGCATGAGTGTACTGCAGAGAAATGGACACACGGAGAGCATGGCTATCAAGAGATACAATAAAGAGTACATCAATGAAAGAAAATGTAACAAAAGAACTTGCACAAAAGATAAGGCCAATATGTATACAATGGTAATCAACAGTAATACCTGATTTATAGTCACAGTAGAAGCTATATAAAATAAAGAACCAAGTACCAGCAATAGGGAGTCTTGCCTCCCAGCATCCAACCACACACGTGATTTAATTGACAAACCCTTTTCAAGGGTTGATCCTGGGACAACTTTCATTTGGCAATGGAAAAATGAGAAATAATTAACATATGACCTGTAACAAATCTGTTCTGCATGATCATGTATATTATATGCACATCATAGGAGTGTCAGCCATTGGAGGACCAGCATCTTTTGTGTATTCTGCAGCACATTGGGCAGCTCATTGATTGAGAGAGTCCAGAAGGAAACACCTGGAAATACCATCAGCCACAGACCCATGGTGTCACCCAAGATCTAGAGGAAGTCACAAAGTGTACAGACAACCTCACAAAAGAAAAATCGAACATTTACTTGTCCATCAGATGTGTGGAGGTCAAAGTTTCCAACCAGTTCCAAATCAAGAAGGTTATAGGTTTTATTTATTATCAAACAAGGCAAAAGCTGGGAAGAATATTCCAATGGTAAAATCAATGAGAGAGGAAGTAACTCGAGTTTCAATAGATATCAATAAATTTGCAGACAGGACATAAAGACATGGAAAGAAAGCTCAGACATACTTGAGGCTTTTCAGCAAACAAATGTGGCAGTTTTATAGTTTACCCAGAGACACATAGCGTGAACAGCTTCTCTTCACAACTGTGAAAATACAACTTGACAGTATTTAATTTCTATGATTTGTACGACTATAAAAACAGCATCCCAATCTACCCTCATATGAAAATAATCAAAAGTAATAGCAACATGGGATATTCTCCGAGCGCTGGAAAAGACACTGAATAGAGTGGAGCCGGCATCTTAGAATATTTATTTAATGATTTAACATATCTTTCTGGCACCGAAGCATTAGCTTTATATTCATGGACTGTAGAATAACAGCTAGTTGCTTGACTCAAAAGCAGCGTAGACACATATAGAACACTTTTTTCCTGACAACTTGTTTTTTCTTAAAACCGATTCTTAGAAGTTACTTTTTGAAATTTCCAAATCTAAGAACTTTTGAGAAATGTCTAAATACTATGGACACCATGGAATATACTTCAAGATATAACTAAGATGTGTCCGGTTCAGTACAATGAGCTACAGAGTAATGGAAAAACATTAAAAAAAAATCTGATGTAGTGTGTTAATATTTGTAAGGATGGAAATTATGTTTTACAGACATCCATATATTCCTGTAAACGTTGGTCCTTCTGCAATGATCAATTAAGTACAATTATTTGTACAGGCAGTCCCCGGGTTACATACAAGATAGGTTTTGTAGGTTTGTTTGTAAGTTGAATTTGTATGTAAATCAGAATTCTATATTTTACAATTGTAGCCCCAGTCAAATTTTTTTTGGTCTCTGTGACAATTGGATTTAGGCTCTGCGCCGTACATGTATGGTGCAGAGATTCAGGGGGTGTATGAAGAGGGCTCACAGACTAAGCCCTCTTCATAAACAGATGGGGTTTGGTTCATATTCCACCATATTCCACCAATCGCATGTATTAACCTTTCTGATGCCGCTGGGGTTGCTGCAATATTGGATCTGATCATCGTTCCCTTGAATATCATCGGGGCGGGGGGTCAACGATTGGTTGCCATGACAGCCTCGGGTTTGTCGCCTGGTTTCTGCAGTTTCGTTACAATGAGCCATTGTAATGTGTAATGTGCAAAAATGCCACATACTGCAATATGTAGGCATTATCAGACCATTAAGGGTTAATGTACCTTAGAGTGTCTAAAAAATAGTGAAAAAAAAAGTTTTAAAAAATATATAAATAGTTATTGCCGGCGGTGATCCACATAACAAAAAGTAGAGCCCAAATGTCCGAAACGCAACATTTACACCATTTTACATCACATAAAAAATGGAATAAAAACTGATCAAAATGTTGCACAGTCCTCAAAATGGTAGCAATGAAAACGCTCGGAAAAAATGACAGCTCTGACACCGTACACAGTCATTAGCATCAGAAGATGGTGAAAAATTTGTTTAATTTTTGAAAATTTGTTAAAACACAATCAAACCTGTATAAATTTGATATCACCATAAACGTACCGAACCAAAGAATTAAGGTGTTATTTGGAGCGCATAGTGAAAGTCATAAAAACTGAGCCCACAAGAACGTGACACAAACACATTTTTACACATCTGTACTAAGTTTTATGCTCGAAGACTCTACCCCTTCAGATTTTACAAGTTCTTTCAATAAAAAGTTCTAGCCCAACTAAAAACAGGAAAATGTATCCACCTCACTGTGGAAGATTTTATATACATAAAGCATAGTCCTTTTTATTAAAAAGAGAACACGGTGCATGTATGTTGGCTTCTTTGCTGATCAGGTCTATCTGAGTGGGTTTTACTTATTAATACATGGGAGGTTTGAGGAGTTAAAGTCTGTAGTGAATTTGTGATTTTTTTTTAAAAACAAAAGTCGCAAAAAAGATTTCAAAAAGTTGCAAACAGCTTTCAGCTATTCCATATGACTGGTAGGGGCCAGGTGTGGATTTGATCCAAAATTTGCATCAGAAGGGCTAGATCCTCAGGATATTAAAATATTTATTTTGAAGATTCGAACAAAAGGGCTGGTTTGTACTAATTCTGTGCCAAAATAATAGAGGCTGAGGCTTCAAACATACTTGTATAATAATTGTAATAACATAACTGCAGATGTCAGATTATCTTAGGTATATGAAACAGGCCTGAAGACAGTTCTCTAACAGGTAGGGAATGTGTGGGTTGTTCACACATCCAACCAACAGCTGTATGGTTATCTATAGACATCAGTGACATCACAACATTGTGGAAATCAGCTCCAGTCCTCCTTTTAGTGAAAACATGTAAAGCTTAGGGAAGCTATTCAGTCATATATATGCTTATCCAACATGATAACTAATACTCAGGTTGAGAATCTATAAACTATAGACATGCTCAGTATAATGACTGTAGTGCATGAACCTTACTTCTCACTGTAGTGCATGATACTGTACGATGGATAATGTAATGTATAGTCACATGCATTGCCTAGGGCTACACCAGCCGGGGGCTGAGCTCAAAGGGATGGATGTAAGCCATCTGGACCAGATTACAATGATAATGGCTTTTTTGATACTTGGCAGTTGTGTGTATGACAGTTATGATACATCAAGTTGTCAAAAGGTTGTAGAGGACTTAGTGTTGTTCTGTTTGGCAAATACAACTTTTTAAAATGTATACCTCTGGGTTCAAACACTAAACAAATTATGGATTTTGCATAGTAACTGATTAAATCAGTGGTATTCTTATAATTCTGTATACATTTATTTACTCATTAGCATATTCCTTGGTTCCTCATCTACCACTCCATTAATAATAACAGTGGCTTCTTGTGTGGCAAATAATCCTTTATCCCCCTTTGTCTTCAGCACTCCATACATTATAAACATAGCCCTAATTCACACCTAATTTTTTCATACTTTGAAAGTGGCAAAAGATGTTCTTTAAAAAACAGAACCTAAATAATAACCAGTGGCGTAACATGAAGCTGATGGGCACCAGTGAAAAGTCTCTCCCAGAAACCCGACTATAATTTATGGTTTATAGTACTAGTTTTCTCATATGGGAAAGTCACATCTCCCACGCCCGCCCACACCCGGGCACTATATGAAAATCCGCCATCAGCCTTAAAAAAAAACCTATGCTCACTTTCCGGCTTCTTCTCCGTGGCTCCGTATTCTGCTCTTCCAGTCCGGGCACATAATCATGACTGCCGGAGGACATTTCAGTAAAGCGTGGCTCTGCTGTGGACATTTTAGTAAAAGTGGACCCTGCCTGTGGACATTTCAGTAAAGGGGGACCCTGCCTGTGGACATTTCAGTAAAGGGGGACCCTGCTGGTGGACATTTCAGTAAAGGGGGACTCTGCTGTGGACATTTTAGTAAAGGGGGACCCTGCTGTGGACATTTCAATAAAGGGGGACCCTGCTGTGGACATTTCAGTAAAGGGGGACCCTGCTGTGGACATTTCAGTCAAGGGGGACCCTGCCAGTGGACATTTTAGTAAAGGCAAGCCCCGCTGTGGACATTTCAGTAAAAGCAAGCTCTGCTGTGGACATTTCAGTAAAAGCAAGCTCTGCTGTGGATATTTCAATAAAGGGGAGCTCTGCTGTGGACATTTCAGTGAAGGGGAGCTCTGCTGGGGACATTTCAGTAAAGGGGAGCTCTGCTGGGGACATTTCAGTAAAAGGAAGCTCTGCTGTGGACATTTCAGTAAAGCGGAGCTCTGCTGGGGACATTTCAGTAAAGGGGAGCTCTGCTGTGGACATTTCAGTAAAGGCAAGCCCCGCTGTGGACATTTCAGTAAAAGCAAGCTCTGCTGTGGACATTTCAATAAAGGGGAGCTCTGCTGTGGACATTTCAATAAAGGGGAGCTCTGCTGGGGACATTTCAGTGAAGGGGAGCTCTGCTGGGGACATTTCAGTAAAGGGGAGCTCGGCTGGGGACATTTCAGTAAAGGCGAGCTCTGCTGGGGACATTTCAGTAAAGGGGAGCTCTGTTGGGGACATTTCAGTAAAAGGAAGCTCTGCTGGGGACATTTCAGTAAAAAGGAAGCTCTGCTGTGGACATTTCAGTAAAGGGGAGCTCTGCTGGGGACATTTCAGTAAAGGGGAGCTCTGCTGTGGACATTTCAGTAAAAGGAAGCTCTGCTGTGGACATTTCAGTAAAGCGGAGCTCTGCTGGGGACATTTCAGTAAAGGGGAGCTCTGCTGTGGACATTTCAGTAAAGGCAAGCCCCGCTGTGGACATTTCAGTAAAGGGGAGCTCTACTGGGGACATTTCAGTAAAAGGAAGCTCTGCTGTGGACATTTCAGTAAAAGGAAGCTCTGCTGTGGACATTTCAGTAAAGCGGAGCTCTGCTGGGGACATTTCAGTAAAGGGGAGCTCTGCTGTGGACATTTCAGTAAAAGCAAGCTCTGCTGTGGACATTTCAGTAAAAGCAAGCTCTGCTGTGGACATTTCAGTAAAAGCAAGCTCTGCTGTGGACATTTCAGTAAAAGCAAGCTCTGCTATGGACATTTCAATAAAGGGGAGCTCTGCTGTGGACATTTCAATAAAGGGGAGCTCTGCTGGGGACATTTCAGTGAAGGGGAGCTCTGCTGGGGACATTTCAGTAAAGGGGAGCTCTGCTGTGGACATTTCAGTAAAGGCAAGCCCCGATGTGGACATTTCAGTAAAAGCAAGCTCTGCTGTGGACATTTCAGTAAAAGCAAGCTCTGCTGTGGACATTTCAGTAAAAGCAAGCTCTGCTGTGGACATTTCAATAAAATGGAGCTCTGCTGTGGGCATTTCAGTGAAGGGGAGCTCTGCTAGGGACATTTCAGTAAAGGGGAGCTCTGCTGTGGACATTTTAGTAAAGGGGAGCTCTGCTGTGGACATTTCAGTAAAGGCGAGCTCTGCTGTGGACATTTCAGTAAAAGCAAGCTCTGCTGTGGACATTTCAGTAAAGGGGGACTCTGCTGTGGACATTTTAGTAAAGGGGGACCCTGCTGTGGACATTTCAATAAAGGGGGACCCTGCTGTGGACATTTCAGTAAAGGGGGACCCTGCTGTGGACATTTCAGTCAAGGGGGACCCTGCCAGTGGACATTTTAGTAAAGGCAAGCCCCGCTGTGGACATTCCAGTAAAAGCAAGCTCTGCTGTGGACATTTCAGTAAAAGCAAGCTCTGCTGTGGATATTTCAATAAAGGGGAGCTCTGCTGTGGACATTTCAGTGAAGGGGAGCTCTGCTGGGGACATTTCAGTAAAGGGGAGCTCTGCTGGGGACATTTCAGTAAAAGGAAGCTCTGCTGTGGACATTTCAGTAAAGCGGAGCTCTGCTGGGGACATTTCAGTAAAGGGGAGCTCTGCTGTGGACATTTCAGTAAAGGCAAGCCCCGCTGTGGACATTTCAGTAAAAGCAAGCTCTGCTGTGGACATTTCAGTAAAAGCAAGCTCTGCTGTGGACATTTCAATAAAGGGGAGCTCTGCTGTGGACATTTCAATAAAGGGGAGCTCTGCTGGGGACATTTCAGTGAAGGGGAGCTCTGCTGGGGACATTTCAGTAAAGGGGAGCTCTGCTGGGGACATTTCAGTAAAGGCGAGCTCTGCTGGGGACATTTCAGTAAAGGGGAGCTCTGTTGGGGACATTTCAGTAAAAGGAAGCTCTGCTGGGGACATTTCAGTAAAAAGGAAGCTCTGCTGTGGACATTTCAGTAAAGGGGAGCTCTGCTGTGGACATTTCAGTAAAGCGGAGCTCTGCTGGGGACATTTCAGTAAAGGGGAGCTCTGCTGTGGACATTTCAGTAAAGGCAAGCCCCGCTGTGGACATTTCAGTAAAGGGGAGCTCTACTGGGGACATTTCAGTAAAAGGAAGCTCTGCTGTGGACATTTCAGTAAAAGCAAGCTTTGCTGTGGACATTTCAGTAAAGCGGAGCTCTGCTGGGGACATTTCAGTAAAGGGGAGCTCTGCTGTGGACATTTCAGTAAAAGCAAGCTCTGCTGTGGACATTTCAGTAAAAGCAAGCTCTGCTGTGGACATTTCAGTAAAAGCAAGCTCTGCTGTGGACATTTCAGTAAAAGCAAGCTCTGCTATGGACATTTCAATAAAGGGGAGCTCTGCTGTGGACATTTCAATAAAGGGGAGCTCTGCTGGGGACATTTCAGTGAAGGGGAGCTCTGCTGGGGACATTTCAGTAAAGGGGAGCTCTGCTGTGGACATTTCAGTAAAGGCAAGCCCCGATGTGGACATTTCAGTAAAAGCAAGCTCTGCTGTGGACATTTCAGTAAAAGCAAGCTCTGCTGTGGACATTTCAATAAAGGGGAGCTCTGCTGTGGGCATTTCAGTGAAGGGGAGCTCTGCTGGGGACATTTCAGTAAAGGGGAGCTCTGCTGTGGACATTTTAGTAAAGGGGAGCTCTGCTGTGGACATTTCAGTAAAGGCGAGCTCTGCTGTGGACATTTCAGTAAAAGCAAGCTCTGCTGTGGACATTTCAGTAAAGGGGAGCTCTGCTGTGGACATTTCAAATAAGGCGGAGCTCTGCTGTGGACATTTCAGTGAAGGGGAGCTCTGCTGGCGACATTTCAGTAAAAGCAAGCTCTGCTGTGGACATTTCAGTAAAGGGGAGCTCTGCTGGGGACATTTCAGTAAAAGCAAGCTCTGCTGTGGACATTTCAGTAAAGGCGAGCTCTGCTGTGGACATTTCAGTAAAGGGGAGCTCTGCTGGGGACATTTCAGTAAAGGGGAGCTCTGCTGTGGACATTTCAAATAAGGCGGAGCTCTGCTTTGGACATTTCAGTGAAGGGGAGCTCTGCTGTGGACATTTCAGTAAAAGCAAGCTCTGCTGTGGACATTTCAATAAAGGGGAGCTCTGCTGTGGGCATTTCAGTGAAGGGGAGCTCTGCTGGGGACATTTCAGTAAAGGGGAGCTCTGCTGTGGACATTTTAGTAAAGGGGAGCTCTGCTGTGGACATTTCAGTAAAGGCAAGCTCTGCTGTGGACATTTCAGTAAAAGCAAGCTCTGCTGTGGACATTTCAGTAAAGGCAAGCTCTGCTGTGGACATTTCAGTAAAAGCAAGCTCTGCTGTGGACATTTCAGTAAAGGGGAGCTCTGCTGTGGACATTTCAAATAAGGCGGAGCTCTGCTGGGGACATTTCAGTGAAGGGGAGCTCTGCTGGGGACATTTCAGTAAAAGCAAGCTCTGCTGTGGACATTTCAGTAAAGGGGAGCTCTGCTGGGGACATTTCAGTAAAAGCAAGCTCTGCTGTGGACATTTCAGTAAAGGCGAGCTCTGCTGTGGACATTTCAGTAAAGGGGGGCTATGCTGAAGTACATTTCATTAATGAGTAGCGGCTGCATTTCCTACATCAGGGGTTGTCCTCCAGTCAATAACTTTTAACTGTTTATATTTTGGGCGGGGGGGGGGGGGGTGAAATTTAGGAGCCTCAGTTTATAGGTGAGTATTTAGCGTACGAGAGGGAGTTCAGCTGCAGGATGCACATAGACCTGGCAGCCAGGATTAGGATCCACAACTCTGACACTGTCTGGAAGATCTGGTCACTGTTCACATGAAGTGAAAATCGTGGTGACAGAGCTGGTTATCGGTAATTTTTAACATGTTGAGTTTTTCTTTTTAGTGCACATAACTTATTTTGATCACTTTTTACAGATTTATGAAAAATGTCCATATTTGGCAATCTTTTTTGGGTTTTGTTTTTACTGCATTCACCAATCGGGTCTAATAATGTTACTGATTTATTGTACAGATTACTATGGACATGGCGATACCAAATATGTGGGGTTTTTATTCATGATTTTGTGTTTTTGTACTTTATTTGGTATGTACAGTGAATGTTAGTGTTTAGGGGACTTTTACTTTATTTAATTTATTCTTTCTATTACAAAGTATTTTTATTTAGTGGTTTAAACTTTCTAAAAATTTTTACAGATTGGCTTGAACAAGTGATGTCCTGATTGCTTTTTCAAGCTCTTATACCATAACATACTGTAATACAGATGTATGAAATAACTTTATTATCCCCATAGGTGAAATTATTTGTGTCACCATTCAGACCGCCATTTACATACAAAATGCAACTTCAAATACATATATAAACACACACACATATACAAGTAAACGTGTATAAATTACAATGTATAAAAATTTAAAACATATGTCACAAAATAAAATAACTATCCCTCAGCACCTCCCTTTGCATTGAACGGGCCAATCACAAAAGGAATAACATTGTGTTGTGTAACACACTGAGCATGCTACAGTTCGCAGAGCAGGTCCCCGGGGCTGCCATCGGAACCACGGACCCCCCCTGGTAAGTGCCATAAGGTATGGGGTCCAAATCAGTACATATGGCCCTTGGCGATTGGAATCTCCATCGTGGGTGTTAGCGGCGGGTGTCGACTATAATATACACATGTCTTTTTTTAAATGCATCCAAACCAAAGTCCAACCCCTGGGACTACACAGAGGATTCTGTCAGGGTGTAAGGTAAGTTATAATGCACAATAATATAGTACAAATGATTAGAGAAAGCAGAAAGACATATCTGCAATGCAGCTTTAATGGGCTCCTGTAACCTGTCATTAGTGAAAATGAGGTCCCTAGTAGTGGGTTCCCTTTAAAAACTGCTCCAAGGCCTGGTGAATCCAAGGCAATTCATCACTGAAAGATATACTTCACATACAGTGGGTACAGAAAATATTCAGATCCCTTTAAATTTTTCATTTTTTATTTTTGCTCATTAATGTACACACTGCACCCATCTTGACAGACAAAAATAAATATATATTTGCTAATTTATTAAACAAGTAAAACTGAAATATAACATGGTGTTCAGCATTCAGTATACCCTTTGCTGTGGCACATGCTGTGATTAACTCGCATGCTGTCCTTTTTTTCTGATCTTCCCTGAGATGGATCTACTCCTTCACTGGAGTCCAGCTGTGTTTAATTAAACTGATTGGTCTTGATTAGGAAAGGCACCGACCTGTCTATGTAAGACTTCACAGCTCACAGTGCATTTCAGAGCACATGAGAATCATGAGGTCTAAGGAACTTCCATAGGAGCTCAGAGACAGCATTCTGGCAAGGCACAGATCTAGCCAAAGTTACAATAGAATTTCTGCAGCACTCAAAGTTCCTAAGAGCACAGTGGCTTCTTTAATCCTTGAATTAAGAAGTTTGTGATGGCCACAACTCTCCCCGACCTGGCCATCTAGCCAAACTATGCAATTTTAGGAGAAGAGCCTTGCTGAGAGAGGTAAAATGGAACCCCAAGATCACTGTGACTGAGCTCCAGGAGGGATACAGAATAGAGATGGGACTAAGTTCCACAAAGACAACTATTACTGCAGCCCTACACCAGCCGGGGCTTTATGGCAGAGTGTGCTGATGGAAACCCCTCCTTAGTGCAAAAGATATGATTATTTTATACCTTTTTTGTCAAGATGGGGGCAGAGTGTACAGGACATTAATGAGGGAAAAAATGACTTTTTTGATCTTACCTTGCAGTCAAGTGACCAAGATGTCAAAAACAGATTTGGTCAACCACAGTTGTAAGTAAGTAGTTTCTCCTACTACCTGGAAATTCGGTAGGAGTAATCGCAGCAAGACTGCAAATATAGGCGGAAAAATGGCTTATCAAGTAGGAAAGCTTGGTTTATTCTCTCTTAAGTCAAGGAGGCTTTTTTCCAAGTGCCGGATACCCTTTTTAATTCAGACCAACCCTTTATTAGCAGTAACAATGGTACAATTAACAAAATGACATTCAGAATATAACTGCAATAAGGAGTGTGTCCTAGACCTCAAAACTGCTGATAACATTATAATAAACTACTAACTGCCAAAAATATCATCAGGAATAGGGCAGAAAATGTTTTTCAAAAAAAGTTCTAAATACAAAGATTCCTTAACATAAAGGCATATAAAAAGTGCTTTGTATATTACCTCAAAGATTCCAGTTACTGTACTATAGAAATGGATTTATAATTCACAATGAGACTTTTATTATCATATATATTTATACATTTGCGCCTCCCAAGTGGATATATTATTTTAGAAAACTCAATATATAACAGTATTGTAATTTCATCTCCTATAAACACCTCGTTCTCTTTACAGAGCATTCTGGCGCCTTGAATTTGTTTGACTTAAATGTCTTCCCACCAAACAAACCACACAATTGGCTCAATTTCATGTAAGGACCCAGATGTCTTTATTATGAGTGGATAGCAATATGTAACTTTGTGCAATAATATTTCATTTGTGGTGTCATACAGATAAGATGGATTCATTGTATGTGAATGTTTCTTATCAGCCTTAATCAAACATTGTTTTTTTTTCAATATAGTATCCTTGGTTTTCACCGCTAGGATACAGATTCTTTATTCTATGCTTTTTATTGCCTGTTATTTTTTTTCAACTTATCCGTTGAAATAATTTTAGAGCCTCCCCTCGGCTTATACATGAGTCTATAACAAAAAAAATTACCCACTTAAAAAAAATAAACTTAAATACTCACCCTCCGATGTCGGCGCGGCTTACCGATGTCCCCGATGTCAGCGCGTCCCGTCTTCTTTCTTCTCCGCGGCTCCTCTTCTCTCTTCTATCTTCCGGCATGGAGGCGGCCATGGTTTCTTAGTGGCCGCGCATACTATGACGTCAGCAGCGGCCGCGTCATAGTATGCGCATGCTAGAAGAAAACATGGCCACGTCCATGCCGGAAGAGAGAAGAGGAGCCGCGGAGAAGAAAGAAGACGGGACGCGCTGACATCGGGAACATTGGTAAGTCGCGCCGACATCGGGGTGCCGTGCTGACATCGGAGGGTGAGTATATAAGTTTATTTTTTTAAGGGCCGTGGGGGCAGGCTGGCTGTATACTACTAGGGGCTGCTGTATACTTCTAGGGGCTGCTGTATACTTCTAGGGGCTGCTGTATACTTCTAGGGGCTGCTGTATACGTCTAGGGGCTTGCTGTATACTTCTAGGGGCTTGCTGTATACTTCTAGGGGCTTGCTGTATACTATTAGGGGCTTGCTGTATACTACTAGGGGCTGCTAAATACTACATGGGGGCTGTCAGGCTACATACTACTGGGGGCTGTCAGGCTGTATACTACTGGGGGGGGGAGGGGGTTGACCAATGCATTTCCCACCCTCGGCTTATACTCGAGTCAGTAGTTTTTCACAGTTTTTGGTGATAAAATTAGGGGTCTCGGCTTATACTCGGGTCGGCTTATACTCGAGTATATATGGTAATATATATAACAGAAAATATCTCCCAAAAGCAACTTTAATGCCATTGGCCAAATGAATTTTTTTTTTCTTGTGGAAAAGATTAACATTTTTTAATTCTTCTTTTTTCAAGCATAATAAATCATATATAAATTTGTTATCTCCGTGATTGTACCGACCCAAAGTATAAAATAGAGGTCTCATTTGGAGTGCGCAGTGAAAGCAGTAAAAAACAGGGCCTAAAAGAAAATAGCACAAATGTGTTTTTATTTTGTCAATTTCAGTATGTTTTGAATTTCTTTCCAGCTTCCCAGTACACGGTATGAAATATTAAATATCATTACTATGAAGTACAATTTGTTACACTTTATATAGCTCTGCAGAAAAATAAAAAGAGTTATGAAATTTGTATGAAAAACGTTAACACAAAAAAGCGAAAAAATGCTCTGTCCTTAAGCGGTTAAAGTGGCTTTAGCCCTCAATAAATCTGTCTGCAGTGTTCTAGATTTATTTTTGTCCTTTTTGTCAAAAAATGCATAAGGAGTTGCAAAAAAGTTGCATCTAAGACTGGAGCATGCGCAGTGGCGCTTGATGCTGTGGTACAGACGAATTTAAGAGTGTCAAAGCACTATAGAAGAGGTGGAGTGACCCTGAGGGGGTAGGAGAGTAGTATATTGTTGAGATGTGTAATGTACATTAATGAGCTGAATTGGATCATGTGGGACTTGGGAATTGAATATAGGAAGAAGGGACTGGAAGTATGAAATACTTAAGAAGCAATTATGAAGTAATTATGTTGTTAAATGTGGAATAAATGTATTCCACATAATAATATTCTATTATTAAGTGGCATGATAAGCCAAATTTTGTACAAATTGGTACAATTTTGTTTATATACTACAATTTTGTTTTAAGAAATCTCACCAAAGTTTACACAAAAGACAAGCAAGGGTTGAACAAGTAATCCAAAACAATATGCAGGTGAAATTCCAGGGAACAGGCACCAAGCAAAGTCCAAACAAATAAGAGACAGTTACAATACAACGCACTAAAAGTTTTTTTTTAAAAACTAAGTCAGGCTAGACCAGATTTAAATACCCCATCACAGGTTACCATTGGATTAAAATTTGGAGAACAAAAAAACAGCAGACTTTAAAGGGGTTGGCCACTTTCGGTAAATAATTGATATTATTTGTGTAATACAATTTTTCAATATACTTTCTCAATTTCTCATGGTTTTCTAGATTTCCGCTTGGAAAATTGTATAACTTTTCCTTGCACAAACAAAATATGTTATTTGCTGAAAATAACAGGATTAACAGGATATAATGATGTGCTAGATGTTATCTAAATGTAATTAAATATTTTCTATTCTTGATTGGTTCTGAAAGCCTGTTATAATTAAGCATTTTATAAATGTATATTTTTATATTTTTTTGAAAAAACATAAGTAGAGAATAAACATTCTGTAAATTGTACAATACCTTGTTTATTTTATGCACTACCATGTAATTACTTCACATTCACATAAAAATATCTCCAATAAATTAGCTGCAAAAAAGGGAAAACTGTAATTATACTTATTCCGTATTCTGCTAATTGTATATGTTCTATAACACTGCAATGTTATTTTCTATTTTACTGCATTGTCCTTGCATTAGTGTCTAGAATACAAAATAACACATTTTTAATGAGACTATGTTTACCAAAGATTAGTTTATTATGAAATCATATTAATTTAGCTTTTACAAACCTATAAGGGATACACATTTCTAGTAGAGTCACTAAACCTCAGTAAATATGAGGTTCTCCATTGGCATTTAATGAGCGTTCAACAATATATTTATTTTTTTGGGGGAAGGGGGGCATTAAGTTGTCTTGCATATGGTTTGACAAGATTAGTTTTCTAGATTAATGAAATAACAAAGCTCATTAAAATATGTAAAGTACAAAAAACATTTTGATACACATTTCTAGGAAAGATGCTTAACACCATAAAATGTCAATTAACATTTATAGCTTGAAAAACAAATATATGTAAATGCAATCTTGATAGTACAAACCCAGATTGGATGCTATTCTAATATATCTGTGCCGGTGTCATCCTCTATCAGCTTAGGATGCAATAATAAGGGAACATTTTTCAGGGATTCTTCGCCATGTCAGCTAGCACTTGCGATTATTTTCCCCTATCTGCCAACTTCACCCCACGTGGGCGTTGAGGGGCCTGAACAGGATGTGGTGAAAATTCACCAGCTACATTTATTTACGCTAAGGCCCTGTCTGGCGTAGAGATAGACACCGCACAGGAACCTGGAGGCCGAAACCCCTTAATGTATCTGTCTGTGAAAGAAGTACAGCGGGCTATCATATGTATGTGCAGGAGCAATGGAATATGATAAATAACCCTTCCAGTGTCAATTTGTTTCATTCTGCCTCTTCTTATTATGAACAATGGTGTATTCATTCTCCTGGCATCCATGAATGATTTTCACCACCCGGGTGTCTCCTGAAGACTATGCTATGGTTCACATAATAGTTATTCTGCTTTGATTAACACAATCTTTCTCTACTCCCATTGCCATCTTGTCTGACATCAGAGTACTGATCCAATAACCTTCCATATCAGGCTATGGATTCTCATATAATGTATTGTGCTTTTTACTTGATAAAGTATTTTACATGGCTAGCTTTGTTATTTTGTGATTTTATATTATGGTATCTTTAACCCTTTGTCTGTATTCTTGACTATCCATTTGCCAAGTTATTTTGTACTGCATGTCCTCTTGGTTTTGAACTATATTTGGCTCAGTCTGTATTGTCTTTGTTTCTATGTATTCAATTTGGTGCAAGCAGGGAATAATTGGAGCAAGAAATATGCAATATAATGTAGGCAATCTGATGCCAGCACTATATTGTTTATTTCTTGCTTCAATTGTCTACTTGTGATACCCAGGTTTTAGAGCACAGATAGATTTTTTTTATTTATTTTCCCTCTATCATGCCTTTATAAAAAAATATTTCCTAATGTTGACTAATTGTCTACCTAACACCTAGGGTAGGTTGGGAGAGTATACAGGGACGGCTGGGAAGGGGGTTTAGTCTCAAGGCTCTCTGTCTCTGGCCTAACCACCAAAATCCATTCTGGATACCTAACTTTTGCGTTCATGTGTAAACCCCCTCCTCTACAATCCTTTACTAATGATCATAGGGATCCTCTCTAATTCTTTTTGTGACACTTACTCCGTATTAATAACCCATAAGTCTATATCCGCTTTATTTTGAGTAGGTTAGAGATAGCATTACCTATCCCACATACAATTGTTAAGCACCCTTTTATGTGCTTCTGTATACTCAAACAATGAAAGCCTGCAGACTATTAGAGTTCACTCACATTTTTTCAATAATCACTTAGTCAGAAGCCTCAGATGATTTATCAATGTGGGAAGCAACATCAATGTACTATATGTGTACAACAAGATCCAACATAGTCCTTTTACTCATCTTTTGTCTAGCCAGCTTTAGTGCTGGCTCAAGATCAGAATACCGGTTTCATATCAGAGCAAAAGTGCTTGAATATTATGAATGGGGTCTTGGTGATCTTTCTGAAGATGGTCACTGGTAGTAGACCATGAAAGCTGTGCGGTAAATGTGGTAGATTCCCCGAAGAGGTTAAGCAGCTTGCCAGCCCTGGCAGTGATATAGTTGTACTCAGGCAATGCATGGTTTAGCAGTGATAGTTGCCTTGTTTGCGGCACAGAGCTTTGACAGTGTATCACAGATAAGTTCCAAGTGCAGCCAAGAACAGACAAGCAATTCACTAGGAGAACAACAGATTTTATCAGCGCGTGCAATGTCAGGAACATTTCGATTACTCATTATTCATTTAGGTTTTATTCCACGTCCAGAGGATATGTGCATTAGAGCTAGTGGGGTCAACTGGAAGGCATGGTTTCCTAAACTGTAACAAGTTAACCTTTGTTTGTTAACCTTTGAAAATCTGTCCTATTAAGTCAACATTCTAGTATTTTTATATTTTTTACAGTATATGCTACTCTGTATATTTTATTTTTTTCTGTATAATCCATGTTTAGCTTTCAGTACCCTGGCTATTTATTTTTGTATATGTGCAATTTAATAGAATTTAATTGTACGTTCCTAAACACACCAGATTAGTGTTCGATGTTCAATAGACTGAGCCTACAAGCAGAGGACTAGGAATTTAGAACATGTGCTAACCGTATTTTCGACAGCTATCACACAACCTTATTCACTCCTCTGGGCTCATTAACAAGACTATGAATTCCACTGTCCCTTCCATGAGCGGATAGAGGCAGGGACGCAAAAGATCGGGCAGGTCCTTTTCCTGTCCATGTTGTAGCCTGTTTTATTTTATTATTGTCTTCAGCAGATGAGTGACCCACTGATGACACCCAAGCTGTAAACACAAACTACAATACACAAACCTATACTTGTTGACCCACAGTTATCAAAATCAGTGCAAACTACACAGTGCAGTTTGCCTGAAAAGTGTGCAGAGTGTGCAGGAATCACAAAAAGTGGCGCATTAATCTGGCAACCCACTTCGCTGCTCGGGAAGTGTGCACCAACTTTTTGGTACACCTTTAACATAAGTGGTGGCCATAAAAGCTGTGTATGGTCAAATTTTGCACCTGAATGCCCCATTATGTGCAAAATTTTGTGTTGCTTCAGGCATGGTGCAGTTATGTGTCGCGTACACTTCTTATTTACTTGTACGTGCAGTTTGCATATTCTTTCTAGTGCAAATTCCAACAGAAAACTGTCACAAAGGCTTTAATAAATGTGGGCCATTGTGTGCAGGTAGTCTGACAGCTATCTTTCCCGATTCCCTAAAACATATGCATGTTCAACTTCATTTGTAGTTAATGAAGAACAAGGGAGATTTAATTGTGAATGGAGGGCCTCATACACTTTAAATGGTGCGTTGAGCTTTGTTGAATTTTTATAGGGATTTATCTAGGCGCTTTTAATCTATTTTTTCTATGTATTTCTTGACAGCACTGGTGAGATTTTGTCATTTTATTATATGTCTTACAGAATGTTGCTGCTTCTGATCTGTTGGTATATTTGGTACGGGTGCAGGGCTTGTCGCATCTCTGTTAACCCCTTACCACATTCGGACTTCCTGTACGTCCTGTAATGGAGGGGGGAGTATGAAGCGTGCTCACGGGGCTTAGCCCTCTTCATACTCAGCGGGTGTTTGCTGCACAATGGAGCAAACACCCGTCGCTTGGCAAAGACAAACATGTTATGTATTGCCACATCCCAAAATGTCCGATCTATCAAAATAAAAGAAAGTTTTTGGCGTTTAATCCTGTAACGGAAAAAAATGTCCCAAAGCCGAAAATGCCACTTTTTTGGCATTTTGCAAAATATAAGAATTTCAATAAAAAGTGATAAAAAGGCCGTACAGTCCTTAAAATGATATTGAAAACATCATCAAAAGTTAAAAAAAAAAATGACACCATCCACATACACCGAAGTATGAAAAAGTTATAAGTGCCGGAAGATGGCAGATGTTGTATAGGAGGTTTTAATTTTTGTAAATATATTAAAACATTATAAAACCTATACAAATTTGGTATCTTCATGATCGCACTGACCCAAAGAAAGAAGTAGACATGTCATTTGGGGTGCTCAGTGAAAGCTGTAAAATCAAACACACAAGAAAATGGCACAAATTCCTTTTTTTTCATCATTTTCACTGCATTTAGAATTTTTTTTAGCCCGCTTCCCAGTACACAGTATGGAATATTAAATACCGACACTGTACATTGCAATTTATCATGCAGAAAACAAGCCCATACACATCTCTTTACATGGAAAAATAAATTTGTTATAGATTTTTGAAGGTGGGGAGTGAAAAATGAAAATGCAAAAACGAAAAAGGGCCTGTTCATTGAGGGGTTAATGTTAATTTGGTAATAATTAAATGGCTATGATTTCCCATCTTGGTGTTTGTCCACAGTACAATTTAATCTCGAGTCCAGACCTAGTTTTTCCATACGTACTGTCCAAAAAACGACATTATATTTTGAAAAAAAAAAAAATTATATATGACAGATCTCCAGTGCCCATAACTATAATTGTAGCATCCTGGGTTCTTTTGCATTAACTTTACAGACTTGCATTAACAGACTTATGTTTTAGCTGTTCAATTACATAATACTAGGGGTAACTTTGCTTCAATTCTACCTTCGGAGATAAAATAATAAAATAAATATTTGGTCATCTGTAGTCAGGGTTTAAACTGTCTAAATTTAAGACGGTGACAAATCTGCATTATTATGTACATCTATACACTGTGGACACTTATGTCTAAGGACTATGCAGAACATTGCAATGAATGGCTATATAGTATTACAAAGGAAAAAAAGTTGCGAGCACAATGTAGCACATGTTTTGGGGTACAATTCAAATGCAGAGAGTCCCCGGGTTATGAACAGGTAAGGTTCTTTAGGTTTGTTTTCAAGTTGGAACTGTATATTTTATAATTGTAACTACAGACACATTTTTTTTTATTACAGACACTTTACAGCTGATCATTGCAGTCTGGGACTATAGTAAAGCATCCAGAGAACTTCACCAGAGGTCACAGTGTTCAGAGAGGTCTGTTTGTCGCCGGGTGTCCTTAAGTAGGGGACCACCTGTATATACATATACAAAAAGATATACAATGCATAACCCATACTACCCATGTTACTTAAAAAAAAAAAGGTTGCAACTTGAGATGAGCGAGTATACTCATCCGAGTTTGATGCTCGTTCGAGTATTAGCGTACTCGAACCGGCTCGTTCATTGGACGAGTATCTCGCCATCTCGAGATCGAGCATTTACTTAATGAAACACAGTGAAGAACAGTGAAGAATACAATGAAAACAGTGAACACAGTGAACATAGAATCATTTAAGTGAAGAACAGAGTGAAGAACACATTGCAGATGTTCCGTACTGCTAACTTATCCGAAGACACGTGTGCCAAACGGTGTTCTTCACAATAGTATGTGAAGAACAATATGCGTGAAGAACACATTGCAGATGTATGGAAACATCTGCAATGTGTTCTTTACGCATATTGTTCTTCACATACTATTTTGAAGAACACTGTTCGGCACGCCTCTTCGGATAAGTTAGCAGATGTACGGAACATCTGCAATGTGTTCTTTCAATGTGTTCTTTCAGTGAAAACATCTGCAATGTGTTCTTCAGTGTTCTTTCAATGTGTTCTTTCAGTGAAAAATGCTAGACTCTCCCATTGAGTTCAATTGGGCTTGTTATTCGAGACGAGCACTCGAGCATCGGGAAAAGGTCGACCCGAGTAACGAGCACTCGAGCATTTTAGTACTCGCTCATCTTTAGCTACAACCTTTATGAAAAATAACCAAATCATACCTATGGAAAAAAAGACAATGGCTGCTGCTGTGATGCTCTATGTTCACTTTTCACTCAACTCGAACTTCCCTTTATGCAGTTGAAACAGATGAAGTAGCCACAATTGTGGAATAATACAAGCAGCAATGATAAGACTGAAATGAAAGTAAGTGGAAAGAGCAGCTAATATAGAGTTTAATAGTTGTAGAAATTAGAAAAAAACATGTTTTAGTGGCACACTGCCCAGCACCACAACTTCCACAATGTACCACAAATAGTTGTACAATAGCCATAGAAACCTGTAATATCAGGTTGGGATTTATTGCCAGCTATAGCTTTCAGTATAAAACTCATTGCTCCAGCAGCATTGCTCTCCAACTTCAAACCTCGACTTCAAATAAATCCTGTCTGTTTTCCACACCAGAGATTCTTTTCTTGTCTATGTCCATATCTTCCCAATGAGTACATGTCAAGGCTAAGGACAAATCCATAGAAAAACACTCTTGTTTGAGCCACAATCCCATACACCAGCATAATTTGTTATCTACTGTTGTAGAATAGAGAAGCTAATTATTTTAACATCTCGCTCTTTGGTGCAATGGTCAATGGAATTAGTCACGTGACAAACATTGTAAATCTCTTTTGTAGTTGTGTAATGCTTTTCGCTGTAAAACATTTAATTCCATTGTAATTTAGGCCAATTTAACAGCACAGCAAGAGATTGCAATGATTTATTCAATGCAAAAAGACCACCTTAATTCAATTCTATGTTTTTTTGTATCTAAACTAGTGATGAGTGGACACGTCAAACCTGGCTGAACACGACTTTTAAAACTGTTCAGGTCCTGGTGTCTGCGTGTAGCACCAATCACTGGTGTTAATTGTTTAACACCAGTGGCATTTAAATTACTCCGGGACACTACGCACCACCATTTTGCAGAGGATCTGCCCTCCCAATGATGCCATCAGGGAGCAGCGATCCTCCCTAAAATGCCGGTGGTATGGTTTTAGACATTTAAATGCTTCCAACAACTTTTCAAGCAACATTTAAAGAGTTAACACCCACAATCAGTGCCAGCACCAATCACAGGGATTATCGGCAAGGGTTTTGATCTGAATCTGCACCTATTTCTGAACTTCTAATCAAATTCAGGTTTTGGAACCTGAACCAGCAAAGTTCTGTCACTTATGACATAACTCGTATTGCATATGTTTGACCTCTTAGACGTCATGATAAATAGCGACAGAGCCATCTAAGAGGTTCCCAAAACAAATATGTCCTGTGATGGTACCTACACACTTTGATTGGTGGACCTAATCTTATTCTTATAACAGATCAAGGTTAACCGCTAAAATATTCTTAAATATATTAGTGCTGCCAAGTATTATAAAAGCAATAAAAGAAGAAACCAAATTTTGAATTCTATAGCTTTAAAATTGTTAAATGAACAACTGAAAAAATTAAGCATAAGTAAATAGGAGACCGGTGAAAAACCAGGTACATAAATCAATAGCTCATACAACCCAACTTTTCTCTCTCTATGATATCCTTTTGGTGGTCATTTTGTCCCATAATCTGTTTATTGAGATTTGTTCCACCACCACTTTTAAATGGGTTGAGGTCTGTACTTCTTCTATCTCTTCTTTGACTTCATTTCATCAAAGAAAATTGTTCAAGCTTAAGCCAAGTTACCATGTTCAGTCTCTTTTTATTGTACTATCATGGACTTGAGCATTTAACATGCTAACTGGTAACATGCTAACATTTAGCATGACTAAAGGGTTTGTTGAAGTTTCTACAAAAAATTGTATGGTCTCACCATGAAATATATTTTTTCGTATGTCCACTGCTGGGAAGATTGTCAACAATGGGGTATATTTATCAAGCTGTCTGAAAGTCAGAATATTTCTAGTTGCCCATGGCAACAAATGACAGCTCCCCTTTAAAATATTCATAAGCACTGGTAAAATGAAAGCTGAGCTTTGATTGGTTACCATGGGCAACTAGAAATATTCTGAATTTCAGACAGCTTGATAAATCTGCCCCAATGTCTTCAAGTTAAATGTTTTCAACTTGAGAATAATCTTACTCAATATGATTCTCAAGCTGTTTGCAAGGTGATAGATTATTTAAAGAGCTGTTATGGCTGTTTAGGGAGTATATGACTGTGGTACAGGTCAAGAGTAGCTTACTTCATCAGCGGCTCACCAAAAAAAATCTTCTGGACTGATTAGTGGTCTGGGCTGTATGGAATTAGTACAAGTGTCTTGGATTTTTACACCATACTAATACATTTTGGTCTATTTTTTGGTTAAACAAATTCTACCACCAGGATGAAGGATTGTAAACCAAGCACACTTACATGCTGGTGTGTGCCCCTTTGGCAGGATGTGCTCTTCTGCTTTTGTTTTTGCTTTAGCTTTTACAAAAAAAATTATTTAATAATTATGTAAGTGAGTCAAAGGGGCTCCATGCTCCATAAATGTTAATTGATTCCATTTGCAAGATGTTTAAATCCTTTTTTCTGTATAAATCAGGGCACAAATAGCTAAAAAGCTAAAAGAAGTGTGGATCCTTCCAGAGGGGGCACATACTAGCATGTAAGTGTTCTTTTTGTACAATACCTGATGCTGGTGGTAATTTTCCTTTAAATAATGGATCACTGTTATGTGACATATACTTTTTTTTATTATGTACTGTATTGAGATGTGAAACCTTAAGGTTGAAAAATGATGTATTTCTTCATTTATATAACATTTAATAGCTTTTTGATAATTTTTTCTCATAATGCAACATGAACAAAAATCTAAATATACTGGAAAAATAATATGTAGTTTACCTAGTACAGGTGATTGGAGGAATACAATCCTCCCGCAGTCAGAAGTAGTCGACTAGTCCTGACAAAATGTTAATGCATTAAGAGTTTGCATTATTATACATAGTAAAGATGTAGCATGTTTTTCTCTTTTTGATTTATTAGCTTCTGTGCAGTATTTCAATATGATGTGCATTCCTTGTAATTTAGAGAAATATTAATGTCAATTTAAACTTATATTAGAATAGCAACTGCAAAGAGCACAAGCGCAAACAGCTAATGTACATCACTGTTTATCTCCAGCAAGAAAAACTTGCGAGCGTCTATGTATTTAGGCCATTTGAGATAAAATGGATGCACATGCTGTCATGTTCAGAAAGAAAGCATTACTAACCGTCTGCATTGTATAGAGAACTTAGCTTTATGTATGTCAGTCCGCAATTTCAGAAATGTCAACTGATGCTTACAATGTAATGAGATTTTGTTTTGTCCCTTCAGCGCATAGCACAAATGTACAAACATGAGTAATGTATTCACGTCCAATAAATGTTAGAACTTTGTTTCTGTTTCATTTCATATAATTGAGCACAGTGCAGTAGAAAGAAATGGCAAATGTAGTTATCTTCATGATAGAGAGAAGCCGAAAGACCAAAATAGTTTTTCACTAGTAGATAATACGACAATGGTAAAGGAGATGTCCAGCGTGCTAAAAAAGTGGGTTAGATATGTATATTAATAAAACTTACTAATAAACTTTATTTTCAGTGCTCCACCAATGTCCTAATTTAAGTAAAGGTCTTAGGACTGTGTATGCAGGGGCGTAACTATAGCGGTAGCAGCCATAGCAGCCGCTATGGGGCCCGCAGTGTCAGGGGGCCCCATCATCTGACCTGACACAATAAAGAATGGAGGATGTGCACCATTAAATCAATATTGTACTGCACATGTCCAGCATAATATGTATATAACATATACTGTGATGTATATATGCAGTATCTGTGATGTGTATACGGTGTCTGTATACAATGTATGTGAGTAGGTTGCATATGGTACTGTATGTATGCATATGCACATGAGTGTATTTATATGTGATTGTAAGTCGCATGTGTGAGTATACTAATATGTATATTTTTTAAGTGGGAAGGGGGGCCCCATGCAGTAGCCTGCTAGGGGGCCCTGTCTCTCCTAGTTACGCCACTGCATTTATGGCTGTCTTGACCAATGAAGAGATAGAAAAGGTACATGGCTTAGATAATGAATATGAAATAGAAATTTTTTCTTTGGTATTCTATTTCCTGAATCTAGTGATGTGTATGACATGTCATCGGTTCATATAGTATATTATTTATATAGTATATTAATTGACAGTAATCTCAGGGAACCTTCTAATATGCATGGATTTCCCTATCCACCCACTATAAAGCAAATGAGCGATATGTGAGAACACTGGAGTGTGTACTGTGGGAAAGCAGAGACACGGGCCATGCCTGTACCATCAGCCATGCCCCATCAGCTATATCGCAAGTGCCCCACCTATTACATTTAGAGTCAAATTCAGGCATAAACCACTCTTTTTAGTACCACCCTAATTTACAAACTAAGTACATCCTAATTATACTTGAGGACCCAGACTTGATATGTCATAAAAACCTTGATCTGGTGCCTATAGGGGACCATCGAATTCAGAGAGTCTGTCTTTGACTTTCTAGGTGTTTGTTTACACAGAAGGTGTGGCCATTCTCATCTTATAGGCCAATGTGTCCTATGCATAGGATCAAACAGAAGACCCATTAGAGTCTGTAGAGAGCCTATCCTGGGGATTGACTGCCTAAACTAGAACAAAGAAACTGCATTAAAGTTTCAAGTAATCTTATAGCTAATCTGGTTATCTGTAATTTGTATTTCTAAATTGTTGAGAGATTTAAATAGACAGGGTCCTATTTGATTTTCTATTATACATGAATAAGAAAAGTATAGTTGGTGGCAGTGAAAGGTTTGAGTGAGTGGCAGGGCTAAGAGAGTACAATTTAGCATAAAGGCACCATCTTGCATTGGTAAGCAGGACTTTATGTACTAAATTGGGATTCTCTGTACAGTAAGTGTACCCCGTGGCGAGACCTAAGAGTGGGGGACATCATAGGCCAACCAAGAGCTACATCCTAACAAAACTATTTTAACTGTCTTGCACATTACATCAACAGTGATACCAGTGTTTGCCAACATTGTAGTCTGCTCTGTTAGGCATCGTAAGTAACACAAAGCTATAACATCAAATCATTGGATCCATGAAAAGATGAGGAAAAATAAAACATAAAAGTGCTCTTCATATTTAAAAAATATGGAATGTAGAATTATTCAAGGACTCCACTATAAAATCTGTATAATAGATACAAGCACAAAAGATACAAGTTTGTGTAAAGAGTCTTCTGTATGCAAGTCCTGAGTTCTTTCTTGGTTTCTCATGCCAGGAAATAATTAATGGATTATTTCTATGTAGGAACAGGCAAAGTGATATGTTTATGTAAATCCTTTAGCTGCATAAAATTTTGTTAAGCTGCAAGTTCTTTATTTTGTTTGGTAACTGCTGGAGCGTGATTGCTTTATATAGCAAGTTAAACATTTGCTAGAATGTCGGCAGACATGTAGTATATTATGAGATACGTGATCCATGCGTTCAGTAGCAGCTTGTGCTTTCTCTTGCCCTGACGTAGCATCTCCTGGTGTAATGAAGCAAGTCATAACATGGTGCTGTATAACTAAGGAATTATTGGTAATTAGCTTTTCCCCATACACAATTCCTCTCTGCCCTAACATTAATAGGAGGTCTTTAATCTATGGCAAAAGGAAGACTCATCCCTCATTTGCCCGACAAAATGATGGATTGGCATCAAGCTATTTTCCACATTGTCCTTGGCTTCAAACACTTTAAAAATAGGCAATATTTTAAAAAATCCTAAAATATTTTTTCTGCTGCTGATGTAGACATGGCATTTGCCACAAAGTAAGAATGTACCTCCAAATTAGAAATACAGGCGGTCCCCTACTTAAGGACAACTGACTTACAGGCAACCCATAGTTACAGACAGACCCCTCTGAAGCATTCTGAATGCTTTACTGTAGTCCCAGATTGCAATAATCAGCTGTAAGGTGTCTGTAATGAAGCTTTATTGATAATCCTTGGTCCCATTACAGCAAAAAATGTTTAAACTCCAATTGTCACTGGGACCAAAATTTTTTTTGTCTGGATCTACAATTGTAAAATATACATTTTTGAATTACATACAAATTCAACAAAAGAACAAACCTCCGGACCCTATCTTGTACATAACTCTGCCTGTATAATGGAACAGTCATGGATCTGACATTCTACAAAGGGATTGCCTAAAGCTTTCTCATTATTGATCCTGATCTACAGTGTCCAATCATTGGGAACTCGCTGGCTTCCCTGTATATTATACTATTTAAAGAGGTACATATCTCTAATTTTTGGCTTGGGTTTTTATTCTTATTTTTACATGGTGCATGTGGACTTCTACCCGATTCTAGAAGTGAAAATTGCAACTTTTGAAAACATTTGTAGAAGAATAGAGTTTGGTTCAAATCCATATCTTCCCCAGGCATAAGAAATGGCTCAGAGCTCTTTGCGGCTTTTTTGAGACCTTTTTTGCAAATTTCTTTTTAAAAAATTGCAAATTTACTAATGAATTTGGTCCTCAAACACCACACGCGTTAATATGGAAAAAAACAATAAGATACATCTGAGCAGCAGAAAAGCCAGACTACAAAAAAATTGCAGGTGCACAAAGCCAGACTTACATATGCCCCAATGTCTCCTATTCATGTGGGTAAAAGCTGTGCTGCAGATTCTGCTTCCATCTCCATAGACTGCATAAGTTCTAGCTTTGCAAGCTTTTGATTTACAATGCATGATCAGTGCTGTGTTAACACTGGTAAGATGCGGATAATTAGGGATGAGCGGACCTGAATCACAAAGTTTGGGTTATAGCAGAGTAGGTTTGGATCCCCCGCACCTGACATGTAACTTCATTAGATGTTTGGGGCCGGACTGACTTCAGCTCAACACCCCACCGCCGTTAACACTAGCACTGATTGCAGTCTTTAACTATTCAAATGGCACTGGGTTTCAGCACCAATTAAATTTCAATGTGCCAGTAAAAACTTGGCCATTTCCGAATTTTATCAGTTGCACTCACTACTGATAATGTGTAATGTGATCACTATTGTAAAATAGTACATCTAGTACATGCATATTCGGCAACTTTTAGTTCTTGCTTCTCTCTGTAATAGGTAAATATCTGTTGCCTTATTGCTTTTTTGGATGTCTGTGCAATTGAACCGTGTCCTTAGTGGGTTTGCCCTGTTAAGTGCGGCTCCCACACCAGTGAAAAAATGTAGCTATATCACTCATAAACCCGACTGGGAAGGCACAGTGAGTAACCATGACAACAGGAGGTTCCTGGCTAGACTGCCGTCACAGGCCACACCATCCTTAAGCCTATGCCCAGCGGTCAACATATTTTTTAACTCTGTTTACAGGGATATACAAGGATTAACTACAGAGAAGAGGAAACAAAACAACATTACGAAAGAAGAACATCAGGCATTGAGAGCTCTACAGAAAAATGAAAATATTATCATACGTGAAGCAGATAAAGGTGGGAATATAGTTATATGGCCTGTTGAAATGTATGTCCAAGAGGCAAAGAGACAATTACAGGATAAAATTTCCTACACAGATCTGCCTTCTGACCCCACTGAAATATTTAAGAAGAAATTGGACAGATTGATAGACTCTGCCTATCATCACAATATCATCACTCAACAAGAGGTAAAATTTCTAAAAACTGATCACCCCACCATACCCACATTCTATTTAGTACCTAAGGTACACAATTCTCTGTCCAACCCCCCGGGTAGACCAATTGTATCAGGCATGAACAGCCTTTGTGAAAAAGCTTGTACTTATTTAGATTTTTTCCTACAACCCCAGGTATTACGATTGGAATCATATCTCAGAGACTCAATGCACCTGATGGAACTCCTACAAAATGTTCGAATAGAGCCAGGTACATTACTGGTCACCATGGACGTTGAGGCTCTCTACACCAGCATCAGACATGATGCTGGTGTGGAAGCCGTTACATACTTTCTGAACAAACAAGAAGACTCAGACAGAAGACACGACTCCTTCATTCTAGACTTGCTGTCCTTCGTGCTCAACCACAACTATTTTGTGTTTGATCGCACATATTATAGACAAGTCTCGGGCACGGCGATGGGCGCTAGGTTTGCCCCCTCCTATGCCAATCTATTTATGGGTTGGTGGGAGGAGGCACACCTGCGCCCATCCAGAGCCTACAAAGAACATGTGATCAAATGGTACCGATTCATAGACGACATAGTGGTCTTGTGGAAGGGTACAGAGGAGCAGTGCCGTCAATTTGTAGCGGAAATCAATTCCAACACATTAAACATTCGACTCACCCCGCAGATATCCGCCAAAGAAATAGAATTTCTAGACCTAAGACTGAGACTGCTAGAAGATACAATTGAAACCTCACTGTATCGCAAGAAAACGGCCACAAACAACATCCTCCATTACACGAGCTTCCATCCGAGACACCTCAAGGACGGTATACCGATAGGTCAATTCCTGAGACTCAGACGTAACTGTAGCAACGAAGGAGAATTCAAAATACATGCGAGGGACTTGACACAGAGACTACGGGACAGAGGATATCCCAAGAAGGTGATCTCCAAAGCATATATACGGGCCAAAAACAGCGACAGAGGGGAGATCTTACACCCCAAACAGAAAAACAAAAGCAACGAGAGAAAATTACGCTTAATCACAAACTACAACAACCAGTGGAATGAGATTCACACGATAATGAGAAAAAATTGGAACATCTTATTATGTGAACCCAAACTAACTTCCCATATTGACACAAAACCAACAATAACAGCAAGAAGGGCTAGGAACCTAAAGGATCAGATCACCAAAAGCCATTTTACAAGACCAACTTCAGACACGACAAGGGGCATCAAAATCAAAGGAAGCTATGCATGCGGTAATTGTAACATTTGCCAATACATGGCGGCACAAGAAATCTTCAAAGATCCAGTCAAAGGTAAGATATATCCCCTTAATGATTACATAAACTGTAGAACCAAAAATGTAGTGTACGCTATAGTGTGTTCATGCCCTAAGGTATATGTGGGACAAACCAGTCAAGAATTAAGAAAAAGAATTCAGCATCACCTATCAACCATCAATACGGCCAAACGAGATGTGACAAAGGAGAAAAACCTAACATCGGTAGCAACACACTTCTTACAACATCACAATTGTAAGTATGGAGACTTAAAAATTTTTGGACTTGACAGGATCCAAACAAATATCCGGGGAGGAGAAATAACCAATAAATTATTACAAAGGGAATCACGCTGGATCTATGAACTACAGTCAATGAAACCGCAAGGCTTAAATGAAGAACTTCTATATACTGGATTCTACAAGAGAAAATGAACATGGACACAACAATAAAAAGGTAATTATGCATAAGAACAAGACATTCCACCCACCAATACACCTTCTCAGACACAGTAGATTTCACTTTACCTGCATATTCTTTCTCATCACCCAACTTCGGATCACATCACTGTCTTACACCAGCACGCGAACAATCAGCACACCACCCATATAACTAGACTCATCACCCAACACTGCATCACATCACTGCCCTACACCAGCACACATTCAATCAGCGTCTCACAGCACTCCATCACACACATCACATCTTTTTCACAGCTTCCCAATAGGTTCCACATATCTCCTATCCCACGCCACAAGACACACCACACCTCACCCCAGTAGCACCCCTCATACTCATGCACCATTCCCATCCCCTGCACAGCACACCACACATACACAGTAGATTACACACATCACTAAGGAGCACTGTCCACATCATTTTTGACACAGCAAGTTTTTGGTATTTAGACACTTCACGCATGGTTTGTCACACTATTCACCACGCACTCATCTATACCCCCATTTCGGGAATTCACACACCATTCACCACGTACCACTGAACACCTCTATCTCGGTAAACTTACACATCAGACCAGGATATCCATGCATAATATTCCAATATGTACCCTAAAACTATCTTCTCTCTGTAGAAAAACGTGTAAGATGACCACAGTCGTGAATACACACACAATACAGGAGACAACACTTGAAGCTGTGAACACTGGGAAGCGAAAAAATGTTCTAATCAGACGAACACTCCGTACAATCATTGCCGAAAATGCTCCAAACAGACTCCTCAAAATGGGATATTTACACTACAATGGACAATCAGTATGATCCCATAGCCATTGAACTTTTTGTATGACACGGTCTACCACATTTATACTTACCCACTGGGTCACCATGGAGATCCGCGGGCGTCGGCGCCTTCCCGCGCATGCGCGGTGCACGCACATGGAGGAAGGAGGAGTGCGGCACTGCGCATGCGCGGGCATGGCGCGGCACCCGGGATCTCGCGATAATTGGCGGTCCTATCAAAGGGTGCATCCGGATCAAGCTCAAAGGTATTTAACCCCGCCAACAGGTATACTAATTTACCCCTGACGAAGCCACAGTGAGGTGGCGATACGCGTGGGGCAGCCAGCCTCTTCCCCCCGAACAGACCGCACTAGGTATGGTTATATGGCTTAACTACTTATGCATTGAATGTTTCCCTATGTCTTATTAGATATTACCTGTGGGTCATCCAAACTGTCTGCACTTTGACTCAAGGGGGGATTGAGTATACCAGTTAGCCCACATTGGAGGCATCTGGTCGTTCCTATCTGAATGATGGGGATTTGCTGTATTTTAATTGTTTTTAATGTATACCAATAAAGATTGTATTTTTATATCAAAATCACCTCTCAGGCTCTATAACACCAGGACCCAGTCGGGTTTATGAGTGATATTGCTTATTTGGATGAAATTTCATTGTGAATTCTGTATACACATTCATCAGTTTAGCCAAACACCTTTGCTGCCCTTGGTACTTATTCTGAATGGAGCCAGATTAAAGATAATTTATTATTTAATATAACAAAGGAGATCAAATGTAAAGCTAACTCCTGAATAGTGATTCCATTAATAACACTACGCTCAAGAAAACTATGACTTTTTACATTCTCCTATAATGTATGTTAAAGTATGCTAGTAAAAGAAATATAAAAACAGGACAGCACCCCTTTAAGGAAGACTCAAAAGTTTTGTATTGTCACGGGTGCTCCCTCGACCCATCCTCACTACTGCTTCCGGTTCGGCGGTCATGTGCTTGGCTTATGTAGATTTATCGGGCCAGCGCACTGTTTATTGGCACTTGGCATACCCAGAATCCTTTATATTCCAGCCTCTCCCTATACACCCTGCTTGATCTTTATGCCTAAGTGCTGTAGAAAAAGCTTTGTTCCCACGCGCTTTTCTGCTAGTGTGTTTTTCCATTGTGACCCCGGTTCCGTTACCTGACTATGCTCCTTTGCTGCCTTCCTTGACCTGTTGCTACGTCCCCGACTCTGATCCCGTGCCGTTCATCCTGACCTCCTGCCTGTCTCCGTTTCTGCTCAATGCCTCTGTACCTTGCCTCGGCTGCCACTATGGACCTGTGGAGTGATCTGATGGTACCCCGCTGCTACTAGTCCAACCCATTTTGCGTTGGGCTCTGCTGAAGACCGAGTGACACTTATATTCTGGTCCAGCGTGCTGTTATCGTCTGTCAGTGGGAGCCTGACATGTATAAGGATTACCTGGGGTGTTGAATTAATTCCTACTGAAGCTTCCATACACATGCAGTCAGACATCCATATGCATGGAATACACTTGGTTATTTAAAATATTCAGATACCAGTGGATGTGACTGGATCGGTGTCAGGGAATACTTGGAAAGGTCCTCATAATGTGCTACATAAACTGTTTTATTAAGACATGTTTTGAAGGTGCACCACTGCCATCCTCAGATCTAAAATCACCCTTGGTTGCAGTGTCTGACCCAGTCACATCCACTGGTATCTGAATCTATCCAAGAATGAAAGAAACATTATTTAAAAGTAACCGTTCCTGTTTTGGAGAACACCCCTTCATAACTGGACAACCTAGGCAAGTGATGGCGAAACTTTTAGAGATAGAGTGCCCAACCTACAACCAAGACCTACTTTCATGTCACAAAGTGCCAACATGACAATTTAATGAGAAACCATTTGATCCCAGCTGTATTTGGATTATAGCTTCCTTCCAGGGTCTCCTGAGGAGGAAGAATCAGGGGACCCAGAGCAGGAGCTCCAACGATAATCTCTGTCCACACCTTCTTGCTTCTCATGTAGTCCTGACAGCCAAGGAGGTGTTGCTTTAAAATAGCACTGAGCATAGCATGACCATGGCAGTCTTGAATAGCAGGAGGAAGCCTTGAGTCATGTGTAGCAAATTCTGTGCTGGGGTGAAGGCCTGGGTGCCCACAGAAAGGGCTCTGAGTGCCACCTCTGGCAACTGTGCCATAGGTTTGCCACCACTGCCCTAGGCACTGGCTATCAAATACCTAATGGCAAATACATCTCTGGCTAGATATTCATAAAAAGATACTGCTAGCTAGTTTGCTTCATCTAATATATGAAATGGTGGGAGATCCATTAGGGACTGGATAAGCCATAATCTCTATACAAAAAGTTTTACTCTTAATTTTACGTATAGTGAATGTTTCTTTTTTTTAAACCTACATTTTATCTAGAAATGTTATCCAAGAACACATTCAGTGAGCTTAGCACCTTATCACTTAAAACAGAGCTAGACAGAGCATAATAAGGAAATCATGGGTTTTACCACTGTATGATAAACCAGAAAGTCACAATGAAGTGAACAATATGTGTCAATGGAAATATAACTTGTTTTAAGTAAGAGCACGGAAGCGGAAATCAGAACAGTAAAGTGAGAATTAAACATAGCACGTCCTGTCACTCTCACCATAGAAAGTTAGAGATTTCAATGACAAACGTAAGGAAGGAAGAGAGCGACTCATCTCCTATACTTAAACATCATGTTTCCCCAACACAATTCAGTCAAGTGACATAATATAAACCCTAATGCTAAGTTAATGACCTTCTTTATCAGGAGTGCCTCAAATAACAGCTTCAAAAGAACACGGCACTATAAACAGGCAAAGCAATTAGCTAGGTGTCTGTGATGACAGGAGGATTATAGAGGAGCTGTCATTACACATACTGTGCCTATTGTGGGGATTCAGTAGTGATATGATGAAATGGGTAATGAACATGTCATGGTCAAAATGTTTAACTTAATCGTATGATGTGTTGATGAATGTAAGAAGGCAAATGAAATTATTATTCTACAAGAATGTATGCTAAAAGTGATCAACCCTTCATGAAGCAGTGGTGAAAAAACACTAGATCAAAGTTTAAAAACCCACAGTTGGATTTTTGTGACTTTTGGAAATGACTACACAAGACTGGATTGTTTTTTTTACAGTTTCATGTACACCGAGTGAAGCGTATGTCAAGGTGTACCCTTAGCGCAGAAGAGACGCAGTTGCCTGCTATTTTTCCTTCCTTGTGTTACTGGTCATGTACAATAAACCCTCTTGTTTTGTAAAGTAGTTGTTTGGTTCAATGAGGCTACTTCCGTCAGTGCTAAAGAAGACCACAAATTGAGATTTGGTGTGACAGTTGGTACTCAGCCATTTTCTAATATTTATCCCCACACTGGGGGAAATGTATTCAGACTGTCATGTTAAGTGCCAGTCTTAATTACCCCCTCTTCCCTGCCTCCATTCTTCCCCTCGGAATAAAATCTTTGCTAGGTCAGGCCGGGCAGTGATTTCAATAGTAGCTGTAAATACTGTCCTGGCAATTCTTTTCCCCCTCTTATGGCCTCCACCCAATTTCCCGTAGCCTCCCCTTTTTGAGGCCTCCTTCATTGTATGTTTTTGATTCATGCATTTGTTATGTATGCTGTTAAAATAAAAAATACAGCCCTGGCCCAAACCTCTCTCCGCTGTGTCATGCCAACTTTTGTAGAAAGTGGCGTCTGGGTCAGAAATTCAACAAAAGTCGCAATTCCTGGACCTACACCACTACTGTTTGCAATATAGCTTTATATTTTTCAGACTAAGACAGGACAATAGGGTAAGTATACATCATCCGTACATGCTAGATAAAAAACATAGGCAGCAACATAATGCAGGTTATCCAAAAGTAAGTTACAGGTTTATTGATAAAAATATTCTCACAAAAGGTATATTTAGAACAGACTTATGAAGTTAAAATGATCTTGGGACTATAATCATTTGGCGTACATGGACTGCTGGAATGTATAGCACAAAACGCCTGTATGAAATTGCTCACTGAACAAAGTAACAGTCTCCTTTTTTAGCTGTATTGCTACCTACAATTGGACATGCAAAAACATGGAAAGTTTACAGAATTAGACACTCTTAACAGGGCCAGAGCAGTATTATGTGAGCAAAGAAGCAACCCAGCTCATCTGCTATCCTATTTTACTGTACTTTAAAGCTCAGCTGTCAAGGTAGAGAATGGTCCTAAACTCACCCACAACAGAGAAGACAGACAAGCAAAGTCAGGCAGAACAGGGTCAAATCCTAGATGGCAGAGAAGTAAATGTAGCAGAGGTCAGCTACAAAGTATATCAAAAGCAATAGCAAGGGAAATGAACAGCAACTGAAATTAATCGGAAACCTGTAAAGAACCTGAAAAGAAATGGACTGAGCCCCAAACAGCAGACTGAGTCAATCCCCCAGGCACAACTGAAATAAAAGGGAGCTAAATGACAACCCAGCTTTATCCAAGAAACTGATTCTGAAAGGAAACTGCCAATCAAAAGTAGCCCTAGGTGTGGTTTTCAAGCATAGAAGCCTGAAACCAGATCTAATTCAGAGGGTTCTGACAGCATACTTGAATATGTTTAGAACTATATGGCAACATCTTGCAAATAATTTTTTGGGAAGATTTATCAAATGGTTTGGCAAGGATTTCACCATGTGCAGTTCTAGTGCCATGGACCAGACCCTGCTTTATGCCCCTCCTCTTGCCATAAGCCAGGAATTGCGCCTGTTTCGGAGGTTGTTTGACAGAAAAGTGGCGCACAAGCCCTTATAATTCCACCCTTTAAGTTAAAAGCAGATATCCAAAACCCTAAAAAAATAGGTTAACATTACGCATAAAACCTACTATACAGTATAGAACATAAATAGTACTGAAAAATGTACATGAATTGACAGGCTTGGAATCTGCACAGTAAAATGAGCATCTGCGGACATTTGTTTGGTCAATTCAATCCAAGCTTGAAAATGAGACAGTGGTAACAAATTATACAACGATAATTAGTCAACTTAAGAGTTTTAATTTTGTTGTGTTGTAATTTTTTTTCTGATGGCAGATAAAATAGAAATCTCGTTTAGTACATAACTGTCACTTAATTACTTGACTACTGCAAATATTCAATAACAGCTTTCCCGTATTCTAAAATAATCAGTTTACATTTCTAATTGATTTCTTGCCACACATTGACAAATATAGAATTGGGCTGCTGGAACGTGATTCTGGGTCATTTTGCATCTTCGTAAATTTAAATCTACAATGTGAAAATGAAGAATGCCGCTGGCATATGGAGTCTCACATTTCCCACTAATTAGAACAAAATCTTTGATTTTTCTCAGGTTTTAATTTCACCACACAGACTTTCTGTCCGGGTCTACTGCTTTCAGGGAAGCAAACCATAAAAATAGGATTTTTGCTTTTGTCCTTAGAGACCTAATGTAAGTTAAAATCCTATTTTACTAGAAGTGCACCTAAAGCTTTCCAGACTAATCAAAGTGAAATGTAACTCTATATATTACATTTTATATTTAAATTAGACAACTTTCCCGATACAAGACCATGATACCAGGACCTCCTCTATTTCTTCTAAACAGTACTTGATTCTAAGGTGGCCATATACATTGGATAAATATTACAAAGATATTAATATTTGGTAGAACCAGACAACCATCTAATTTGCATTGGGATGTCCTGCCACACCTCCAATTTGAGATTGTAGTTTAAAGTAGAAGTCGGACACGTTGGTTTTTTTACTATGTTAATTCCCTTTCCAAGGGAGGAGAGACAGTAGTGCAAGTGTTTGGAAGTACTTTTCCCCATTAAGGTACTGTGAGGAAAATAAGAACAGCTTCTCAATAAATAAGAATATCAACAAAAAGTTTATATAATTCAATTCAAAAAGTGAAACTAAAATTATATTGAATCATTTTTACCCCTTCTCATTAGTACAGCGCACATCGGCAGCAAGAGGACTCCCACACTGGCACCGATCATGGGTGTTAACCATGTTAATGCCTCCTGAAAAGCTGCTGTAGGCATTTAAATCCCGGTGGTGTGTGGAAGCCTCCTTACTGGATTCTATCGCTGACCCCCACCCCAGCCCTGAGGTCATCGGGGCACAGTGATCAGTTGCTATGACAACCTCGGGTCACACAAAGACTTGAGGATTTCCTGTTTCACATAAAGTATAATAGAATAATAATTTATTATCCCCATAGTGGAAAATATTGCTTTCACTATATAACCAGTATACAAGTGCATACTTTACAACTACATACAAAAACATACACACAATTTCCCCATTGTAATAAATGATGTGTAAAATCCCCATATACTGTCATACTGTAGTATGGCAGTATATGGTAACATCAATCAGTCAACCTTGGGTTAAAGTACCATGGGGGGGGGGGGTAAAAAAAAATATAAAAAAGTTTTAAATAATTAAATAAAAAAAACATAAAAATTCAAATCACCCCCCCTTTCCCTAAAACTGATATAAATAAACAGTAATACTCATATACATGTTAGGTATCACCATGCCCTAAAATGTCTGATCAATCAAAATATAATAGTAGTTGATCCCAATGTTTAACCCTTGTAACGGAAAATAGCACTCAAAGCAAAAAAAGCCACTTTTTTGCAATTTTGAAAATATTCAATAAAAAGTAATCAAAGGCTTTACAATCCTCAAAATAATTGAAAACATGATCAAAAGTTACAAAAATTATACCACCCACAGCTTTCTACACCGAATTATGAAAAAGTTATTAGCGCCAGAAGATGGCAAAATAAAGAATTGTTTTTCTTATAGGAGGTTTACATTTTTGTAAATGTATGAAAACATAAAACCTATATAAGTTTGCTTTCCGCGTGATGGCACCGACCCAAAGAATAAAGTAGACATGTCATTTGGGGCGCCCAATGAAAGCTGTAAAATCCTAGACCACAAGAAAAAGGTGCAAAGGCATTTTTTCACCAATTTCAAAGCATTTGGAATTTTTTACTGCTTCCCAGTAAATGGCATGGGATATTAAGTACAGTCACTATGAAGTGCGATCTGTTACGCAGAAAACAAGCCCTCACACAACTCTTTACATGGACCAAGTCATTAAGGGGTTAAACAGACTGAACTTTTTCAAGTGTTTATTTATGTTAATGTTGATGATCATTCGAGATGAGCGAGAATACTCGTCCGAGTTTGATGCTCGTTCGAGTATTAGCGTCCTTGAAACAGCTCGTTTCCCGGACGAGTATTTCCCCTGCTCGAGAACGAGCTTTCACTTAACCCCTTCCCGACGCGCGCCGTACGTCGGGTGCCGAGCCCTCTCCATAGCCGGTAAGTCTTTGCTGCATATTGCAGCAAAGGCTTACCGGTAACACCCGCGATCGGTGCTAGCACCGATCGCGGGTGCTTTCACTGCGATTGCCAGAGGCTTCAGAAAGATGGCGCCGCCATCTTGCCGCGGATCATAGCTCTCCGATGACATCACGTAGGATCGATCAGACAACCTAGGGTTAAAGTACCCTAGGGAGTCTGAAAAATAGTAAAAGTAAAAAAAAGTAAAAAAAAAAAAAAATTATAATAAAAAAAACTAAAAATTCAAATCACCCCCCTTTCCCTAGAACTGATATTAATATTAATAAACAGTAAAAATCATAAGCACATTAGGTATCGCCGCATCCGAAAATGTCCGATCAAAATATAATAACGGTTTTTCATTGCGTTTAACCCCGTAACGGAAAATAGCGCCCAAAGTCAAAAATGAATTTTTTTTGCCATTTTGGAAAATATAAAAAAATTAATAATAAGTGATCAAAAGGTCGCACAGTCCTAAAAATGATAGCAATGAAAACGCCATCAAAAGTTGCAAAAAATGACACCACCCACAGCTCCGTACACCAAAGTATGAAAAAGTTATTGCCGCCAGAAGATGACAAAATAAAAAAAACATTTTTGTACAGGGGGTTTTAATTTTTTTAAATGTATGAAAACATTATAAAACCTATACAAATTTGGTATCCACATAATCGTAGCAACCCAAAGAATAAAATAGACATGTCATTTGGGGCGCACAGTGAAAGCTGTAAAATCCAAGCCCACAAGAAAACGTCGCAAATGTGTTTTTTCACGATTTTCACTGCATTTGGAATTTTTTTCCCCCTTCCCAGTACGCACCATGGAATATTAAATACCATCACTACGAAGTGCAATTTGTTACACAGAAAATAAGCCATAACAGAGCTCTTTATGTGGAAAAATAAAAAAGTTATAGATTTTTGAAGGTGGGGAGTGAAAAATGGAAGTGAAAAAGACCAAGTCGTTAAGGGGTTAAGGAAACACAGTGAAGAACACAGGATCATTTAAGGATAATTTAAGTGAAGAACACAGTGAAGAACACATTGCAAATGTTTCCATACATCTGCTAACTTATCAGAAGACATTAGTACAGAAAGGTTTTCTTCACAATAGTATATGAAGAACAATATGTGTGAAGAACACATTGCAGATGTTTAACACGGGTCATTCTCCTTTTTGAAGTTCCACAAACATTCCATTGAATAAAAAAAATGAAGAAACAGGACAGACTTCCTTATTTCTCCATAAAATGACACATTTTATTGGTCCCCTTGAAAAATGCTCGAGTCTCCCATTGACTTCAATGGGGTTCGTTTTTCGAAACGTGCACTCGAGCATCAGAAAAAGTTTGACTCGAGTAACGAGCACTCGAGCATTTTAGTGCTCGCTTATCTCTAATGATCCAAAACAATGTAATGTTTCATCCTATGTGTAATCGCTGAACCTATAAATGAATGAGAGCTAATCTGCAGTACCCTTGTCTGCCCGCTACACAGAGAATGGATCTGTCGGCCCACTGTTCCATTCTCTATGAATCAGCTGATCTGTAGATTGCCAGATGTTGTTGGTCTTCGACTCCGTTTACTATGCATTATGAAAACTATTATCAATTGCTAAACCACTAAGTTGGAAGTTGGACATTTTTCTCATTAATTCACTTTTTGTGTTCTCCAATTTACTTTGAGAAAATTCAGATGATTATTTCATGCAGTATTTTAGCAGTCAACACAGACATATGGCCGATCATGACAAATAAGTGTGTTCTGCAGACAACCCACACACTATCCGGATGGTTCTCATTCAGTCCAGAAAAACACATTTCAAGAACACATAATGGTAGCTAATTTGATGCAGTTATTTTATTAGCATCTATATAATGAAAATTTACTGTTGCGTTTACATTATGCACACAATATGAATTTATGATGTCTTTAATTAAGTTGCTAAAATGAAGGTTTTATTAATTCTGTTCTTTATATAACCCCAACATGTTCTATAGTGCTGTACAAAGATTACCACCAATCATATTTTAAATTCATTATTTCATACTCACACACTCAGACCAGATTCATAGGACACTAATGGAATCATAATATTTAGAGCATAGACAGAAATTAAAGGAAGGAACCACCCACAGGTCCTGAACTGGTGGTTTAGTTTTGCAAAACGTTTCCCCCCCCATGTCCACAAAAATATAATAAAACGTGTATACTTGCCATGTTCCAGAGCTCTCAGCACCTGTGATGTGGAGCTGTAGTACACCTCGCCTTCACGGTGCATCTGAGATAGATACGGCGCAAGCGCAACGAAGCTGGAATGTACTACTCCGGCTTCACTGAATCACTATGCAGGCATGGGGACTACAGAATGTGGTTTATCGGACTCCATTCTAGGCATGTATAAATGTGTGTGAGTTTTTTTTAATGCGTCCACCTAGATTTCTCAAACATGGTGATTTGGGAAATTAAACCATAAGTCCATAATGAACTGTAGTTGGGAGCGGTGTTGTGTGGGAGACCATAAAAAGAGATAATTTAGCATCAATTGAAATTAATCATATATGCTGCTTTTTCTTGTAGATGACTACCGTATATACTCGAGTATAAGCCGACCCGAGTATAAGCCGAGACCCCTAATTTTACCACAAAAAACTGGGAAAACCTATTGACTCGAGTATAAGCCGAGGGTGGGAAATGCATTGGTCACAGACCCCCCAGTATATAGCCAGCCAGCCCCCAGTAGTATACAGCCCAGCCAGCCCCCAGTAGTATACAGCCCAGCCAGCCCCCAGTAGTATACAGCCCAGCCAGCCCCCAGTAGTATACAGCCCAGCCTGCCCCCAGTAGTATAGAGCCGTGCCCCCAGTAGTATACAGCACAGCCGTGCCCCCAGTAGTATAGAGCCGTGCTCCCAGGAGTATAGAGCCGTGCCCCCAGTAGTATACAGCCGTGCCCCCAGCAGAATAAAAAAATAAAGTTATATACTCACCGTGCGTCCCGATGCGCAGCGCTGCTCCCCCGATGTCATCGCGGCTCCTATTCTTGCTTCAGCTTGCTGGGCGCCGTCTTGTTCTTCTCGCGGGCGGCGCCTAGTATGACGCGCCGCTGCTGACGTCATACTAGGCGCCGCCTGCGAGAAGAGCATGGCGGCGCCCAGCACGCTGAAGGAAGAAGAACAGCAGCCGGGAAGCCAGAAGAGGAGCCGCGATGACATCGGGGGAGCAGCGCTGCGCATCGGGGCCACCGGAGGGTGAGTATATAAGTTTATTATTTTTTTAGTCAATTTTAGTCAGTATTGACTCGTGTATAAGCCGAGGGGACGTTTTTCAGCACATTTTTTGTGCTGAAAAACTCGGCTTATACACGAGTATATACGATATTTTAGCACCAAACTATGTAACATTTGCCATATTTGAACTCATCTTACAACTTTCCAGTGGGCATGCCACTTCTTTTTTTCCATGAGCATTACAAAAAATTAGTCAAGAGCTTCCCATTGACTTCAGTTCTGGCCTGGATTTTCCCAGTAGAGATTATGTTTAAAAATTCATCATATGAACATCCACAAACTCTATGCATTATGATTTACTACAAAGGGTAGTTTCACATTGGCGTTGGTGCTGCGCATAAGTTGTATTTCCATTTTGTCTTTACATTTTTTTTTACTGAAAAACTCGGCCTATACACTAGCATATATGGTAAATAAAATATATTAATTAATTGTCAATATAAAAAATGTATTAATGTGTGGTTGCTTAGGTTTCCATAAATCACTGCAAAAGAATGTCCCAGTCCCTTGAAGTTGTAAATAAGCAGTGGTCACAGAAGCGCTCTGCCATTCTATTCATTGCCAGGGCACATGTGCGACCACTGATCAGAATTGGAATCCTTGTGCTAGTGATTATTGGGGGAGGGGGCTTCCAGTGATTACACATAAAACATCTTGCAGCCATTCCTAAATGAAAATTAGTACTATTTAGAATATAAAAATGACCGGTATGATTGACAAATTTATTGTATGGACCCAGAAAATAGCCAGTTCTAAAAGCATTACCGGAATATGATGATTTGCTTTTCTTGGCCATCATACTCTTGTAAACGTACGGCTGCAGACTATATTAAGTGACATATATATTTGTGCTTTTATTTGCTTCTGTATGTAGTTGTCACAGTGCACTAAGTCCACTATCACTGATCTGCTATTCTGAAGCTCATGGTTGAATTGGCAAAAATGTAACTGTCAATTTTCTGCTTGGTTGGTGTGGAACAAGGTCATAAGTGCTTGGGGGGAATACTACATGTTTTAAGAAAATAAAGAAAAGAAGAAAGAAAAACTTTATGGTGTGATTTAACAAATTCAACAATGAAAATATTTATTGTAATAATAAAGGCCTTCACAGATGAATTGCTTTATTGTCTTCTACTTTTTTTTAAAGTTTTTTTATACACAGATGAGAACAACAGAATTTAAGTAATTGGACCCTCTGGGTAATCAGATATGCAGATGTGACCCAAACAATTGACTCCCATTGTGTCACAGTTTACAGTAACATGGAGGTTTTTTATTCTCCCTCCCGATGATTCATTAGCAGTTTATTCCACTTATGTCCATGTTACAACTTTGCCTGGTGGCCATTCTCTCAGGTCATGCAGCTATGTCGCATCTTATCAATTTCTAATTCAATTATTTCCACTATGTTTCTTGTTCGTGCTTGGAATCAACAAACCAAATATTAATGTTTTGGAATGTGTGTAATTTTAGAAATAATGCGAATGGAAGTGTAGAAAAAAATGTGGTTTGAATCATTTTTTAAAGCCATCATTTTATATCAGGTTTTCAAAACCATAAGTATGGCAGTATTATTTACAGCTAAATGCAACAATTACCGTAACTTGCAATCTCTTAAGTTTTCTACTTTTATCATCAAACATTTTGTTTTTAATTAGAAAAATAGTTATAATAAGAAATATTAACACGAATACTGCTTATACATGGTTGAGACACTGATGATCAAGTTGTAGTAGTAAAAGGTAATGTTTATATTAGCGCTTCAATAATAGTATTGTAGTAGTATATCTATATACAATAGTTATGGAAAGTATTCAGACACCTTTACATTTTTCACTCTTTGTTTCATTGCAGCCAACTGGTAAGATCAAAAAGTTTTTTTTTTTTGCTCATTAATGTACACTCACCGACCACTTTATTAGGTACACCTGTCTAACTGCTTGTTAACACTTAATTTCTAATCAGCCAATCACATGGCGGCAACTCAGTGCATTTAGGCATGTAGACATGGTCAAGACAATCTCCTGCAGTTCAAACCGAGCATCAGTATGGGGAAGAAAGGTGATTTGAGTGCCTTTGAACGTGGTATGGTTGTTGGTGCCAGAAGGGCTGGTCTGAGTATTTCAGAAACTGCTGATCTACTGGGATTTTCACGCACAACCATCTCTAGGGTTTACAGAGAATGGTCCGAAAAAGAAAAAACATCCAGTGTGCGGCAGTTCTGTGGGCGGAAATGCCTTGTTGATGCCAGAGGTCAGAGGAGAATGGGCACACTGGTTCGAGCTGATAGAAAGTCAACAGTGACTCAAATCGCCACCCATTACAACCAAGGTAGGCAGAAGAGCATCTCTGAACGCACAGTACGTCGAACTTTAAGGCAGATGGGCTACAGCAGCAGAAGACCACACCGGGTTCCACTCCTTTCAGCTAAGAACAGGAAACTGAGGCTACAATTTGCACAAGCTCATCGAAATTGGACAGTAGAAGATTGGAAAAAACGTTGCCTGGTCTGATGAGTCTCGATTTCTGCTGCGACATTCTAATGGTAGGGTCAGAATTTGGCGTCAACAACATGAAAGCATGGATCCATCCTGCCTTGTATCAACGGTTCAGGCTGATGGTGGTGGTGGTGTCATGGTGTGGGGAATATTTTCTTGGCACTCTTTGGGCCCCTTGGTACCAATTGAGCATCGTTGCAACGCCACAGCCTACCTGAGTATTGTTGCTGACCATGTCCATCCCTTTATGACCACAATGTACCCAACATCTGATGGCTACTTTCAGCAGGATAATGCGCCATGTCATAAAGCTAGAATCATCTCAGACTGGTTTCTTGAACATGACAATGAGTTCACTGTACTCAAATGGCCTCCACAGTCACCAGATCTCAATCCAATAGAGCATCTTTGGGATGTGGTGGAACGGGAAATTCGCATCATGGATGTGCATGATGTGTGATGCATGATGTGTGATGCCATCATGTCAATATGGACCAAAATCTCTGAGGAATGCTTCCAGCACCTTGTTGAATCTATGCCACGAAGAATTAAGGCAGTTCTGAAGGCAAAAGGGGGTCCAACCCGTTACTAGCATGGTGTACCTAATAAAGTGGCGGGTGAGTGTATACTCTGCACCCGATCTTCTGTGGAGTCCCATCACTGAAACGCCCACCAATCAGCAAGTTAGGCCCTATACACAGGATAGTGGAAACCCCTTTATATTCTTGTACTATATTCTAGTACTATTATATTCTTGATATTCCAATGTTAAAAAGTGTAAAAATTCCCTCAAGATTTCCTTTACTATGGCTATTCCCCTAGGTATTCTAATAGGTCTTCAGAGTTGCTCTTCAATAGGTTAATTATCTGAAATTATTATGATTTCTAAAAAACATATGATTGGAAAAAAAATCTATCTAATAAACTCTGATTCCAAAATATTGAATACATTTTAATAAAACAATAGCATCTTTTAAATGTGATAGTATATTAAGGAATATAGAAACTCCTAACATCCCTGTAATCATCATTAATTCTTAAAGTTGCACACAAAAAATGACAGTGAATTTCAAAACTTAGACGTAAAGAATAAGTGCCAGGAGAGACTAGAATTATGGCAACACCTTATATTCTCAAAAGATCACACAGGGAACTGGAATGTGAATTACTTACAAAGAACCTTGTGATGTATTGTACATTAAAAGACTTAACTATCCCAGTCTTTGACAAGGTAACAGACAAGTTAGAGCTGAGGTTCAGGACAACATTAGAAATAATCACATCTGAAGATCAAAAAGTCAAAAATTTGACTGTAGACACCCAAGATGTCAAACCCTAATAGCAATATGGAGTAAATTTATGAACATTCATTTCAGTAGCTAGAGAATGTAACCTAGTTGCAATCTTTATTGGGCATGCCCAAAGTGCCATTGTAATGTTTGTTTGTTCTCCATTATAGAACTTCAAAAATATATATGGTGATCTGGGGGTGCTTTGTGGTGTTTTATTACACACCAGTCTCAATTAATCTTCCACAAATTTTCAAAATGTAACCACTACTCGCGACAGCAAAGTGTAGCATCATGTATTGCATTTGAAATTAGAAGTGTTTTACACATGACAGTGTCTTAACATCCAGGAGAAGGAAGACCTATGTGGTCATATGGATTTACCCACATTGGGTATGTGAAAATGTTTTTTTTTCTAAAATGGAAATATTTTTAAAATCATTGATCCTTTGAAGGTTATGAATTGCACCAACTTCAGCATGTGAATCAAAATGAACAAACCTGTTTGGATTCAATACCATGTAATGTTTTTGAGATAACCTTTGTCTTTTTCTGCAGCTTCTTCCAGGATGAGTGGACAAAGTAATACACCAATGACAGGCCACCCTGACAAGTGAATCCAGATGAGTAATGATGCCTTCAGGGTAATTAATTATCATGAGACTTTTTCACTTTTGCTGTAGACTATGTTGGTACAATAAAATGATAGTACAGTATTGTTAGAACAATAAAATGATGAACAAATTCATAAAATTGGTGCAAGGATGTCCTTAGGGTTTATTTTAGATGACCACTGAGCATAAGATGACCAGCGACCATCGGCCAGAAGCTTGGTGTTTGGGCTCACCCCTACTGTTAATAACCACAGCTTGGTGCCAGCAGATTTTTTAACTCTGTCAATGCCTCTGGTGTGTGAGTGCTGCCATTTTCCAGAGGATTGCCACTTTTAAAGGGTTACATCTGCCAACAGTGCGAGCACCGATCACTTGTGTTACCAGTTGGGGAGAGCCCAAAGCTTAATGGGTCTTCTCAACCCTAGTCATGGCAACCAGTTTCGAAAATTGAACCTGAGCTGTGATTGCTTGCCGTGAGCAACTAGAACAGTTTTGCTCTCAGACACTTCAATCTCCTTAGAATTCAATGATTCAAGCTTCAAGTTCTGACTTGAACACAAATAATTGTTAAATAAAATATTTACTGTAAAACTGTTTAATTTAGATTTCTAATTACTAAATGAAAAATGGAAAGAAGGCAGATTCTTGTTACATTGTTACATACAGCAGAATTTTCTTACCTGTATTTCCATATTAAAATTTATCCAAAACAACTCCTTATTTAAGTATATATAAGTATTTTTTTTAAACAAAGATCTTGATCTGTTGTCCTAAATTCCATATTAATATTATTTATTCTATTTTCTATAGACCTAAAGAGATACATGGTAAAAGTGTAAAGCCACTTTTTTAGATTGCTTTCCTCAATATGTATGATGAGCAAAACATATCAAAAGAAATACTTAATTTTTCATATATAAACTGCACTGTGTATCTAGAAGGCTAATACAAGTTTATTTCTGAATCCCTCACAAATCTGTGTATCCTGGCACACAATACAAGATATTACATTCTTCAATGACTTCTGAGCATTGAAGTGATAAGGCAGCAGGTAATCTGTTCTGTGAAGAGTCTGAATCCGTTAGGATTAACAACCCCAAACGAGTTCGTCACATCAAATTATTTCCAGAGACTTACTAAATGTTTATGTCTTTGGATTGGACGTACAGTTTCAGACCAGTAGGAACACTCAAAAGGTAGATGATTATCCATGCTGTTTGTTCAGGATGAGCCGTTCCTAGCCTTGCATAGCACAGTGGCCAAAGAAGATTGACCCTGTGTATGGTTAGAAATAAAGAATAAATGGCAGAAATTCATTATTTTGATAAGACGCAAGGAAGTCATCTAAATTCCCTTTAGACAATCCCTAGAGAAAGGTCCCCATGATTGAGCTAATCTTCTTAGAAACATCATTGCTCACTTATTTATGTATTATTTTATCTGACTCATGTCAAGGCGTTGGGCTAAGCCATACATTCCCATGGGAAACTTTTTATCATACTTAAATACAGCTCCATATTGCCCTCAATGACAAGCAGGTCACTTTTGTTATAATCTCATCAATTTTTGCTCCAGTGGTTATCGCTGTCTTCAAGAGAGCTTTTTTCTTCTAATGTAATACACAACATGGATTAGTATTTCTTTAATGAGGTACAAGAGAAAATGTGACCGTGGGTTTTGCACTACCAGTCATGCAGTGGTACAAAGTAAGACAAAATATGCAGGTCTTAAAGACAACTATGAATATTGTTTAATTATATCAACTTCAGTTGGGAAGGCATCTTTAGTAACGTAGATGGTAGGACAAAACAGCAGTATATAATGCAGGACGCATTTTAATACTTAGTTCTCAATTTTTTTGTTATACTCAATAATTATGTATCATGTTTTCTTATTTTCATATGATGCCTTGATATTCTATTTTTAAGTGTTCATTTGTTTTTTCAGAAGGGGATTAAATATTATATAATAACAGAATAGCTATTTCTCCCCACCATAAAGCTGTCAATCTGGTGATCACCACTAACTTTTCAGGCAGTAATCATGTGCTTGATGTTGAAATGAACAATGAAGCAAATTCCTAGCCCTGATTACTAGTGATTGGTTGAAGTAGTCACATGGGTGCATGACATATCACCATTGAAGGAAATACTACCAGTTGGTACGGAGGAGGTATGACCAGTAGGTACCACCAGACGTGTTAGGCTAGAGAGGAAGGGGATTTATCACACAATGGGGGAGGTTTACTATTAGTGTAGCTGTTAATAAAATTAAAACAAAGCTCTGATTGGTTTCCATGGGCAACTGGAACAGTTTTACCTCAGACACTACTGATAAATCTTCCCTAATGTAGTATTGTTTTGTAATCTTGTGCATATTAATCATCAAATCAAAGACATACCAACAACTGTACAATTGATAGAAGGCTCTAGTACTGGTCAACCTGCCTCTTGCCTAGTCTAGTATTAGAGGAGATACAGCTTTAAATGGAAATATGCAGTTTCTGTGTGGTATCTTGTGGAACATTTGGCCACAGCTGGACATCTTAATCCTGCACAATCATAGGTTGATGAAACTGGCGTTACAGCTGGTCCCATAAATGCTCAATCTAATATATAAAGCTGAGTCTATATGTCTGTGTGTATGTATGTCTGCTAAAGGAATCTGCACCATCGCATTTACAATCACCAACTTTTGTACATCCACTCTCTGTGACTCGGGGAACATCTTAGTTTAGGTTTTGAGTTGAAATTTTTCCCCTGCACTTTCCAAAATCCACTTATTAACCACCATATACAGGAGCCATTATCTGCTGCTGCTGTTGCAGTTAGAGGCGGAGCTGTGATTGGTTGCTGCACTGCCACAGATCATTACTATGAGCTCTGAGCTTTAATTGATTGCTATAGGCAATATAAGACAGCTTAAGTGTAAGGTAAGATGTCATTTAATATGGATGGAGATAGAGACAGACAAAGAGAGAAACAGAACAAGCCAGACATAAAGAAAGGGACAGATAGACGCAGACAGAAAGATATTGAGTTAGATGTCATGGGTGCTCCTGCTACCCATGTCTCTGGTCATAGGCGCACCTGTGCTCCTCCTTGTGTGTCTCAGTGCTAGCTGCAGCCTCCCTTACTTCTACGCGCTCCCATGGCATCTCCCGTGGCTCAGTGCGCCTGTGCCCCAGGAGGCGGGGAGCCGCTGGCAAGATGCTGACTTATTAAATAGCCAAAATGTCTGATCTATCAAAATATAGAAACTGTTATTTCCAGTGTTTAAACGCGTAATGGAAAATAGCGCCCAAAATCGAAAATACCACTTTTTTGTAATTTTGAAAAACATAAAAAATTTTATAAAAAGTGATCAAAAGGCTAGGGTGTTTTTGTGCTGATTTGGTAGATCGCATGTCACCTGCATTTGGGTAGATTTTTTGTGGGTGACATGATCATTATAGATGTTTTGTGACCTCCATTTAAACTTCCACACATGGGGATAAGGAAATGTACCATTAAGTGGTCTCTACATAACACACATTATAATGTGGTTATACCCACTCCCGTATAGTGATACACAAGATTTTTCCATTATATGGCATTATTCATTTCTTTGATTTTCTTTAATAGGACACATTCCCCATAAATGTTGGTCTTCCTCATTTTCATTTATGTATCCAGGTAGATATTTTGTTTATACCATAGGGACACCCAGTCAAACAGTGGCCACATATACTGTTTATATATTAATTTATTACATGGGCACTTATGATCTTCTATCTTTTGCCCTTTTTCAATATGACATTGAGGTCATTACTCGACCTTACCACTCATACATGTATCTGGACTGAGATGTAGCCAACACAGGGAGGTACATCCTGACCCAACAGGAATATTTTAATTACATGTTCACATTATGCACCGGCAAATACGCTAGACCAATATAAAATTTGACATAGTTGAAAAACTTTGCACGTTTATGAACTAGATTGGGATTATGTAAAGATGAATTTACAAATCATGCACTCTTCACTTTAGTACATGCCCACTTGTATTCTTTGCTGTATGATGTATTTCCTATAAAAACCCAGTTGGGTTCACTTGTTAACTGCTTTATAAAGGTGGTTTACACCAAAACGTTGCCACTGTTTAAATAAATCTCACCCTAATTTGATTAAACGATTGGAGTGCTGCCTGAGATTTTTTCTACTATAGATATAAAATATTATTTGTTAAACCCTTCTATTTGGTTATAGATGAAACTAGTTATTTACTATCTTAGGCATTGCAGGGGGCTACAGCTTGTTGGGTATAAATTTGGTGACTGGGCAGGCTAAGCGAGTGTTGCGTTCTGTTGGGATGGGAGCACATGTGACCACATTATGTCCTGGACATACTGCTCGTGACACTTGTATAACTACAAGGAATGACACAGTATGCAATGGATTTCCCATATTATCACGTCAGCAGTAAGGGCAGAGTATTGCTCCACGGGAAGCTGTAAAAATTTTTATTGGGCTGTGGGGGAAACTCTTTTAGGCCACCTTGGGACAAAACCCAATGTCTAATCTGACCACACTAGTGTTCTTTTACATATCTGCCTGAGACTTAATTATATACTGAGTTTTCTGTCCCAAATTTCTGTTCAGAGGCATTATTAATTCTTGTCAATTAGTGTGTTTTATAAGCTTGAAAAACCAGCTTATTAGTTATTTCGTAACATGTAATCCATTCCAGGATAACAATTTGATTGCTCTTTCATTGGTCACTGATTGACCGTTTCACTTTAGAAACATGTTTTTGTAACATTTTGCAAAATTCTAAAATACATATGAAAAGCAATGGTCTCATTTGTGCTTTCCATATATACTATATTGTGCAGCGCTGCGTAATCTGTGTGCGCTATATAAATAATAATAATTATGATAAAAGCTACAATCCAGCAGTTTTTTAAAGACCTTTTGGGGCTTTTTTTCCCTGCTTTTTTATTGTTATGTCAAGAACCATAACTTTTTTGTTATATATCATTGTTGAACTTTTGACATAATTTTTAAATTCTCTAGGGACTCTTAACATGAGTTGAAAGTAAAACAAAAGAGAAATTGGTTATCTCACATGTTTAATTGTCATGAGTAAGAACCTCCAGCTATTCAAAAAGCATCAGTTTTGTATTTCCTATGGTACAAATGAAATAAAGGTGGAATAAAGAGTGTTTTTATACATTTTTCTACTCAGAATGTGACCATTGCTGAATGTTTTTGAGTTACATGTGAAACATGTGAATCTGTTTTGTCTGGATGGTGCTTTTACAGTAGGTGATCACATAAGCTGCTTGATTAGGGTTTGGTTAGTCATCATTGAGAATACAATACATTAGGCTAAATAGGCACATCTCAAGCATCACTGATGCAATAAATATCTATGTACAGATTTAATAACTAAATTCTGGGGGCCATTTTTGTATTATTTTCACATGAAGCCAAAAAAGACTCATTATGCAGAACGGCAAGAATGCAAACATCTAAATTGTGGTTCCTTATTAGTGGTCTTCATACTTTAATACATAAATTGAACTGTATAATTTTTTTCACTAACCTCCTTCTGATTTGTTGTAGGGACATGATGGTCCACTGCCAGGTTCTTACCACGTTTGTTAGCATAGTAGAAGTGGTTTTGGTTGGTCCAAATGGACTCAGCTTTGTTGACTCATAAGAACTGCTTCTAGTCCATATTGTATAGAAGCTTTGTTTCCCTAAAGACTCTTGTAGAATCAGATTAATAACTCCTATCGATTCAACAGAAATGGAATCACTTTTTAGCATATATCTTGAATCACAAGAAATATCCTGATAGGCTGCGGAAGAATTTAGCTTGAACGAACCATGGTAATTGAATTCCACACCTGATAGATTTCTACTATATTAGTATAGATTGCCTCACTCCGCCCTGCGAACAGACTATCTGTTATACTGATAACAATAATTTGTAGTTACCTTATGAGACTGAAATAAAGACTGCAGCTTCGAGATTGCATCTAAGTAGGACTACTGCTGTGTTCAATGAACCATTTTCACAGCAGCATGTGAACATATGACAGCGGAGAAGAAAAGTCATGCCTCTGGAAAATGTTGTAAATTAAACTGACAATTTTGATGAAATCATGTTTGGCTCGGTCCGAATGTGTGAGTAAAGGTCTTCATTTTAAATTAGTCACTGTATGACCTTCCAGAATTATTTCATAATTCAAGATTACCTCAAATATAATCAGATAATATCTGGATTTTATAAGAGAAATGTGATTATTTACACTTTTTGACAGCTACTTTGAGAAGCCTTCCATATAGACTATGGCATTAACTACTTTACTACATATCTATTTGAAGGCATCTATCACTGCTGGGAACTACTATGCTCAGTACATTGGACACTGCTTGGCAATTCATTAAGGCAAGATGAATAATGTAATTAAGCTCCTGCAACTACTTGTGACCTGCTGAGAAAATGAAATTAAACTTGATTAGTCCAATTGCACCTTTCCCTTGGAAAGAATGAACCTCGGGGATATACCAATGCATTGCTCCAAAAGGGGTGTTGTTAGAAACCCAAGTTTCATGTCATCTTTCTCTTATTAAAAGTAGGCAATAGAACCCGAAATGCAATTAAAGTAGTGACATAAATAACATCAGGTTGTTGCTCATTAATTGATTAATCATATCAATTTTTCCAACTAATTGAATATTTGTTTATTGTGAATAATTTCACCTACCTTACAGTATGAATTGACCGCCTTTCTGGAAAATTTTAAATTACAACTTTTTTTTATGTCCTAAAATAGAGACCCTAAAGCCTAATAGATTCCACATTACAGTCAAACACATTGGGGCACATTTACTTACCCATCCCGTCGCGATCCCCGAGGTGAGTTGTCCGACAAGGATTAGGAGCTGCCGCGATTCACTAAGATCGTGTGTCCAATTTCCTGCATGTGTCGCTTCCCCACTGAGGTCCGCCAGAGTTCACCTTCTTCTTCGTGGTGCATGTAAGTGCATGGCTTGTTAAATCCTGCTCGTTATCCGAATCCGTCGGATCGTCCCCTGATTCGAGTGCGACAAAAAGCCCTTCTAAATGCGACGCACATTGAAAATCGTAAATGAGCCCTATTAAGTGGTGATCTAAATGACAGATTTAAAGACTACACCAGTTGTTCAGTATATGATTGGGTAGCTCTCCATAGGAGTGAGTGTAGAGTAAATCCAACATTAAGGACTAGTGCTTATAAGGCAAGTGACACATGTATTCAAAAGAGCGCACTGTCTGAGCATACGGTCCTCTGGGTCTCCCATTCCACTAGCCAGTGCCGGTTATGTTGAATTTGCTGTTAGGCTTTAGGAGACATATTTAATTCAGAAGTAAAGCAAAGTATTATTTCACACATATCTGTATATAGTTCAGGTTTGTAAAAACTATTTACCTTTCAAAAACGAGAAAAAAATGTATGTTTAAGTACATTATACACCTCTAATATAAACAAAAAGATTAGAAAACAACACAAAAGAAAAAAATTAAAAGTTATTATAATCATCTTCCTGTGACTAACAATGAATATATGGTTATACTCTACTTCTTAAAATATAGTCTGGTTGATATTATGCAGAAAGAAAAACACAAAATGTAGGATTGGCATTTATCACATGCTTGGGCCCTGTGGTTGATGCATCATGAGGTTCCAGTCTCATGAAGCGGCCGCACTGGCAGGCAATTCTAAGTCAGGCCCTGTCTGGCATTGAATTGTGCTATAGCCTTTCAGACCTGAATGTTCGCAGGCTGTAGTTAGCACACCAGCCCCGCCCCCTTCACGCTCCTCCATGCCCACTTGTCTTGGAGATTACTCAAAGGGGGAAACGATCACGATTACTGAAAGAACTTATTTTAAGGCTTGTACAAAACTGAGTCAGTTTAATCATGAAATGTGATTCATCAGCATTGGAGAGGGGGACAAATCTAAATCTAAAGTGGCTTAACTTAAAGCGGAAAGGCCCCAGTGCAAAGTCTGTGTCAGGCCCCTGTCTATAATGTATGGTTTATAGTACTTGTCTTCTCATATGGTAAAGTGTCACCTAATGGGCCCCTAAGCCTCTTGGGCCCAGTTGCGACCCCCTCAAGTTACACTCCTGCCCATACCACACACATGAAAGAAAATGAGGCTTTTAATTAATTTTTTGCTCAATCAAATGCATATTTAATCCCCAACATCAACTATAGGTTATAATTTTTTCACTTCTAGTTATTGAACTAGGTTGAGGGTTCAAGAATACATACTATACAGTAACCTATAGAGCATATACATCTTCAATAGTGGGTGGTTCAGAGGAATTGCTTCTTCAAGCACAAGTATTCCCCTGCATTGTTTGAGCATTAGCTTTTGGGAGAAGATATGGTAATAAAATACTGGAAAGCAGTTTTAGATATGACTTATATAAGAGAATAAAAGGTGGGATATGAGAAAATATAACATATCCAATCATTCCTTCCTCTGACCTGGCTAATAGTATAAGTGCCTTCAAGCTTGTGGTTCTAGCACAGTTAACAGTGAAAATTTTAAACTTTTGCTAAAAAAAATAAACTTTGTATCCAGGGTCATTTAAACTTTTTTTTTCAGTAAAATAATATATTCTCTTATTACATGATGATTTGCTGTTCATCCAGCGCTTGCATGTACTAAATATCTTTTCATTAACTTCCATTCCTGTGGCCTTTTTCTGTGAGGGCTAGTACTTTTCAATATCTTCTCTCATTAGTGTCAATCAAGGTGCTAAGTTTTATGTTTCCAAACTTCAATTAAAAATTCTTTCTTATTTGAAATAAGGGAATTGAGCTTAGTCCGTGAAAAATGTTAATGATCAGGGGAATCCTGCGGGTATCTGCAAAAAATGTAACTAAGAACCTCAAGTTAGTTATATAATGTAGTCTAGCGGCAGTAGATCATTGTGTGATGTGTGGATGTGCGGTCCAGTTCTTTTTCTCTCCTCATGTTGGTTTAGTATATTCTATCCCTTCATTTATTTTGTTTTTTGCCTGGTACCAGCACTCCGCCCCATTCGACCCAGGTGCTTTTAAATTAGCAGGAGACTGCATATAGGGGCCGCCTACTTCTTCTCAGCTAGTGCCTGAGACTACATGGAACAGTGAGTATTCAACACCTGTTCACACATGGTGAGCCTTTTTCCTGTTCACATGGTGCGGTATTGCATGGCGTCCGCCGCTTCTGTGTTGCGGTGCTGGTGGAGACCGGACCTGGAGCCATGGGGGCTATGCCTGCCAGTACGGGTGCTGGGGGGGCAACCAGGTCTTGGTCCCTACCGGGGCTGTGCTGCGGCGGTGGTGGACGCCATGTGGTGCCGCACATAAAAGAGGTCACCTTGAAGTGGTTGGTGGGCTTATACAATTTGATCAAAATGTAACTAAGAACCTCGACTTCGTTATATAATGTAGCCTAGCGGCAGTAGATCATTGTATCTTGTGTGGATGTGCGGTCCAGTTCTTTTTCTCACCTCAGTTAGGTTCCTGATAGTGGGTTCGCCCTTATCAGGGCGGTTTATCTGCTTTACGCAGGGCCTTAGCCCGCAGGGACGTTGCAGGGTGAGTTCGCCACCACTTACCTAGTCTGACAGCTAGCGCCAAACCTGGTTGTGATTGCGCGGTTGCTGGACAGGTACTGACACCTACAATCTAAGGCTACATTCACACTGCTGTATGGGGGACATACATACTGCCCAAGTATATACGGCGTATATAAGTTCCCCCACGGATGGCAATGGGCGCACGGCGCCGTACGGGAGCGTGTTTCTCTATAGAGAGGGGCAGGGGTGACTCCCCGATGCTGACGTGTGCCCACCGCACTGCGGTATGGCGGGCACACATTAGTGTGAATATAGCCTAATGCTAATGAACAACAGTATTGTAAAGATCAGTCATCCATACCTTTAGCCAAAAAATTCCTTAACAATGGCTACATCTATTCAGCTACAGAACAAAATATACAAAAATATTTTTTTAAATATTTTTGTTATTGAATGAAAGACGTATAATATAATTATAAAGTATAATTATAAAGTTTCTTTAAAATGAATGCACACAAAGAAGAAATCTATCAATGTCTACAAAAATAGTGACCCTGAGATGATATAAAACCTAAACTGTCTATTTTTTAAGAGATGAAATGTCAAGTTTTGTGCATCCATGGCAGATTAGAGAGAGGGACACAGAAAGTAAAGACGCACTGTTCAACACACTTGAGACCTCTTTTTACAGAAAATCAATGAAGGCTTATCAGTCTGTAACAGAAATTTACCAATTAAACACTTCTCTGACTTCTCCAGTCATTGGATTTTTATTTTAACCGCAAGATCTCTTCTAGATGTCTGTTCTGTATGTCTGCTTAAATGAGCTTTGTCATGTATATAAGTCACTTAAGAACTAATGGCTCTCACTCGTCATGAATGATATGTAAGGTAAAGGATATAAGGATCACTTGAAAAAGGTTAACTTATAGAAGAAAAGAAGCCTTAATTATGAGATTATTTGCACTTACTGAAGGGTTTGTGAAACCAAAAGGGACGACTTCCACCGCATTGTGTAAATCCTCTTTGTAAATGTAGGAAGTTAAGTTCTATATGTATATATAGATGTTAAGGTCTGTATGAAGACCTTGACCTTGTTCTGAGGCCCTTCTCTACTGAAGAGACAGACATACATCTGACATTTTAAGGGGATTGTTTCCAGCTCAGAAATTGATCGCTGACCTAAAACTTTTGAAGATCTCTAGATTTAGGTTTTATTTCATTATTTGAAATTAGTTGTCTTTTAACAGACTATAACAGACTACTCTGATAAGTTTATTTAAAAGGTTGCAACAAACAAAAGTTTAACAACAACTAAATAGACTGCTACCTAATTAGACATCCCTGTCTGGCAGCTTCTCCTTGCCAGCTTACCAAATACAAGCTTAAAGAGAACCTGTCAGCAGAAGTAGGGATGAAAGGACTGATTAAGTTATATTTTGGCTGAACCTGAAAATACTGTCGAGGGGCACGTCCCGGTACCCAAACCTGAACCCCCATCAATTGTACGCACGCTCGGTTCTGACCCCGATCACGGTGTTAACTCTTTAAATGCTGAGACATCATTGAGGAACAGTGAAAATGGTGGCGTGCATGAGGCTGCAAGTAAAGCTTTCTACGTTTGCAAGACTTCTGAGAATATATCAGATTTGTGGGTTCACTATAAATGTCTAAGATTCCATGTCATACCAGCTCGTAATTCCAAATAATAGTGTTCCTGTGGACTCAAATCCACCAGTCTGAACATCCAAAGCATTGCACGTAGGAGCACTGTTCACTCTCCTACCATCAGGAATGACTTTGCCTTCACTTTCCTTTGTTTCTTCTTCAACTGATCAGGGAATTATGGACAGATGTGGACCTCCTCTTTGCCTCCGATAAGGTTTCTGCTTGATATTAGTGTGTATCACTCAGGTAGACCAGGTCCACTGATGTAATGCAGCAATAAAGATACCAATAAGACCATGAGCATATTCAATTCTTCTTTATATATAACTCATTGAAAGACATAGAGGCAACAATACATCACCATACTTCGGCAGACTGTGCCATAGTCCATTAAAATGTCCACACATGAATGGCAGTGGCTCCTACTGAGACGAAGAACGCCCAGTGTGTTGTGACGTTTGGGAGGGAGTTGTGAATATATCCTAACATGAGTAAAATAGCAATTATTTAACTTAGTTCATAAATTCTATATATTCTAAAGCACATAATAAATATGTAAATTAGAGAACACTATCAGATACCTGCAAGTAATTGGTGTTAATCTGGGACCTAGTGCTAATGTTTTTAATGAAAAAGCCTATTTAACAGCCTAACTTTCCAGTTTTCACTGGCTGCAAAAATGGCGTTCTCTTCAAAAGTGACTGAAGGTCAAAGGGATGACAATATCAGCCATAGCAAGAGATGTTGGTGGTTCCAAATTGGTAATTTCTAGAATATTACATTTTTACAACATCACAAATTCCTGAAGGCTGGTTGCCATAGAAAGACAAATGCAAGAGAGGGCAGGATAGTGGAGAATCTTCATGGGTAATTGTTTAAACACTGCAGCTGGGATTGGCTCTGTATTTTTCGTCGGTCTTCTCGAAAATTACTGCTTTGCGCCGAATTGCCACGGGTTTTGGCGCACGCGATCAGATTGTGGCGCATCGGCGCTGGCATGCACGTGACCGAAATCGGGGTAAAACCCGACGGATTCGGAAAAAACGAGGAATTTAAAAAAAAAATGTATCGCTTGACGCGCGCTTACCTGCAAGGGATGGCGAACTCCGACGGACTTCAGCGCAGCAGTGATACCTGGTGGACATCGGGCACACTACCTTAGTGAATTGCCGGAAGACCTGAATGCTCGATGGAGAACGCGCCTTTGGATCACAAATGGACCGGGTAAGTAAATCTGCCCCAGTGTCTCAATGTTTAAGAGCCTTCAACCCCTTAAGAACGCAGGGTTTTTTCACTCATATCTCGCTCTCCACCTTCACAAATCCATAACTTTTTCAATTTTCCTTGTACAGAGCTGTTTAAGGGGTTATTTTGTGCATAACAAATTTAACTTTTCCGTGCTGTTATTTATTATTCCATGCCACGTACTGGGAAGCTGGAAAAAAAATCCAAATGTGGAATAATTGAAAAAAATGCATGTTCGTCATGATCTTGTGGGTTCAGTTTTTACAGCTTTCACTATTTCTTTGGTTCGGTATGTAAAGAAAAGAAAACTTTTTTTTGCCATCTTCTGATGCTAATAACTTTTTCATACTTTGATGTATGGAGCTGTGTGTGTGTAATTTTTTGCAAAATGAGCCAACATTTTCATAACTATCATTTTGAGGTCTTTGCGACATTTTGTAAAATGGTGTAAAAGTCGCGTTTTGACATTTGGGCACCATTTTCCGTTATGCAGGCCAACGCCGATAGATTGGGCATTTTGGGATGTGGGGATACCTGATCTGTTTATTATGTTTGATATCAGTTCTAGGGAAAGGGGGTGATTAGAATTTTTAATATTTGTTAATTCTTTAGATTTTTAATTTTTCTAAAATTTGTTTTCACTATTTCTTAGACCATCTAGGGTACTTTAACTCTAGATGGTCTGACCATTCCTACCATATACTGCAATACCACAGTATTGCAGTATACAGCATTTTTGCATAGGATTTATTACATGGAGCCACTTGCTCATTGTAACGAATCTGACAAAGACCCAAGCCAGTCATGGCAACCAATGACGTTCAGGGGAGCAACGATCTCTGGAAAGAAGGAAGCACCCATGCGCCACCCGTCCCTTAAATGCCACCACCAGCTTTGCTGGTGGCATCGGAAGGGTTAATAGCAGCGATCGCTGCAAGCACTGACCGCGGTTATTAGCGGTTTGCTGAAATAGGCAACAAACGCCCCCTTGTGTATGAACAGGGCTCAGCCCTTGAGCCCTCTTCATACACCACCACACCTCTGCGCCGTAGAGCTATGGCGCAAAGCATTAAGGGGTTAAACTGAAAGCCCACTTTGCACTGAACAAACATTTCATTCCAGATAGAATGAAAAGGCTAGACCTGAAGAGCAGACAGAGGGGAAGTGGTCCAAAGTTCTTTTAGTGAAGAAAGAAACTTATCGACAAACTGTGTCTAAAGTGGTGAAGGAAGTGTCATTGTTTGGGTAATGTTTTCTGCAGCAGGAGATGTTTCAATGTTCTGTGCAACAGAAAACATCGAAATGGCCAAACAATGGAAAACAATGAAATGGCCAGATCAGAGTTCTGCTCTAAATCCAATAGAAAACCTCTGGATAAAACTTGGTGAAATAGCCCAAGAAATCCGCAACAGTCACAGAACCGTGGAGGAGACAGGAAGAAGAGTGGTCCAAAATCTCACCAGAGCAGTGTGACAGATGTCCTGCGATATCCTTTGGCCACAGAATTGCTGAAGTCATCAAAAGAAAAAGCCTATGTACGTCATACTGATTAGTGACTGCTGCAAACTTCAGAATATTAAATTGTTATATTTTCTGTAATATAGTCATTGCTATTCTCTAATCATAACCATCACATCCATCAAAGGTTGATCAGTGGAGATTACATTATTTCTGAAAAAAAATCGTTGTTCTCTCATTTTTATCTCCAGTTCATAGTAATAACTGCAATGAAAATGCATAAGACACAGACATATTTGTTACACTCAGAACTTCCCTAACATAAGTAGCTAAGTGATGTTCTATATATAATATATTGTTTTTCTATCAAAGCTCCCTTCTCTCGAAATCCTATATTTATAAATATCATTTGGATTATTTCTATGCATTTTACATAGTAAAGTATAGGATTTCAATTCTATATAATAATGCAAACAACCAACAATATTATTTTACTTTAAAGAAAGTATCAAGACTAGAGATGAGCGAGTATACTCGTCCAAGCTTGATGCTCGTTCGAGTATTAAGGTACTCGAAACGGCTCGTTGCTCGGACGAGTATTTCTCCTGCTCGAGATCGAGCACAGTGAAGAACAATAAAGAATAGAATAAAAACATTGAACACAGTGAACACAGGATCATTTAAGTGAAAAACACAGTGAAAAACAGAGTGAAGAATAGATTACAGATGTGCGGCACATCTGCTTACTTGTCGGGAGATACGCGCGGAACAGTGCGAACAAAATAGCATGTGAAGAACACATTGAAGAACACGGTGAGCAGCACGGAGACATCGGGGAGCAGCAGAACGGAGACATCGGGGAGCAGCAGAACGGAGACATCGGGGAGCAGCAGAACGGAGACATCGGGGAGCAGCAGAACGGAGACATCGGGGAGCAGCAGAACGGAGACATCGGGGAGCAGCAGAACGGAGACATCGGGGAGCAGCAGAACGGAGACATCGGGGAGCAGCAGAACGGAGACATGGGGCGGCAGCAGAACGGAGACATAGGGGAGCAGCAGAACGGAGACATCGGGGAGCAGCAGAACGGAGACATCGGGGAGCAGCAGAACGGAGACATAGGGGAGCAGCAGAACAGAGACATCGGGGAGCAGCAGAACGGAGACATGGGGCGGCAGAACGGAGACATCGGGGAGCAGCAGAACGGAGACATCGGGGAGCAGCAGAATGGAGACATCGGGGAGCAGCAGAACGGAGACATAGGGGAGCAGCAGAACGGAGACATAGGGGAGCAGCAGAACGGAGACATGGGGCGGCAGCACGGAGACATGGGGCGGCAGCAGAACGGAGACATAGGGGAGCAGCAGAACGGAGACATAGGGGAGCAGCAGAACGGAGACATAGGGGAGCAGCAGAACAGAGACATCGGGGAGCAGCAGAACGGAGACATGGGGCGGCAGAACGGAGACATCAGGGAGCAGCAGAACGGAGACATCGGGGAGCAGCAGAACGGAGACATCGGGGAGCAGCAGAACGGAGACATAGGGGAGCAGCAGAACGGAGACATAGGGGAGCAGCAGAACGGAGACATAGGGGAGCAGCAGAACGGAGACATAGGGGAGCAGCAGAACGGAGACATGGGGCGGCAGCACGGAGACATGGGGCGGCAGCACGGAGACATGGGGCGGCAGCACGGAGACATGGGGCGGCAGCACGGAGACATGGGGCGGCAGCAGAACGGAGACATAGGGGAGCAGCAGAACGGAGACATAGGGGAGCAGCAGAACGGAGACATAGGGGAGCAGCAGAACGGAGACATAGGGGAGCAGCAGAACGGAGACATGGGGCGGCAGCAGAACGGAGACATCGGGGAGCAGCAGAACGGAGACATCGGGGAGCAGCAGAACGGAGACATCGGGGAGCAGCAGAACGGAGACATAGGGGAGCAGCAGAACGGAGACATCGGGGAGCAGCAGAACGGAGACATGGGGCGGCAGAACGGAGACATCGGGGAGCAGCAGAAAGGAGACATAGGGGAGCAGCAGAACGGAGACATGGGGCAGCAGGGAGACATCGGGCAGCAGGGAGACATGGGGCAGCACGGAGACATGGGGCAGCACGGAGAGATCGGGGAGACTTCAGTGAAAGAAGAGCAGCGGATCCCGGGACATCGTATCTCCCGACAAGTAAGCAGATGTGCCGAACATCTGCAATCTATTCTTCACTGTGTTTTTCACTTAAATGATCCTGTGGTCACTGTTTTTATTCTATTCTTCACTGTTCTTCACATCTGCTAACTTGTCGGGAGATAATATACGCGCGGAACAGTGAAGAATAGATTGCAGATGTTTGTATACATCTGATAACTTATCAGAAGACATTCTTTTTCAATTAATTAACACATTTTATTCCCGAACCATGGTCCCTTTGAAAAATGCTCGAGTCTCCCATTGACTTCAATGGGGCTCGTTATTCGAGACGAGCACTCGAGCATCTGGAAAAGTTCGTCTCGAATAACGAGCACCCGAGCATTTTAGTGCTCGCTCATCTCTAATCAAGACCCTTCTTGAAGCTCTCTGCTGTCCCTGCTGTGACTAGCTCCTAAGACAGGCTATTCCACAGATTTACAGTTTTTACAGTTACAAAACCTTGTTGCCAGTGGTGATTAAACCTTGTTTTCTCCAGATGGAGAAGTGCCCCATGTCATTTAATATAATTTAACCTGGAACAACTTTCCACCATATTTTTTCCACCATTCATATATTTATATAAATTTATCACGACCCCCCCCCCCCCTTAGTTGTCGCTTCTCTGGACTAAATAAATCTAATTCTTTTAATCTTTCCTTATAAGAGAGATCCTCAAATTTATTTATTTACTAATTTATCTATATAAGAAATTGATTTTTTCTTAAAATACTTTGTCACTGGGAGTTCATGTTTCACCTGAAGTACTGAATCAGAATTTGCAATGTGCAAATATATTTCAGCTGACATATAGTGCCAAGTATATCAATGCAAGCATAAAATTAACACCCCATTAATTGAAATACAGCTATGAAAAAGCTACTTTAAATCTAAAAGCCGGCATGGCAATTAATATTTGCTGTCGTTATTTATGAAAGCCATAAACTAGTTATTCTCTACAAATACTAATTATCATGCATTAGATGATTACTAGTCTGAAGAATCTTTGACAAATGGGCTCTGTATGCCATTATTCTAAACAGCTCAGAGGTACCATAGAAACCTGATTAGTAATTAATGACTGAATATTACAATATTAATAAGCCATGTCCAAATAACTTGTCAATTTGAGTCCTATGATTGATGCTATAATTGTTAAGAAAACTATTTCTTAAATGACTTCACAGATTCATATGACAAGGGATGGGTGGTAGTACAGGTTATTACCCCATTAAACTTACAACCTCTCAGTTAGGGTGTATCACCTCTAAAGTCACATACAAACTAGCAAAGAAAGGCGACTTTTCCCTGAGATTAGTCACTTTTAAAGAATGAAAGAGGAAGGTCGGTCACTCAATAGCACAATGCTTTTGGTTTTATATTGAAGGGAACCTGTCACCAGATTCACTAATAAACCTAATAACAAGTTACATAGTACTATACAAACTTGTGCTCACACCGATTTTAGCTTAAAAAATGCATAGTTCCCATCCACAGAAAAGGAAGTTTGTAATCCTACCTGGCACCCTGTCTGAAGGAGCAGGGAGTCCCAAGGGTTGTAGACACCTGCTCCCAAAAATGTTTGATTGGCAGTAAATGTGTCCTCCAGGTCTGCTAATAAATTAATGCAACCGGCTGCAAAGATTTGAATGGTTCCCCAGATCATCTTATAAACAGTTGGGACAGTGAAGGATGAATTGAAGTGCTCTTCACAAAGCCTCCATGCTAAACATAACCAATCTGTAACAGTCAGTGGGGTAAATTTATCAAAAGTTCGTGCAGCATGTTCTCTCCGTGTGCACGTTGTTCAGAATATCCTATTAAGATCCAATTGTGCGCCCAATAGTCGCAATCCCCAGCTGTCTGTAAGGAATTGAGACTTTTTCATGACTTGTACATGAAAAAAATGATGAATGCTCCCCATGTTTCTTGTTCATGTCACCAATTTAAGTGAACCTGTTAGCACTCTGGTATATTGGATGCAGAGCTGATGCCAGTTCACCTCCAGAATGTAGCTGGGCCAGCATAATAAAACCCAGGGTGTTAGCTGTAACTAAAAGCTGACACTGCATTTTTATACCTGCGGTCGGAACAAGCTCCAACCGTGGGTGTTTAACCTGTAAAAATGCTGTGTTCAGCATAATGCAGCAATTGACTTGCCTTCTGGGCCCTCTTCCATACAATTGCCCCCTGCACCATCTTCGGGGGGCGGGGATCATTTCTATGGCAGCCCTAAGGTCCAATCAGGAAGATGGCGATAGATTTTCCTCCATATTAGGTTTAATTGAAAAAAAAATGTGGTATAAGTATGGTATCGACATCAATGTATTGCCGCCCAAATTAGACAATTCTAAATTTCATCTTCTTTTTGATTTAATTACTATGAACATCTCAAGCAGTTAACACTCTTCCTAAAAGCTGTTTCTTATAGACTGAGGGGTGGAGTTTTAAAAAATAGATTGATTTATAGGGGGTTCCTTATATTTTTTATATTTTTGATCCCCCAAAAAAGTAATTTCTGCAATCTCCTTGAAAATATGAAAAATCATAAGCCACGTGACATCAACATAAATTACCCAGACTTTTCAAAAATTATGAAAATGTGGGAAATGTTATTCAGCAACTAATTTAGGTGGAAATACTATCTGCCTGAAAACAAGATAAGTTTGAATTTTGAAAATGGCAAATTTTTCATCAGATCAATTTTTTTAATAAACGCAAAACCTATCAGCCAAAATTTACCACAAAAATGAAGTACAACATGTGACGATAAGTAACAGTGTTCAAAAGTTATAACCATATAAAGCAACACATGTCAGAATCCAAAAAATGGGGCTGAGCCTTTGGCTATAAACTGGCTGCGTCCTGAAGGGGTTAAGACAATGGTGGGGAATTGAGAAGACTGGACAGTAGATAAGCTGCAATGAGTCATTTTGTCTAAACATACAAAGGCCAATTATGTTTAAGAAATTGATAGATACAGATATAACTCAGTGGGTGCAGTCTTATCTCTAAGCAACAGCACAGGCAATTCTACTATCAACTAACAACTATTTTATTAGAATCTTAAGTTAACATTAGAAATACATTTAATTCATTCAGTTTTTTAAAATCTGTTAATTATAATCAAGGTCAACATCTGCATTGAGTTTGTATGTTCTGTGTTTGCGTGGGTTTCCTCCGGGTCCTCCAGTTAACTCCTACTCCAAAACACCCTAGCAGGTTGATTAGATTGTGAGCCCCATGGGGGACAGGAACTTAATAATTAATTAATAATCACCTTACATATTCTACTTTAGAAACAATTATTTACTGAACATTGTTACGATCCTTTGCTACAACTTGGATCTTATTTATTCACAAAAAACTGATTTCATACCCACCAGTTATTCACTGAGCAAAAACGGATATTCAGAAGAGATGGAACAATGGACATCGAAGATGTTATTGTGGATTAGGTACATCGATGATGTGCTCATCTTGTGGTCAGACACTGCAGATACCTTTCAGGAATTTGTGGGGACACTCAATGTCAACCCTGTAGGGTTGAGTTTTACGTCAGAAATTCATAAGGATAAAATTGCTTTCCTTGACCTGGAAATAGTGAAAAAAGAGGACGGTAAACTAGAGACGACGGTGTTCCGAAAACCTACGGCATCGAATAGCCTTCTAGCATGGCAAAGCCATCACCCTCCTCCACTCAAGCGAGGCATTCCGAAAGGACAGTTTCTCCGGATACGGAGAAACTGTTCCTCGGATGCGGATTTTCAGGTCAAATCTGGCGACCTCACAAGAAGGTTCCTTGATAGGGGATATCCTTTAACAGTGATTGAGTCCGCAAGAGAAAACGCAAGTACCACCAAGAGAGCTGACTTGCTGGTTCCCAAGAGGAGAGAGGAAAGCGAAGAAGTAATTCGCCTGATTGGTACCTATGATAACCAAGCTCCTGCAGTGAGGGACATCATGAAAAAGTTTTGGTACATCCTGAAAAAAGATAGGGATATTAGGGATAAACTCGATAGTCACCCTTCTATCACGTACAGAAGAGGGCGCAATCTAAAGGACCGTTTGGTCCACAGCTTCCTCACTCCCTCTGCCTCGGAAACCACTTGGCTGAATAGAAACCGTATCAAGGGTACTTTCAAATGCGGAAGGTGTAAGGCCTGCAAATATGTACACCAGACCAAATCATTTATGAGTGCATCAACATCCATCATCTACGACAATAGAGAATTTGTAAATTGTCAGACAATGGGACTGATTTACCTGATCACTTGTCCATGTCCCCTAAATTATGTAGGGAAAACATACCGGGAATTTAAAAATCGCATCCTGGAACACGTGGGGGATGTGAGAAATTCAAGAGACAAACCCATCTCCAATCACATACATCAATGTCATAGAGGTGACCCCGGAGCCTTATCTTTTCAGGCTATAGAGAAGGTAAGGAAGTCCCCAAGAAGAGGGGACTGGGACAAACAGATATTGAGGAAAGAGGCACAATGGATCTTTCGCATCAACTGCGTCAAGCCAGCAGGTCTGAACGATAACATCTCGTTCTCGGCATTTATTGATTGATCTATAAGCCTTCACCTTATACCTGACGTCCTTAACTATGATATGTGATACACCAGAAACAGTCCTGTATGTTCGTTGCTCATTTCTGGACGTTAGGGATTTATCTTTACCCCCTATAGATAATATGAGCTCACATACTGTGTAAATACCCTTGGCCGACATGATATACAATCTAATACCAGGTCAGGTAATCTGGCACTCTGATAGGTGCTTTGCAGACATTGTTATTATAGTTATCAACATAATGTCTGCTTTGCCAATATGATGACCTCCACAGGCTTTCTAACTACTGTTGGAAGTTAATACTGAATGTTAAGGGCTTTATTGCACTAACTAAATGATCTAGGGTGGCATTAAAGTACTGGAAGACCTCTAAGAGGATACTTACCCTGATGTCTTCTATCCTTTCTCATCCACTATCTACAGGCTGTCATCCCGTTTTTGGCCCCTCCCACTCCCTCCCGTGATTGGTCACTCTGCCTGAACCAATGGGCCAATCGAGAGGCCTCCTCAGGAGGGATGGGCTGAGGGGTGGGACCTGCCTCTCTTCAAATATATCCGTTTTTGCTCAGTGAATAATTGTTCAAAATTCTAAAACGGCATTTGACATCAATTTATTCTGTGACACGTTTCATACCCACCAGTGTCACATGTTTTGGCAGTGTTTATTTTGGCATTTTTTTCACATAAAGATTGTTTAAAGTCCAGTAGGACTAGTAAGTGTACATCCACAGTATTTTTGATTGTTATCAGAGATGAGTGGATCCAAACTTTCTGTCGACCCAAATATGTCCAGGTTGCCCGGGATGCACCGAACGGGAGTTTCAGTTCTGCTTATATGTAATTCTGATATTTATGGACATCTGTTGCTTTTTAACCATATGCCACATACTTTAGATGTGTTGTTTGGGGAACTTTTCTTCTTTATAATACTTTACATGATTATTTGCCCTTTTAGGTTTTTTTTTTTTGTTCCAGTCTTTAAAAACTTTTTTTTTATTTTTCTGTGTACAGAGCTTTGTAAGGGCTTGTTTTCTACATAACAAATTTGACTTTATTGTGGCAGCATTTAATGTTCTATGCTATTTACTGGAAAGCAGGAAAAACATTACAAATGGGTGCTATTGTCCATTATGGTGTTCACCATAGGGAATAAACGTTGATAGACTTTTGGGAAGTGGGGATAGCCAACATAAAGCTATATGCAAAAATCACCTGGCCTGTATGGAGAGAGCTCAGTCTGTGAGCCCTCTCCATACAACTCTTGCAACATAGTGATGTACTATTACGGGGTTACATGGGGTTAAAACAAAAAGATGAAATGAGTGAAGTAAACATTGCAGAGATCACAAGGGTAACGGGGTGATGAAATATCCTAAACGGGCTTACAAATTATCAACAAAACTTACACTTTTGTTTTTATAAACCTATAAGACAACATAAAATAGTAACCCATTTTTCTGCTGAAGACCTTACTGGATATGATGACCCTCTTCTACTGCTATAGATCACTATAGACCATCATTACTATAGACCCTAGAAATGTTACTGTAAAACGATTGCAATAGTTTGGCCAACAGTGATGTTTGCAGGAATGAACTGACTATAAGAGTCATTAACCATTCTGCATAAGCAGCTGACACCACCAGGGAAATTTACATCAGTTTTACTGTAATATGCCAACACAATGGTTTGTCTCCATTTGGGGCACATGTTATTTCCAAACAAAAAAATATAATTAACACCTAAAGGACACAGCCAGTTTGCATGTTAAAGCTCAGCCCGGTTTTTAGAAATCCGACCAGTGTCTCTTTGAGTCATTATAACTTTTTAACACTTTAACTTATCAAACTTATTTTGAGACAGTTTTCTTGTCACGCATTTTAATTAATATTAGTAGTATAATTTTGCTGATTGGTCAGGTTTTTTTTGGGGTAAAAATTCTAGATTTTAGGAAAAATGTGAAAAAAATTACAGTTTTCTAACTTTCAAATGTTCTATTTTTTTGACAAAAAGCCATACCACAAATTTTGTTTTGTAGAAAACTTTTGGTCTTACGAATGTTAGAAGGTTTATAGTTTTGGTAGCAAGTTTTCAAATTACATGCACCACTACCTCCTCCAAACATGTGTGTACTACTACCACCTCCGCACACGGCGTGCACTACTACCACCTCCACACACCACCTGCACTGCTCCTACTTCTACTATCACAATACACATACAAGTGTGGTTGAGGGGGAAAGGGAAAACGGACAATAGGGGGCATAATGCAAGGAAAAAAAGACGATGGGGAGGTGTGATAGTGATTGTGCAACAGTACCTACAGGACTGATCACACGTATCTCTTCAACACCGAATGCAGAATGGTGGTGTTAGAGAGTGGCAGATAAGTCCTAACTTACATATATCGTGACATCATCAGTCGTGACACGATCAGTCATGACTTACATCACTGTAACTGGACAGTCTGCATTCACTGGCCAGTTTCAGTGATCAACATCGCAGGACCAATCAAATTGGTCCAGTAATGTCAGTGGATAGGTGTCACCCACCCCTAACACTTGTCACCCTGACAGTGTGACGTCAGGGTAGCTGAGCGCTGAGTCACTGCTCTTAGTGTAGGATATATTGGACGTGGAGTGCCAAGGAGTTAAGTGTTATAACAGCCAACAGTGATAAGTCAAAAGTGGCTATGGAGGCTCTTTATGGTCAACATTGTGTCCATGATTGATATGCATCACATTTAGTGGAATCTGCATCTTTCTTACCTGGGCCTAATGTAAATCACAGTCATTTTAGTTGTAGACAGTGATTATTCATTAGACACTACCCAGTGATAGACAGATCATTCTTTATACAAAAAAAATATATTTTAACCTCTTAGATGTATCCGTAGATTCTGAAGTAAGATTGGCCTACGGTGCAGACTGACCATCTGCCTGATTATCAAGCAAATTAATGTGTTCGATGACCTTTAACAGAGACATAGATACCCCTGAGAGTGAAGAGGATTGTTGTTGCGACAGATATAATTCTTATGTGTATCTAGCTTTGGCTCTTAATTACTTGTTCTATTTTGGATCTAATGCTAATAGCAGTGTTAGAAATACAAATATCTAGTTTGCACAAAAGGTGTCAAATTTGTTAAAGTTGTTTTTATTGTAATAAAATGTGGCAAATGCAGGTGATATAAGGTGATAAAGTGAAACTCATTAAGATAGCCTCTGTATAATAGGTGTTACATTAATGATCATTTCTTCAGATTTTTTAATGCTGGTGTTTATTCTGCATTTTACAGTATTAAATGTCCTTAAAATGGTTGTCCCATACAACTTATCCCTGAAAGGGGGTAGAAGGAATGTATGGAGAGCCATCTAACACAGCTCTATAGCAGTGAATAGAGTGCTGGTCAACCTCTGCTCCATCTCTCCATTCACAGGGGAGTTTTATGTACTTTTGCTCCAGCGATTTGTATATTATGCTGTGTGTATACAGGCGGCCCCCTACTTAAAGAGAACCTGTCATGAAAAATAACCCCCCTAAACTAAATATATTTTCATAAACTGCCATTAGAGAGCATTGCCTCTATCCCTTCATTGTCCCTCTACATGCCTGTAAACCTAAGCAATGAGGTCCTAAAGCTGTATGCAAATGACCTGTGAAATGTCCAATGAAGCATTAGCATATTCAAGCTGTCCATCTTATTCATGAGTGGGGGGCACAGCAACACCCCACTGCTTGCTGACAGCCTGTATAATGGTGTGCGGCTGTATAATGATGTGCTTCCTGGTGCTGGTGGCCACACCCCCTGCAGCCTGTGTGTGCATGTGTGTGTGTTTAGGAGAGATACAGCAGCTCCAGGCAGACATGCTACAGCAGAACATGTCAGGTACATGTGTAGCTGATGTCTGTGTCTCTCACCTGTATAATAGGAGGATGCAGCATGTCAGCAGATGCCACACACACACTAGCCATGCTTTACTATACATTACACACAGACATGAGCAGGGGGAGGAGAGGGGAGGGGGAACAGGGGTGACATCACTGCCTCTGACCATGTGACCAGCCTTATTTACATGATAAAAAATAGATGATTTTACAATGAATAATGTATGAAATAACTAGATAAAGGCTGGGATAGGATCCTTGTGATCTGCTCCAACAGGTAGTAGTGACAGGACAAGTGACACAGACCTGATGACAGTTGTCCTTTAAGTACACCCAACTTACAGACAACCTCTATTTACAAACGGACCTCTTGCTGTTTGTAATTTACTGTACTTTTGCCCTAGGCTACAGTAATTAATGTTCTTATGAAAATCTAATTGTCACAGAGACCAAAAATTATTTGGCTGCGGCTACAATTTTATAATATACCAGTTCTAACTGACATACAGATTCAACTTATGAACAAACCTACAGAACCTATCTTGCCTGCAATATATTAGTTTTGTGGAACAACCCCTCTAATGAGCTTTGTCCAAGATTTCATGGTATGCCTTACCCATTGGTGACACTCAAATCAAGGCAGTGTTTTTTTTTTTAATAAATGGTTGGGGTCCCAAGGGAAAATGTCTCTAAAGAATTACCTTTAAAAAAAAGTTGCATGTTAAACATAATTTTTGGAATTTTTAGATTGTTAAAATAGTTTTATGTATAAGTTAGTTAAAAGTTCTATATCCTGAATCTGCCCGCCGAGCTTAGAACAGTTTTTCATGAACATGTGCAGCCTGTGTAAACTTGCTGTAGGGTGGCACAATCCCACGGGCAGGACACAGGGCAGTAGAAGGGAGAAATATATAGAAATATAATACAGGGATGTTCCCTCAGACACGCTGGAGCTATAATAGTTAATATAGTTGTGGTGTGGCTGTTTGGGCGGCAGAGGGAATGTCCTTGCATTATATTTCTATCCCCCCCATCCTCTGCTCTGTGTGCAGCACATGGGATCGTGCCACCCTCCACATGTACATATGATTTTTTTTCCTATTCTATACAATGGTCGCCACATATAAAATGAAAAAGTGACATATTTTTCTCTTTGGTTTTAAAAAGATTATTTCAAAATTGTGATTAATGTAATTTACTTTAAAATAATTATGATACCTAAGCTTTTAAAGATGACATAAATCAATAATATATTGTGTGCATGGGGAAGAACATTGGGGCTCATTCAGTAAGGGTCGCGCTGCTCACTTTCGTCGGACTGTGCGTCGCTTTCAGAGATTACACAGCTTGGACAGGTATTAAGCAAGTGTCTGCACGGGGATTGTGTCGCACACGATCAGTTTCTGGCTTCCATACTAAATTAGCTACTGTGTGGGGGCACTGTCACTATACTGCCGAGGAAAGTTATACTAAAAGTTGGAGAAGATGATAATACATTTTGTGTTGCTAAATCTGCAGAGAGGAGTCATTGCTGGAAGAAGCTGAAATGGCAGCCAGGTAGAAGAAAATGAAGGAGTCTTCTCCAATCAGATGTTCACAGATTTCCTGCCGGCATTATACATGAGCTCAGAATTATTAACATGATATATTTTTACACAGAGCTTGATTCTATTTTTATGTACTGGGTTCTGCATTTAATTACTGAACAGGATCCTAATGCTGCATTTATTTAGTGAATTGGGTCTGGTTCTGTATTTGTTCTAATAATAGTGCTGTTTTTATTGTAAACTTTGGTTGGGGCAGTATCCCAGACACACATGCAGAATCCCCATACAAGATGTGTTCATGTGTGACAATGGCATTTAAGGGGATGACACCCGCAATCTGAGGTATCTTGGTGATGGATGTTACAGTAGGTTGTCATCTATGATATACAGCGGACTCCCGTTCTGGACACAGTTTACACTATAACATGCATTCAGAATCACAAAGCTGTATGCCTGAGAAAAACAATTCATGTATTTGTTTGTATAGGTATCGAAGGGGGACAGAATGTTAGGTTATTTACCAATATACATCTATTAATCTGCATCACTTTTAAAAAAAATTATGTGAAGCCCCTGGTTCATAAATGTCTTTTGCCTCATCAGTTGCCAATCCTGTCCATTAAATGGCAGGATATGGAAGGTCATGTTATCTCTAAAGGTCCATGACCAGTCTACCTTCCAGGATCCTATGATAGTATTCATAAATACAAACTTAAGGTCCTTGAAACGAAATCGGTCATGGACAATGATGAGTCAACCCATTAACATTGGGGTTTGGGCACAGTTCAGAACTGTTCCCCAACCAAAAAGACCCTTGATCGCTGCTGGCACTGATCTAGGGTGTTAACTGTTTAAATGCTGCTTGCAAAGGGAGCACAGATCTTGGTCGTTAATGGCGGGGGATAAGTGGTTGAGCCGAACGTGGTCCTGAACTTGTTATTAAGTTACACTACACTAGTCATGAACAGTTAGGATCACGTGACCTGCCATCTTATGGAAAGGAATGGTAGCAGATGAGGTAAAAGGAACATTACAAAAATCATGAAGTTGCAAAACCCTTTCATTAAACTTTACATACATGTATGAAGACCTATATTTTTCATCTCATAAGATCTATTATGGTATAGGATTTGTTCTGACAAATACTTATATACAAATATAAAATGTGTCAAAAGTTTGTGGAGATTGTAGGCAATAAACTTGATAGATACTTCTAAAGTATTAAAACCACAAACTTACTCAATCTTTAAACTGTAAAATCCATAACATGCGATAAGAATTATTGTGGACAGAAGAAGCTACATGAAAGGTTTTGTGTTATTGACAAAAGACCCATCATCCTGACCCTTTTGATTACTGGAGCAGAGCTAGCCATTGATTAGCTATCATTGTTTGTCTTCCTCTTTTTTCCTTGCCCTTTTAATTGGAAAAAGTAGGAAAAGAGTTTATTGATTTGTTTGTAATTGATAAGATACTAAGCTGTATGTTATTTTAATCAATGTCAATGTTGTAGAACTGCGCCGCTACAAAGGATGAACTGCAGGGATTCCAGGTGCTGCTCTTGACTGTTAAGCTCTGATGGAAGAGACCCCTCCCTATGTATAATAGTAAAAGAGGTTAGAAAAAGACATCAGTTAAACCTATACATGTAACTTCTACCTGTTTTACATAAGTACAGATGTTCAATGTGGCCATATTATGGAGTTATACTTCAATCAGTATACTGTCTCTATTAATATACAAGGCAGATTCTACTCTGATGATGGCCCTGACACAGCAATTGCTTGTAGTCAGAGATCACATGACCCTTCAACGGCAGACATTTTATGGTCAGAAATGTCTGACTGATGATGTAAAAGACAGGAGGCTTCAATTTACATCAAGAAATCAGATTACCTATCTACTGGGGCACGTGCTGGCGTTACTGGGGGCAAGTATGTGCTGGCACTACCTATCTACTGGGAGGCATATGCTGTGACTACCTATCTAATGGGGCCTGGGTGCATGTGATGGGGCTGTCTACTGGGAGGTATTTGCTGTGGCTACCCATCTACTGCGGGAATGTGCTATGACTACCTCTCATCTACTGGGGGCGCATGTGCTGTGGCTATTTTCTAGAACGCATGTGATGGTGCTACCACTCTACTGGGGGGCATAAGCCATGGTTACCAATATACCAGGGGGCATGTGCTGTGGCTACGTATCTACTTGGGGGCATGTGCTGGAGCTACCTATCTACTTGGGGGCATGTGCTGTGGCTACCTATTTACTGGTAGCCATGTGCTGTGGCCACCTTTCTACTAGGGCAGTGATGGCGAACCTTTTAGAGACCGAGTGCCCAAACTACAATCAAAATCCACTTATTTACTGTGAAGTGCCAACATGGAAATTTATACAGTAGCTTATTGCTACCTGTTCTTCCACATCTTTCAATTGTATCGGCCGCATGAGGCCACCAATACAGTTGAAAGAAGGAGGGCAAATTTAGACTTAGAGGGTAAATCATTGTAGCTTCTCTCCAGGGTCTCTCTGTAGAGGAAGAATGGTGGGTCCAGCAGGATGACCTCCAAAGACGATGCAGGTCTGTCAAAAACCTTCTCACTTTTCTTGCAGTTCCAAACAGCCAATGTATTGTCGCTTTAAAATAGTGCTGAGAGCAGCATCTCTTTAGTTGCCTGAGGCAGTAGGAAGATTTGGTAGATTTGGTCCTATTTGGTGAACACTGTCCTAGGCAGATGGCCTGAGTGCCCACAGAAAGGGCTCTGAGTGCCACCTCTGGCACCCGTGCCATAGGTTCGCCATCACTGTACTAGGGGCACAAACTGGGGATACCTATCTACTAGGGGGACGTGTGCTGAGGCTACCTATATACTGGTGGCCATGTACTGGTGCTACCTATCTACAAGAGGGGAAGTGCTTTAACTACCTATCTACCTGGGGCTTGTGCATATTGTATGGCTTTCATGGCTGTCTCAGCCAAAAAGTTTCCTGACCCGTGCTCTAACTGAACCTGGAAATAATACAACTAGAGATGGGCGAATTTATTGAAGTCGACCCGAATCAAATCATCATGAATCACGTTAAAAAACAGGTATTTCCTGGCTGCAGAGAGCCCGTAGGGTGTTGTAGAACATTGTGCTATGCTGAAATATGCATAGGGAGCGTGGTTTGGTATTAAAACAATGCACATGTATGACATGAGCATGACAGTCGCCGCTCTTAGAATCGCTTCACTCTTCAATTCCATGGGCACTTACAGAGGCCAACTTCACCAAAGGCTTCTCATTCCTTCTGACAGATGAAATGAAGAGGAAAACCAAACATAGTGGCAACGTCAAAGAGTGGTGGAGGGGGAAAACAGCATTATGGAAATCACAGGGTGTTCCAGGGAGACAGCGGTCAGTTGGCAGCAGCATGAGTAATGATAAATTATGGAGGTGGGGGAAACATTGTACGCCACAGAGTGGCACAATGATAGAATGTGGAGCTTGCGGCAGCAGCAGGAGGTCAGAGAGTGGCACAATGACAAATTCTTTAGCTGGCAGCAACAAGGTAAGCCACAGAGTGGCACAATGACAGTGTGTGGAAATGGGTGACAATTCCAGTCCCTGGTAAAGATGGTGGGAGGCAGATGGAGCAACTGGAAGCAAATGTGTGGCATCAGGAGGGTGGCAGCATCACAATAGTGGCTGAGGCAGGTAGTTAGAATCCAGACTCATTTCCCAACATTTGGGGAGGCGTCATGGCTGATCTAACATGATGCATAAGGCATTGGTGTGTTGAAATCCTGGCCGATCTAAGCCTTCATCTGGACAAAGGTCAGTCTCTCCACATTGTGAACAAACGGGTTCTCCTTGGGGTAACGATGGCCCCCACTGCACTGAACACCCGCTCTGATTCCCCACTACTGGCCGGGCAGGACAGCTTGCAAACTCCTCAAGTTGCAGCCACGGATCAAGTTTGCCTGCCCAGTAGTCCAGGGAATCCTCTACTTGGGGTGTTAAAGTGCTGTCCAAGTAGGCCTTCACTAGTTGGGTGAAGGAAGCTGCTCATTAAGGACTCCAGACTTCTGCTGATTGAGCTGCTACTGCTCCTACCCCCTTCTTCTCCCCACAGGAGCTATGGCAGTAGGATGTGAGCGATGAATGCCAGGAATCCTCCGGTCAGACCTGAAAGAGGATGGACAATGGCGCACATAGGCAGCGGCCAACTGTCTGCACAGTATTTCTCTATAGTATGCCAGTTGTTTCTCCCTCTCGGCAGCTGGAAAAAAGTCACCCATTTTTGACCAGTAGCGAGGGTCCAATAATCCCTTTGCTGGATGTTGACTAATCGCCTGTCACTAGTTAGGCAAAGCAGCATGCTGTGGGCCATCTGCGCAAATTACTCTGAGGGAATCCTGGACTCGATCTACACTGTATACTGCTACGGTGCTTCTTGGCATCTGCCTTGTCTGCTACCTCCTCTGGATGCTCCCGCTTCTCCTCTCTTGTCACTTGAGTGGGAAAAACCACTTATTTCACCAGACTCTGCTTGTGCTCCAATGTCCTCCTCCAGTTCAGCCCCCACCGGACTCATGTGGCCATGGGATGAAGTCGACACTTCTACAGTGCCCTGACCAGACAGTTATTGCAGCATGAGTTCCAGCACATGAAGCAGTGGAATGACGTTATTAATCCCGCAGTCCTGGCGACTGACAAATTACGTGGCCTCTTCTAAGGGCTTAAGTAAACAGCAGGTGTCACGCATGAGCTGTCAGTGGCTGACATCTAAGTTACACAGGAGAGTACTCCGGTTCATTTGCATCATAAAAAATTGTTAATGGCTTTTCTCTGTTCATACAGGCGGTCTAACATATGGAGGCTGTAATTTCAACGGGTGGAAACATCACATAACAGACTATGTTGGGGTAGGTCGTTCTGACGCTGCAACTTGAGGAGAATGTCCTTGGCTTTGTAAGAATGGCTGAAGTGCATGCACAGTGTCCTGGCCATTTTTAGAATGTCTTGCAGATGGGTGTGAAACTTCAGGAACTTGTTGACTACCAGATTGAACACGTGCGCCATGCGGACATTTTAACATATTGACCATCAGTCAATCTTATGGAAGATGCCCTTTAAACGCATTGTTAACAGTATTTTAACAATGTTTTAACATTGTGTTTTGTAAATTGTATGTAATTAAGCAAATCTTGTCTCCTTAGATGTTATATTGCATTTTAAAATGCAATGTAAACACGATGTGAAAACACAGCCTTACAGATTTGGCTGATCAGATTTATTATAGTGGCATGATAATTGTAGATTAACCTGGGAACAGGAGATAATGATAATGACAACATTTTCCCTGCATCACCAAAGGACTGGGGTTTTTTGGCCCTCAATTTGTGACTTTTTAAAATGCTACATGCCACAAATCTGTCTGATAAATCTGGATTCACATGATAAACTTGGAGGAAAAAGCTTTGGCTTTTTCTGGCAGGTGAATCTATCTATACCAGCATCTAGCAGGAATTTATGATATATCCCATGTATACAGTATGTCATAATATCGGAAATGTAAATACCCCTTTACTTTGTAACTTATAGTCTGTGATCAAAAATGTGTTAAAAATGTGTAAAATAGAAACTAAAATAATAATATTTGTTTCTTTATAAACATTTTCAAATTCCAATTTTTGGGACAAATATTTAGCTTAAAATCACCATCAAACTTGTATTTACGGATAATAACCCAAGCAGAATCCAAGAGCTCACAAAACTTGCCAAATTGTTTTGTTCATACACGGAAGTCCTAAGATATTTCCCCTCCAGTTATCAATTTATCGTGCTATCCATGGCCTTCTGGTTCACAGACTGAAGACATAAGAGACAATGATTAAATATGCTGGGTGACATCTTGCATTGTAGTGGAGTTCCTTTAAAATGGTTATAAGTATATTATGTTGGATTTTGTAGATGTTCTTATGTAGCAATTACTCACGCAAACAAAATTGATAAGGTCAAATTGGTTATGACGGCAATGAACAGTGGCTAAGCAATAAAAACAATTTATATTGAATTATTTCAGAATTAGATGTTGCCTTAACTCATTTATGTTGCAAAGTACAATAGAGGCTGGAGGGTCCAGAAAATAGCTTGCAGATGGAGATAAAGTCCCTAGTTAGCAATCCAGATCAGACACTGGGTTACTTATGTTAATGGTTAATTAATTATGCCGCCCTGACAGCAGTCATAGGGGGGCTGTTTGCCACTGCTTTCAAGCAAAAATGGAATAATGATCTTGATTATACAAGTTGTCCTATGGGAGGTCATTCTTATCAAACACAACATATTAATTAGGCCAATAAATATTCCTGCCCAGACAAACATGATTTCAATTTTGATGCTAGCTATATTTAACAGTATTTGTGCAGAGTAAAGCCAATTGTTTTGTAGGAACAGATGAACTGTTCAAATATCTAGAAAAACAGAAAATAGTAAACAAAAAGATATAAGACGGCAAACTCATTTTTGGTATCTAGTAAGGGGGGCCCATTTTAAAATTCATAGCTTCAAGGAAGTTGATGGGCCCCATTTCAATTACTATATTTACCTACGGGGGGGGGGGGACTAAAATATGTAGTTTTGATAGCTTAGTTTCTGGTCATCTTTGCTATGACAATTTACTGCATTGTCTAAAGTAAGTATGCAATTACCATTTGTCTAATCAGATGCAACATCTACTGTATTTTCAAATACAGGGAACTGTTTTAAAACTTTAGGTAAGATTGGATTCTTGCAATAATATTTTTACTCATATTGTGAACACCCAACAAATTTAGTTTCAAGATCCTGGGGAGTCATTGTAGTAAAAGTATGAGATATAGACACAACCTATTGTTTCCAGTCCTCTTCCCTCTGATAATTACCTTTACATCAATCGTCAAAGTTAGTAATAAACTTGCCCGTGGTACATTGTCTCATTTGCAAATGTTAATTACAATTTAGAGTTGAGATAGGATCTGCCTTAATTGGACACTAGCATGGTTCCAGCTTCCCACCAGAGGGGGCCTAAAGTTCAAAAGACTGAATGGCTGTATGTATAGGAAGTGTTTTTATTCATACCTATATTAAAAAACTTGGTCATATTCCTTAGTTATGAGGTTCCACTAATAGAATAGAATCAGGTAGGCTAGGACCATAATCTTTACAAATTTGGACTAGGTGGGACTCCAGGAACCACACTAAATGACCTAACACCACTATTCCTGGGCATGTACTTTTCTTGTCTGCTATGGGGTAAAAGATAACATGGTGCCGTGTGTATTGAAGGTAATAGCACAATTGTTCTACACTCCTATCCAGAGGGGCGGTATATTTTATTAGCATGTGAATATCTCATTCTCAGTGACATCATAAGAAGTGAAGGATAGATGAAGACCAACCATCTATATAGCTACACTAATGTAAACTGTCAGTCATATACAGACACCAATACCTCCTAGAAGACTGCCCAAAAGAGTTTCTAGCTGAGGTCACACAGTGCTGATATCTGCTGCTATTCCATTGGTAAGGCTATTCCTTTTTATCCTTTTTTATTTTACAACTTTTAGTGTATGTATTGTACATATGTTGTTACTTAACCATTTTATGTTACATTTTTAAAACTTAATACGTCTCTGTTTGTAGCCTTAGAGAATCTAAGTTTTTGAAAAGATAGTGCTACTAGAATTCATTCTTAGTAATCATATAGATAATTGTGCAATTGTAAATCTGTAATTTGGGTTTCTAAATTGTTGAGGGACTTATGTAGTTAGACTTTTTAATAATATTAAATTTAAAGGTAGGTAGTGGCAGCAATGTAAATGAGTGTCAGGGCTAGGAGAGTAAAGATTAGCGTAAATGACTTCTATCACCAGCCCCAGATGGTAAATACCCCAGTGTACTACATGATCTATGCACCGTGATAGACAGACCATTACTTTTAATATTTGAAGATTCCTTGACGACTGCTTTTGTTTCAAAGGACTGACACATAGCAAATGTGGTGCCAATATACCAAAAAAGATCAAAAAGTGATCCTGGAAACTACAGACCTAGTTTTGAGGCGTTTGTTAGAGATGAGTATCTCACTGTACATTACCTTTTAACCCTGCATCAGCATGTGTTTATGAGGGATAGGACCTGTCATACTAATCGGAATCTGTGAGGAGGTAAGTTGCAGACTGGACTTGGGAGAGGCTGTGTATGTTATATGTCTGAACTTTTACAAAGTATTTAATACAGTGCCACAAAAAAAGTTGCAACTAGGATAAAAACAGTGAATTTGGGTAAGCAATTGGCTTAGTAATAGAAAACAGAGGGTCGTCATTAATGACACATTCTCAGATTGGGTTGATGTTACAGTGGAATGCCACAGGGGTCAATATTGGGGCCACTTTTTAAAATATTTTTATTATTGGCCTTGTAGTGGGTTTCAATATTTGTAGATGATACTAATCTGTGTAAAGTAATTAATACCGAGGCCGGTAGTATAGCATTACAGAGGGATTTGTGGAAGCTTGAGGAGTGGGCGGAGAAATGGTTTGATGAGGTTTAATGTAGATAAATATAAAGTTATGCAGTTGGGCCATGGAAACAATTATGCTCTAAACCTTCAATTACTTGGTAAATCTGGAGCTAAAAAAAGACTTGGGTGTATTGGTGGATGGTAAACTTAATTTTAGTGTAATTTATCAAGAGAAGAACAGATTCTCATGAAAAGGACATCGTTATGCCCTTGTACAAATAACTGGCCAGGTCACACATGGAATATTGTGTACAGTTTTGGGCACCACTGTATAAAAAGGACATAGTAGAACTTGAATAGGTGCAGAGGAGAGCAACCAATATAATTAGGCAAATGGGGGGACTAAAATACAGATTATGTCTGTTATGACAGACTACAAAATTTGGGGTTATTCAGTTGAGAAAAAAGACGACTGAGATGAGACTTCATTGCAATGTACAAACACCTTAATTGGCAAGTATAAGGATCTCTCTAAAGATCTTTTTATACCTTGGCCTGTGACCAGCACAACGGGGAATCCTCTATGCCTAGAGGAGAAGTGCTTCTACCATTGCCATAGACAAAAGTTCTTTATTGTAAGAGCAGTGAGACTGTGGAACTCTCTGCCGCAGGAGGTTGTTATGGCGGACTCTATGTACATGTTCAAGAGAGGCCTGGATGACTTTCTGAAGAGCAAAAGTATCACGGGTTATGGGGAAAAAACATTTATTTAATTCTTAAAGTTTGAACTTTATGGTCTTTTCCCATCCTTATATTCTATGATAAAGAACTTATAATATTTAAGGAAATAGGGGAAACACAAAAGTTACATGGACAGGTTAATCTAATAAAAGTTACAACAAGGTTGATTCGGGATATAGTATGATGTTTGAAATCAAAAATGCCATATTCAACCATTTATTTTTGAAAAACATTCTTTAATTCTAATTCTTAGAGATTTTTTTTTAAATTACCTATTTGTGGCTTTTGTCCTATTATACAAGTCAAGATTAGAATCAGAATCAAAGTCAAAATCAGAGTATGGGTAGTAGGTGGGGGCATGCATCAGTATCTTTGATCACGAAACATCCGGATAGTTCTGTTCTAAGCAGAAACTGTTTAACATAGAATATTGCAATTACATGTAAGAAATCATAACGTCGCTCATTATACTCCAGAAGGATAATGGAATAGATTGCACCTGTTGACACTTAGGAGGCTTAACTGTCAAATAAAGTAGTAAAAGCAGGTAATATATGACAAGAAATCACACAAGCAAGAGTATTTATTAGCGGTATCACATTATGATTCAGACTTCTTGCTTATTGTGAAACAACTTTCATGTGAATTATATTCTTAGATCAAGAACAGACTCAAATTTGACATTGTAATTATACATGCTTGGATGGATTTCAGAATCCAAACACACGCCTAATTTTCTTTTTTGTAAAGGTGATTCATTATTACCATTCAATTACAATGATATAACAATCAAACCATATTTTTTAAACTGAAATTTTTGTGAGTTCAGACACACAGGGTCAATTTTTAGAAAATGGATCACTTTTCTTTGGTGCACTTAGCAATGGATATGTGAAACATTTCAAATATTCCAACACCCCTCGACCCTGCATTGAAAAAAAAAAAGTTGTAATTTCCTAACACCATCCCATATTTTAGTTTTCCTATTTTCACTAATTCGTTGTCCATTGAAAAAATTATGAAACGTCCTATTTTTTTCACTGATTCGGATCACGGAAGGCGCTAAAAGCCTGTGGGTCCGCAAACCAAACAAATGAAACATCCATTATTTTTTCACTGATGAGGCTGAAAAACCAGGTGTGATGTTTTCAAGGCAATGTTAAATCTTCAGATTTTTTTGTGGACACAGAGAAAAAACGGAAGAAAAAATGAGACACAACGGAGACATAACGTGACGGATGTGCAACTTAGGGTACATTCACACAGCGGTATGCCCGACGTGCGGGCATACCGCCGTGTGCTGGAGAGGAGGAGGAGGCGGCCGCATGTACGTCCCCGCAGACGGCCATGTGAATGTGCCCTAAAGCTGAACACAGATGCCAATGGGAAAGAACCCTAATTGTGAGGCAAAAGCAGGTGTGGGTGCATAATGGAATGACTTGCACCTGTTCTGTATATTTAACCAGACCTGGTTTTGATTGACAATAGCGCAAAAATGTAAAATGTAAAGTGCTACGAAATATGATGCGCTATATGAATAAAGATTATTATGCCTCTAGGTACCTTCCTGATGTCTTCCCTCAATGAAATAAGCAAACATAGGGTGGGATTTATCATGACTGTGTACTATGTATGCTATTTAGGATTCCCCCACCTGATATAATGGGAGTTAAAATCAGATGTTATATATGATTTCTTCTTATGTGATTTTTTTTTTCTAAACTCTGCCAAGTAATTAAACCCAAGTGAATATTTTTTTATTACAAGGCTAGTCTCCATCTCTAAATTCTTTATTCTGAACTCCCCTTAGATGCTACAGGTGTCTACTTTTTATTGCTGCTAAAATACTACAGCAGTAAATGGAGGTTTAAATCATATATAAATATTCATTTCCAAGAGCCTTTTAAGACACTTTTCCAATAGTCTTCATTCTTTATGCTCCAGCACTGCGTTTATTTCAAGCCGTGACACGAGAACACATATTTCTGTCTAATAAATATTACTCTTCAGCATAATATCAATAAATCCAGGTCGGTGTATCCGAGCTATGATGGTATGTTAGTCTGGTCATTCACACACTTAAATACTGTTAACATCAAAAAATTAGGTATGACAGTTATTACAGGAAATGAATCAATGGCCCCTTCAGATATCAGGTGGAGAAGGTGGAGAAATTTATTGTACCACTGACAATCTAAGAGTCGTAAAGTCACCAAATTCAAGATACTAACTACAACAGCCGCCAACCTGTGCCTTGTAGGATCTAAATTTTCTTCACACACAAGACCATTATTTGAGCCGAAATGGGATCTTACTTTATACTTTCTCCTCTTTCAAGTGGATACAGAGGTTTAATGGCTGCTAAAGGTCATCTCAGTTTTATAAGGCTTATTGGACCATGAAAAGCTGAACGAATTATCGAGTATTATCCGTTCAGTTATTTTCAAAAGTATATTCCTATATACATATTTTTAGATGATAAATGATAACTACATATTTATATAAACGTAAAAACGTAAAAGTTTGTTGAAAGCTTTTTTTCCCGATATTTTAGTTTAATAGATTTTATGCCAAAATACACTACTGAATAACAGTTTACAGTACATTTAGTAGCGTGTTTTCTAAAATAAATACATTTCACTAATGTTCTGTGTTTGAATTTTAAATAGATCCAGATTTGGGGTACTTATTTCTCTTAGTTTCGAAAAATGAACAATCACAACTTTATCCCCAGCTATTTTTAAAGGATTATTAAATTTGCTGTTAATAAGAAAATTAGCTCAAAATGACTGTTTTGGGTAATTTCAAAATATTCAAACATAAAATGCAATGGCCTAGATTAATTAGAGCCCCTGCACCAGTTTTCGGTCTGACTTTTCACATTTTTTTCAGTGCAAACTGCTTGTACATGTATTTAAGAAGTGTCCGCTACACATTTGTGTCGCAGCTGCACTATTATGCACTGAAAGGGGCATTCCGGTGCACAGTTGGACCGTGGGGCACATTTATCATGCAGTGTGCGACAGAATTCTGTTCCACGCCACATGTTAAACAAAAAATTATTGGCGCTTTCTGTTGGAGCAGTGCAGAGAAGTTTGCACTATTCTTCATAAATGTGGGCCGATATGTCTGGGTCACGCTGGATGCAAACTTTGGGACAGGTGACTTTGGGTCTGTTCATTTCTACCCATCACCCATACTGATGAGTTAATCTCAGAGAATGAAACAGGAAGCAGACAGCTCTGTTTTCCGAGCAGTGGTCAGACTAAGTAAGTGAAGATCTGCTGTTATTTTTTAAAAGGGAAGCAAAATTGCACTGGCTTGGCTCCACTATTACATTTTTCCAAGGTTAAATAGATGTAGGAAAAGATGGACTCGTTTGGCTATCATCGCACAACATGTCATTAGGCTTTCTGAAAAAGTCATGTTAAGAACATATTTCTTCTTACGTCACAATCTCATTCTCTTTCATCAAGTTCATCAAGTGTTGGGCCCAAGGATATTGGACCTGCACCAATATGATATTAAGATACAGTATCATAAAAACTATGGTATTATTCTACATTTACATAAATTGACAATATGTATAGCCTAAGTTTTATGCCCCTAAATATAAAAATATATTATTGTATGGGCAATGTAATATATTATATTCTTGGCATGATATAAACACAATATGAACAATAAAAATGAACATATATTAGCCTAGGACTTTCTCTTAGTTGAAAGACACCAAAATCACAGATTTTCAGCTTTTGATAGAATTTGATGGACAGATTAGCCAAAAAAAATGAACAGAGCAAGTTATCAGGGAAATCATAAAAAATAATTGTTGATCACATAAATGTCTTTAGCCATTTTAATGGGGCTGTGTAGTCAGATTTGTATTGTTGTTTTGTCATTGTATTTTATTTACAGAAATAGAAATGCATAGAAATGTATCTTGGATAGAAATGTATGAAGGATAATAGATAGAAAAGTATCTTGGATACAAATAAATCTCAACTATAGTCTGGTGAGTTTGCAAGACACCTGCATACATACATGAGCTTGTATAACAACAGCTGGCAACTACTCAGGGTCATATCCTTTTTGTTACTACAAGTACAATTGTAAGCATTGCTTAGAAGCATACAATGCCATCCTTTTATTCACACAGCACATTCCTTTATACCAAAAGGTAACTGTAGTATGTGTATAATATTGGCTGCTGGAGGTTTTACTAGGCTCAGAAGCATAGTATAAAATAGTTGTTATATGGCCAAATAGTCTTTTGGTCATTAAGGAAAATGAAAAAATAAAAAAGTTGTATCCGCACTGGCAACTGTTAAAAGTTAAGGAGTTCTTCCAATTTTATTAGCATCTAATTTAAAAGTGACATCACAAAAAAAAGAAAAAAAAGAAGGAAAGGTCTGGTAACGCGTTTCGGACAAAGAAAGTCCTTAATCATACCCATTGACACAGAACTCCAGAGTGCTTTAAATAATGGAGGAGGACGCCACCGGAAGCCAGGAGGTGGGTGTGGTGGAGGTGTGTATGTGAGTGAACATGAGGCCGGTCATGTGATATTGTGTGGGCGTATCATGATAACATGACTCGGAAAAAGAAAAAGAGAAGCAGAGAACAAAACGTAAGTTACAAAATGTATAAAATACAATGTAATAATTAAAGAGGAATTATGCAAGAAAATCAATATATAAACATAAGGTCATTTCTATAATTTAGACCTTTGGGAAAACGTGTGTCCAACTGCATAATCCAAAAGGCTTCTCGCATGTGGAGTTTTTTCTTATGATCTCCTCCACGGTTATTGGCAGGAACTTGTTCAATAGCTGTAACACTCATGTGTTTAAGAGATCCCCCGTGTGCATCCCGAAAGTGTTTGGATGCTCCGGAGACATTACGTGAACTAGTAATGTTGTCTGGATTTGCTCCGGTAATATGTTCCGCTATGCGGTTTTTGAGTTTTCTGGTAGTACAACCAGTGTATTGTAATTTGCATTGTGTACACGTAATTAAGTATACTAAGTATGTGGTTTCACAGTTGAGATGCTTCCGTATGGGGTAGGTTTGACCCGTGGAAAGAGATGTAAAGGTGGAGGTCTTATGTAAATATTTACAGAGGTTACATCTGTTACGCCCGCAACATGTGCTACCTTTAAAACTTAGCCATGTTTTTCTATGTTGGTGGACAGAAAAAGAATTAGGGGAAAGTATGCCACCCAAAGTGGGTGCTTTGGTGGAAACACAACGTATACCTTTCTTTAGTAAGCTGTCCAGTGTATTGTCCTGATATAGGATAGGTAAGTATTTTTTTACGATATTTGTGACCTCATAGAATTGAGGACTGTACTGTGTGGAAAAAACTGGTATGTCAACAGATTTGGGTTGCGGGGTTTTATCGAGAAGATAATGTGAACGATCCTTGCTGTCAGTTATATTGCGGGCTCTACGGCATAGTTTTGGGCCATAGCCTCTTTTGCTCAATCTAGCCGAGATGACCTCACATTCTGCATTGTATGATTCAAGGGTAGATGAGGCCCTTTTGGCCCTAATGTATTCCCCAATAGGTAAATTTTTAATGGTATGTTGGGGGTGGCAGCTGTCCGCTCTTAGAGATGTGTTACCTGATGTTGGTTTACGATATAATTTGGTAGTGATGCTAGAATTGACGGCATCACCCATTAATAAAATGTCAAGGAAGGAAATACATTGAGAATGATGGTCAGAGGTAAATGTGAGATTATACTCATTGTTGTTAATGTAATGTATAAAATCGACGGCCGCCTCCTCACCCCCAAGCCAGATGAGGAGGCAATCGTCGATGTACCTTCCGTACCAACAAATATGATCCTTGTGGGGATTAGTGACAGCAAAAAGATATTCCTCCTCCCACATGGCCATGTAAAGATTGGCCAATGTGGGGGAGAAGCAAGCCCCCATTGGGCAGCCCATTTTCTGTAGAAAAAATTGGTTATTAAAAGTAAAAAAATTGTTATGCAATAGAAAATATAAAATGTCCACAATATAGTCTTGTAAAATACAAGAGAAAGTACTGAATTTACGTAAATGCGATGCAACGGCCCTGCACGCTCCAGAGTGAGGAATGGAGGTGTACAGGGACGCTACATCGCAAGTCAACCAGCTGTGTTGTGTTGACCAGGGCAAATCATTCATGGCTCGCAACAAAGTTTTACTATCTCGGATATAACCGGGTAGTCTGGTTACAAAAGGTTGCAATAAATTGTCCAGCCAAGACCCCAGTCTTTCCAGAAGGGAACCCATACCAGATACAATAGGTCTAAATTTAGGTGGGAATGATCCTTTATGTGTCTTAGGTAGTAAGTAAAAATTGGGACATACAGGATCCGAGGGTATGAGAGAATCCGCAGTAATTTGATCAAAGATACCCAGAATGACTCCTTCTTCCAATAATTTCTTGAGGTTAGTCTGAATTTGAGTAGTTGGATTGGTAGGTAATTTCAAGTAAGTTGAGTCGTCTTCCAGCATTTTGTTGGCTTCCATCAGATAAAGATCTTTGTCCAACACTACTATTGATCCTCCTTTGTCCGAAGGGCGAATTTCGATGTACGGATTTTGTTTTAGAGTAGTAATTGCTTTTCTTTCTGAGGTGGTAAGGTTGTCAATAGCTTTAGAGTCATGACAGAATTTGTCGTGTAAGATTTTTAGATCTCTTTCTATTAAATTTTGATATGTGTCCATTTCGGAAGTCCTTGAGTTTATGGGATAGAAGGATGGATTTCTTCTTTTTATGGAGTTGGTGGTATCGTGTATTTCAACATCGGAAATACGATCGGAATTGAATTCAGTTTGTAAATCGATTAATTGACAAATGTTATATTGGAGATTGAAATCCATATTTAAGGAGAAGGGGTCTTTGCCCAATGTATTTATGTAGACATTTCTGTCAACCAAATTCTCAATGTCCGTTGTAGTAGAAGGATCTTTGTCTTGACTGAAATGTCTTTTGACAGTTAAAAGTCTGACAAATTTGTTGACGTCACATAATGTTCTAAAAAGATCGAAATTTTTTGTAGGGGCATAGCCCAAGCCCTTGATAAGGAGATCATGTTGGGATTTATTAATGATGCAAGCTGAAAGATTCACTACATCACACTTAGTTGCGTTGGACTCTGTTGTTATTTCTTGTTCGTTTGTCTGGTCGTATATATGATATTTTCGTTTGTTGTGTTTTTTCCCCGCCCTCCTTGTTTTTTTGTAGTATTTTTTAGGATGGTCGGGGGTGGACCATTTTTTGGAAGAGTTGTGTTTAATTGTGTGATGTTGCCATCTGTACACGTAGTCATGGAATCTGGATTGGTATCCGACTCATATTCTGAGGAAGAAAAAGTGACATGACTGGGAGTATAATTTTTACGTCTACGGGTTCTAGAAGAGGATCTGTGTCGTTTCTGTTGATCTTTGATTGTACTATACACATTGTTAGACATATAGTCATAATGATCTCGATTGAATTTGGATTTCTTGGTATCCATAATTTCCGATTCCAATTTGTTCAAATTATCTTGTATTTTTGAAGTTATGTCCTGAAATTTATCCATGGGAACAGTTTCTGCCAGAGATGTTCTGATTTTGTCAATATTAACTTGAGTTTCTTTAAGTAGAATTTTCTCTTGATCAATGATTAATGTCATAAGTTTCAAAGAACATTCCGATAGAGCATTGTTCCAGGTATCCATGAATGGTTGTCCATAGTCTGTGGTTGGAAACTTTTTGATACGTAGACCTCTGGGGATCATGGATTTATCCACATAGTTTTGTAGAGTAGTCAGATTCCACCACAATTTCAGACGTTGTGTCAAAAATTTGTCCAGACTTTTAGTTAGGTCACGTATATTATTTTCAGTATCTCTAGTTCTTTCATCCATGTTGAAAATTTGTGTGACTTTGTTAAGACGTGTGGGATTGTATAAAAAGTCATCGTTCTCCTCCGCGGGCGGTGTTGGATTAGGTGTGTCCTCCATATTATAAAAAGTATAATTTCTTATTAGTAGACAAATAAATAACGTCCCATATAACAAGAAAAAAGGAAAAAAATAGAAAAATAATGTAGAAAAAACACTCCTGCTATATGTTTAATACGGAGCCGTTAGTGAGGCAATTTATGGAAGGGGAGCAAAACAACACACACTGAAAAACCGGATAACATGCAAAAACTTAGTCTTTTGGTCATACAACAAGTCAACTAAGTTTAGAAACAATTCAGTATTGAGTATTATAAATATATATTTATAGAGAACATGTCATTAGAAAATTATTTATTAATTAAAAAAGTGTATTTATTAAGTTAAATATATTTAGGTTTTCTTCAGGATCAACATAGTAAAAGAAAAGCAAATGAAGACAAAGTCATACTAAACTTCTAAGCGAAAAAGCATATGATAATACTTTAGATGATACAAGTATAAACAGTCACTGAATAGAATTATTTCCTTACAGCGATGATGAAAACTCTGTAGGTTTGCAAAAGTTTATCTCCTTTTTTTTATCTATCATTTGTGTCTAGACCTGTAGAAGGCTGTCAGAAGTACTGCTCACTGAAGGAGAAGCAAGGAGAAAAAGTGGGACAGAGAAGCTTTTTAATTCCCATTCATCAAGTGTATAGCAACATTTATTGGTATCATCTATGATTCTTAGATTAAAAAAATGTAGTTAGTTACACTTTAAAGGAAACCTACCATTTCAAATGGTAGGTGTAAGCTGCACGCAGCGCCGAAGCAGTTTCTGCTATAAAGTTTAAAAAGTGTTAAAACCGCGATACCGCGGTTTTAACACTAAGGAAACTAAGCACCGGCACCAGCTCACCCTGAGCTGGTGCTCGGTGTTTACAGCTTACACCTACCATTTGAAATGGTAGGTTTCCTTTAAGGACTTGATAAACTTTAAGTTTCATTAGGAATTAAGTTGTCCATAAAGAATAGAGAGCCTAACTTTATATACCTAAACATGTATCCACATGGAAAAAATAAATGTCCAGCACAACTCGCTGGAAAATCAGGAGGGTTCTTCTTCATTAAAAAGTATGTTTCAAAACAAAGTGTCTTTATCATGACCATGTTTTACTATTTTATAAAGAATAACCCTCCTGATTTTACTGCGAATTGGGAGTTTTGCTGGGAATTTTATTTCTTCCATGCAGTTGTGTATAATATGTACAGGATGATTGATGGGAACAGATAGTGTCAGTGAGCTGGTGTACGTTTCCTGATCCATAATATTTGTTAAACCTGCCTCTAACCTCTAATATTGATATACATCTAAATATCTCAAAACATAAAAATATGCGCGTTTGGAATGAATTACAGTTTTTTGATACTTTGAAATATTTGGAGTTCTGCTTATTTGGTCTTTACTATTTTGGAAGGTCCTTGGCCTGGTCCTTTAAGGGGTTATCCGGGTTTAAAAAATTTCTTATGGCCGGGCTGGGGAGGGCTAGTTAAACATAATAAACATGGACTTACCTCCTCCGGCGCCGCTGATGTCATGCGCCACGGTCCCTTCGATCTGTGCCAGTGTTTGTTTACAGGGGCACGGAAGCCGCGCACAGGGAGCTTCCGGTCCGCGATGTGGACGGCTCCTCCCATCCATCCCTATCTCTCAGCGTTGTAAGCGCTGGGAGATGGTGTGCATGGGAGCTTCCGGCCGGCCGGAAGCTCCCTGTGCCCACTTGTAATGAAACCGGCGCACAGAGAAGACCAGCCGCGGCGCGGGACATCGGCAGAACCGGAGGAGGTAAGTACATGTTTATTGTGTTTAAATAGCCCTCCCCCGCCCGGCCATAAGAAATTTTTTAAACCCGGATAACCCCTTTAATTGCCATAGCATAACAGAATTTTCTATGTATATCCCATGTGTCTAAATATATATATATATATATATATATCCCAAAATCTTACTTTACATTTTTTACCATTCATGAACCCAATAACTTTTCTTAAACCTTCAGCTTAAAAATCTTTTTAGGTCCCATATAGTTTCCATAAAATTTCTTTCAGGCTTTCATACAAACATGATAAATCTCAGTGTATTTGAGTTTATAATACAGCCAGACAGTCTCAGAGCTCAGGGCAGACCATCCTACTAGCAAATGTAAGATGTAAATACAAGAAAGTGCTTCCCTTGTGTGCCAGCAGACAGATATGACCAGCTTTGGGGATTACACAATATGGCTTACAGCATCTTTTTCTTTTGTCTTCCACACGACTGGTCTGCTGAAAAACCTGTATTTATGCATGACTGCTTCAAGAAGGCTTCTAGCAGAAATTTGCTCAAATTACTGGCTCTAGCTCATTTTTCTACTCAATTACTGATCAATGGAAATGAAACTTTTTATTTTCCTCTCCTTTAGCCTTTATGACTATTATAGACACATTTTCCGTCACTGTACCCAATCATTATAGAACAAGCACAGATTAAAATCCATTGTTATCTCTTCTATATTTCCAACTGATTCTAAATAAAATGGTGGCAAAACACACTTTAAGTTCTCAAGAAATGAAACAATGGGCCATGCAGCAATTTATAGATCATGCATTTGGCAATACTTTTATTAATTCTAAACCATCTCTTTGACTTATTTATCATTATTGGTAGTATTTGCTATTTAAGAAATGTAAGACTGGCCTTACATAGGATCTTTTATGTTATCACATTAACATAAGAATTAACTCTTTTGTCCGTGGTGAACAGAGGTTAAGTTTCAATGCCAAGTACAGTTTAAAAAATGCTAGTTGTGTTCTTATGCCAACAAAACTATTAAAATTACATTTTATTTAATGATCATTGAAAAGTAAAATGCAAACACACCCAGCTCAAATATGCCTTTACATTTATAGGTCCTGTTATGACAAAACCAAACACAATAGAGCAGTGGTGGCGAACCTATGGCACGGGTGCCAGAGGTGGCACTCAGAGCCCTTTCTGTGGGCACCCAGACCTTCACCCCAGTACAGAGTTTGCCAGAGAGGACTCAAGCCTTCCTCTATGGTCCAAGACAGCAGGACGTGCCATGCTCATTGCTATTTTAAAGCCACACATCCTCGGCTGCCAGGACGACAGGAGGAGCAATAAGGTTCGATCAGAGTTGGATTATCGTTTGAGCTCCTGCTCATCTTATTTCTCTTGTATTGACGTCCTCAGGACAGCAATAAAATTGAAGCCTGTGATACAGCAGGGATCAATAAGTTACTGCTTAAATTGTCATGTTTGCACTTTGCGACATATATGTGGGTTTTGGTTGTAGTTTGTGCACTCTGTCTCTAAAAGGTTCACCATCAATGCAATAGAGGATATTATACTATACATGATGTACCCTTTATGTGCTGGAGGGCGCTTGTTCTGTTAAACTTGGACTGTTCATGTATTAGATAGTTTTGCATTACACAGTAAAAATGTCTACAGTAAAACTGTGTGAACCCACAGGATCTAATCACCAAGTGAGACTCCAGTGGGCCGACCACAATGGTCCATTAGGTCATTAGTGTGGATTCATGTTTAAACCTTGAAGAGTAGATAAACTTTTAAGCCTGATTGCATCAATTAATAGTGGAGGTAATAATAGTTATTGTTATCAAATACGTGAATAAAGTAAAAAATTTACATAACTTATCCTTTCCTTCTGCTTTTATCACTGTATCACAAATCAGCTTTTTTCCACCTTGCTATACTTATCTCCCTACATTGCTGAATAATCAAGGGGAAAATGATCCAGGTGTATAAGGAGTCAATGTTTAGCCTATTCCTATAATCTGTTGTGTACCAAAATAAGAAACCTTTCATAAACACTTCTCACTGCTGGAAAAAAAAAAACAATTCCCAATCTTGTATTATGATTATCATTTCAGGTCACACTCACTTTTAAAGGTATATAAAAGTTAACTATGTCCCTGCCAACAAACTGCATTGAGTCACAGGGGCATATGTTACAAGGCTTGCTGTCCTCACCATTATCTCCTCTCTGCTCTTGCTCACTCCTCCATGCAGCTGTTAGCTGTCCCTATGCAAGAGGGATGCAAGACGATCTTGCACAGTCCTTGATTATGTCATCAGAGGTTCCATCACCCCTGTGGCTTAATGCAGGTTACTGGCCAAATCATGCTTTTTAAACTTTTATGCTAATTATAAAAGCAGAACTTATCATTAGTGGAAAATGTGTATCCAGGTTCTGTTAAACATTTTCCTATTTAATAGTACACAAAACCCTTTATTTTATTTTTCACTTAGTTTCACCATTATCCATTTATCAGAAATACAGTCTTTCTCACACACTCACCGGGTGTCTGTCACTCACTCACACACTCACTTTTCTTGTTTGTCTTTCAATCACACTTCCTGTCTGTCACTAAGTCACTCACTCTCCCTTTCTGTCTCTCTGTCACTCTCCCTGTCTGTCTGTCTCTATCCATATTATCTCATACATAAGCTTCTTATACTAATTGACTATAATAACCAATCAAAGCTCAGAGCTCATATTGATGACCTGTGGCAGAACAGCAACCAATCACGGCTCATCTTCTAACTGCCACAGCAGCAGCAGACAATGGCTCCTATATTTGGTGGTTAATAAGTAGATTTTGGAATGCACAGGATGAAAATTTTGGATCAAAACCTAGTCTATGACGTTCCCAGAGTCACACAGAGCAGCTGTGCAAAATTTGGTGATTGTAAACACGACAATGCAGATTCCTTTAGGGGACCTACATGCACACTCACACATACACTCAGCTTCATATATTAGACTAGCTGTAGCTCCCGGCGTTGCCTGGGATAGTAAATAACTGCTCTTCGGTACAACGAAATAGAATGGGTTAACAAAAAATATTTTATATGTATTTATAGACTGTCTCAGACTGTCTCTTTAAGTGACTGTCTGCCTGTCGGTGACAGTCTCTTTCAGTGACTGTCTGTCGTTTTACCGCAGATATTTCTGATTAATCTCCCCCTATCTCTGTATCCCTATCCATCTTACCTCACATATAAGCGTCTTATACTCATTGCCTATAGTAACCAATCACAGCTCAGAGCTTATATGAATAACCTATGGCAGAACAGCAACCAATCACAGCTCAGCTTCAAACTGCCACAGCAGCAGCAGACAATGGCTCCTGGATTTGGTGGGTAATAAGTGGATTTTGTAAAGTGTCGAGTGAAAATTTTGGCTCAAAACCTGGTCTAAGACGATTCCTGATTCACAGGCAACAACTGTGCAAAATTTGGTGATTGCTAACACGATAGTACAGATTCCTTTAGCGGACACATACATACATACATATACACACACACACACACATCCAGCTTAGATTTCATTGACCAGTTAACTACTGGATGTCTAATCTTATGATTGCTTCACTCCACATGACGTATTAAAGAAACTTTACCAGCAGTTTTGACCATACAAAACCACAGTTTTTGTTTTGTGTATATGATTAATAGCAGCAGGACTGTGAAAAATGCATTTACATTACAGGATTGTTGTTAGATTAGGAGCACGGAGGGAGTCTCTTGCAACTAATGTGTTCTCAGATCTCTTTTTAAAAAGTCACACCTCGTTAATCCGTCTCCAACATCTGGATTACCATGAAACATCTAATACAAAATTGTCGGATGTGAAAACTGGATTGGGTTGTTTCACATCCATAAATGAAAGAACTTTGAGATATTTTGAAGGCAGAAAACTTATGTAACTGCAATCATACATCCCCCACCAGTTAACATAACAATGACTAGGTTCTGATGATTTTCCAGGATTGTGTTTACAGCCAGTATTTCCAGGAACACCAAGCATGGTAGTTATGGGTACATTTGCTCCAGGTGGGTTGATACCAGCAGTAGCAATAGACCACTAGTAGAACAGGTGTATATTTGCTTTATGAAGTTAGAAGCAAGCACTGATAGAAAGCAATGCATTCAACCTTCTGAACTTTCAGAGCAATTAATATAAACTGTCAGCTTGATAAACGCCATGAGGAGGCTTAATCTATAGCTACAGTATTTCCTTTCTAGGCTGTGATCCAAAGAAAGCAAAGTCCTCTCTCAAAGAAAGCATTACTCAGGATCACAATTCTTAACAGCAACGTTAATGACTACTATCATAAAAGCTGTACAATTAAAATTAATAATTCGCTCTCTATATAAAAATAAACATATAAAAATGGCAAAAATATTGGCACTTCAACAACTGAATTTGTAAGTATATTGATAAATTCATCTTTGAAATGTATTTATGCAAATACACTTGTCACTTGTAATAGGTTTTACCAGCATGTTGTATTCAGGTTAATTGAATTCTTAAGGGCAGGGCTATGCAAGATCTTATTTAGGAGGAGAAAATAGTTCAGTATACATCACATTGGGGCTAAATAATTTAACTATATAACTATTTCAGAAATCAGTTCATTATTTTGTTATATGAAGAGAAGGAACAAACTATGAACAAACTGTAAAATTTTAAGTCAGAGGCACATTTACTTACAGTGCCGCTGGAGTTCACCAAAAGTGCATCGCCTGAATAGAATGCATTGTGCCGTGATTCACTAAGATTGTGCGCCCAATATCCTGCATGTGTCGCTTCCCCGCTCAGGTCTGACAGAGATCACCATCTTTTTAGTGGTGCATGTAAGTGCTTGGGCTTGCAACACAATTTGGAAGTTGAATTCCGATCTAAGTCCAAATCAGTTGGATCGTCCGATGGCACGTCCGCTAAATTGTGTCTCATGGAAGCCAGCGCAGCTGCTCCACAAAAGGATTGCGTGTGCCAAAATCAAAGCGCAGGCGCTTCTTAAATATCTGTGCAAGCCGTGCACAGCCTGAATAAAGGGGTACAGAGTACAACAGTACTTCAACGTCTGTTGGTTCCCTTGTAAAGGCTCTCAAACTGCAGCATACAGGCAATTCTGTTTAAGCATTGAATATGGACAGCACTGACATGGTACCAGCTCGACTGGGTTATTCACATGTGAACTGACACCATTTAGAAAAGGGGTCAGCTGTAAGTACAGATGAAACCCAACTGCAGTGCCTTTGATCATGCTTAATGCTAATTACAGGTGTTACAGGTATCAAATACCTTACATGCCAAATTCAATGGTAATATTGGCATGTAAGGGGTTCAGTTCACTTATACCCTTTCTGATTTGCTGTGTACATATCAGGGGACCTGATGGATTATAATGGAAACTCTGACCTTGATGTCTGTCTAACAGACAGAAAATACTTTAAGGGATCCCAGCTAATAATCAACTTCCTGATGGGAGTAGGCTATAGCAGGGCAGAGTTATAATTTGTCAGGATGTTACTCCCATTTAATTTAATGTCTTAGTATTTTTTTTTTTATGTTTTTTGTACTGTACTGTATCATAGTAGATTAGGCAACTTGATAAATGCGACACATGAAGTGTTAAAGGGAACCTGCCAGCATGATTTAGGACACCCAATGGACCTTATGGCCCTCATGGGTCGGTGGCTAATGCCCCCAATTACCAAAACCACCCCTTACATGGTCATATAAAGAAAAAAAAACATTTATACTTGCCTTCTACCCAAGCCCACAGTGCCTGCACGTTGCGGCTAATGAAAGTGGCCTGATACATCATGGCTTTACTTCACAAGCGCCATAAGTATGGTGCATGCACAGTGAAGTCAGGATACTGTCCAGCACCTCGAGTTGTGACTCTGACATGAAATCTGTTGGTGCAACTGTGTTGTGTCTCATCTGACTCGTATCCAGGTAAGTATAAAGGTAGTTTAGGGTGACCTGGGAAGGTCCTCTTTAATGTCTGTAGTGCACATTTTTCCCCACTAGTTCATGAGGTTTTCCTATTATACAGAGGGACTGGAGCAGATTTGCGTCTAATGAAGAACAAAAAATTCACACTTTTAGGTCTAGGACATCTGGATTAACTTAATAATTCTAGGTCTAGGTCCAATATGTCCATTAAGATCAGTTTTTCTGTAATAAGATATAAAAAGGGGCCTCCTGTATAGCTAAGAATTAATTTTGTAGGATAAAAAGTGAATTTCTTTTCCCTTTCTGTGGTTACGTTCTTCAGAAGCCTTAAACTAGATCAGTGTTGGCGAACCTAGGGCACGGGTGCCAGAGGTGGTACTCGGAGCCCTTTCTGTGGGCACCCAGGCAGTTGCCCCAGGACAGAATTTACCAGACAGGACTGGTATCTTCCTGCAGTTGCTTCCTGCAACTTGAGATGCTGCTCTCACTGCTCTTTTAAAGGAAACCTACCACTTGAAGTGGCAGGTTTCTGATGGAAAGGCAGGCAGGTACGCGCTCGGCGCTTACCATGCACGCGGCTCTCCTTCACTTCCTATGTAGCCGCGCGCATGGTAAGCGCCGAGCGCGTACCTGCCTGCGCTGGCTATAAAGTTTAAAAAGTGTTTTAAACCGCGATACTGCGGTTTAAAACACTAACAAAAATAAGCTCCGGCACCAGCTCACCCTGAGCTGGTGCCCGGTATTTCCATCTGAAACCTGCCACTACAAGTGGAAGGTTTCCTTTAAGATGCCACATCCTTGACTGGTACTGCAGAAAGAGTGAGAAGGTGTAAACAGGGCCAGATTATCTTTTGATGGTCCCATGATTCTTCCAGTACAGAAAGACCCTGGAGTGAAGCTATAATGATATCTGAATTTGCCCTCCTGCTTTCAACTATATTAGTGTTCTCAGGGGGCCAATACGATTGAATTTTGTGGAAGAACAGGGAGCAATAAGTTACTGTTTAAATTGTTATGTTGGCACTTGATGGTAAAAAAGTGGGTTTTTGGTTTTAGTTTGGGCACCCAGCCTTTACAAGGTGCGCTATCACTGTACTAGATGTATATGAATTATACCTTAGTTATGGGAATTCTGCATATAGCTTATCACTTTTATGAGGATGTAGTTTGACAGTTAATCCAACAAACACATGGGAAAGGTGTTCTCGCTATATCTGATAGAAAAGGTTCAAGATGCAACCTTCATGACCTTGGTGACGGAGATGAAATTAGCGTTCTGTAAATACACCTACTCTTTTGTCTGCTGAAGAGAGAAAACTTTTACAGGCAGATTTAACACATTAGTTTTCTACCCTTTTCACAGTTAAACATATTTTGATATTTATTCATATTTTCACGTTTAATTAAATGCATTAACCCACATAGATGTTTGTTGCACCAACAATGGAAATAATTACAGCAACAAAAGAAAATCACCGTACTGTTTGTAAAGTAATATTTTGCTTTGTGTTAGACATAAAATTATTCATTAAGTTAGCATTAACAGTTAGCAATGTCACTGCTGTACAATAGATGAATACCTTTCAGTAATCCATGATTCATGCTCAATGCCATTGCATGTTTCCCTACTTTGCAGATGTCCATGTAATAAATGGAAATCAGCATAATTAATAAAAAAAACATTAATACATAAATTCATTCGGTTTCACGTGTCTATTTATGATATTAAATTTTTATATTTTTAGCAATTGTTTATTTGTGTTATGAAAAAGTATATTTGTGTAAAATTGCTTTTAATTCAATAGTTTTTTAAATGTTTTAAATTTTTTTTAAAGCTGAAGGTTTTTTAATCCAATCTCTGTGCTTGACTAGGGGGACATCAATCTATCTTTAGTTCTTAAATAGTGACTTTCCAGCTTCAGGACAGCTAATGTCAAAAGATTTACATTCAACCTGTTCTAACAATTTTCACAAATATAGATGGTGTCAGGTTCCCATAGAGTCCTATTAATTAAAGGCCACACGTCTTTCAGCTTCTTTTCCTTATATCCCCGTAAATCAACTTTGTTATCTTACCTGGCATACATACGGATCAAGCAGTGAGTTGGATCATGCCAGATCCAGCAGCCCATCCTATCCATACTCACTTTGATTCCTCTTCATACTCCATACCTCCTTTTCCCCATTCAGCAACACATATCATATGGCCAGCGTGATGTCACCTTTAAAGTTCCTTTTACCACTAACATTTGCAAAATGTACTCCATGTATGTATCTAATCACATCAAATCACAGTATGCCTCCAATGATTTCTACTACTCCCCATGCCCCCATGAAGACATGGGATAGATTTTCCAAATGTGAGTAGTTAAAGCATGGGGTCTTACATGACATCACCCTGGTCACGTGACTGGAAAGCCGGAATAGTGTGAAGGAGGCATGGGGAGGTTTACATGTTAAAGAAGATGGGTTGGCTATACTGGGGATGAGCAAGTCATGCCCCTGTTGACTTGCTGCTTGGTATAGTTCCATGCCGGGTAAGATAAAGTTAATTCATGAAAGAAAATTTTGAGCTAATTTTTAGTTTAAAGGGCTTTATTAGAACCTGTCACTAGCTGTATTTGTAGAAAATGTGGTGACAGGTTCCCATTAAAGCTACATAGAGTTTTAGAACAATAGTCTGGAGATTTTTTTTATGTCTAGGGAGATCTTTCCTAACCAAGTCGGTTATCACTTAACACAATGGGGCTTATTTACGAAGGGTCACGGTGCACACTTTTGTCAGACTGTGCACCTTTTTGGGGCTAAAATGGCTTGCACAGTTATATAATAAGTGTGTGTGCTGGGATTGTGGAGCATGTGACTCCTTTTGTGGTTTAGCTACGCTGGCTTCCATGCGACACAAATAAGGGGGCGTGCCGTCGGACGTTCCGACTGATTCTGACTAAGCGCAATATTTAACTTTTAAATGGAGTCACAAGCCCTAGCCCTAACATGCACCACTAAAAAGATGGTAAACTCTGTCGGACCTGAGCAGGGAAGCGGCAGGCGCTCAATTTCATGATTTCAGGCACACGATCTTAGTGATTAGCTGCACGCTGCATCATAAATGGACAATGAAGTTAAATTCAGTGAACTCCGGTGACCTTGTAAGTAAATGTGTCCCAATTAGTTAAAAAAAATAAGAAATTTTTTTGTTTATACTTATCTTTTGATGGTAAAATCAGATTAGAGTCCCACCCACTGTGTCTTGAATTACGTCTCATGGTACAGGTAGAAGGATCAACTTGTCTGGACACAGAACACATCAATCTTTTGTTCTGTAGAGACTGGTTAATGGCCAGGAGCCATATTGGTTCCTATACCACATTTCTAGCTGACGGGACTTTCACAACTGAGATCTGTGAATGACTATATATGAAAGTACTAAGCATGAAGAAAGATGACTAGATCGATATACAAATGTGATAAGGAAAAATTGAGGGAAAAGAAATAATGACAACTGGGTAATTATGCTGAAACTCCCAAAGGTCCCAAAACAATCTAGTTAGTTACAATATACAGATCCTAATTATATCTACATGGGTGTAGATATCTCTGTAGATTTCTGTCAGAAATGAGACATCAACTTAAACATCTCCTTACAGGAAGAATAGGACTTGAGGAAACTCATTGACATAAGAGTTCTGTTGACCCATTCCTAAAGCCTCAGGCTCTTAAGGATTCCCCAAACTTGGATTTGAGAGTTGGATTAAGACTTTCAAATTGATCATGATCCTCTTAAAGTCCCGGAACTTGGCTTGTTGCTGCACTTGAGGGCCAATATAATAATTTATTTGTGGGGGTGTGGTCAGTTAGTGGGTGAGGCATTTGCATTTCTAGTAGTGGGATGTGGATCATAATGTTATTGTGTGTTGATGGTGTGATTCATGCATTGATAATTGGCTGAGTGGGGTTTCTGGTGTATTGTGTGATTATTTGTAAGAAAATAACCATATTGTCTAAAAATAATTTTTTTGTGAGTACTAAGTATAAATGAGGCTGCAGCTGGTGAGTTTATATACACATTTTTGTATTCAATTATTATAACTATTGTTATGTTTTGCATTTTACATTTTTTAACTACCCGTTAAAGAGGACCTGCCATTGAAATTAACCCATCAAAGTAATTACTTCATAAAAACTATTATTAAAAAGCATTGGCGTTAACGCTAAATGGTTCTTTTCCATGGCTGCAATGTTAAAAATTCAGTCCAATAAGGCCCTTCATATTCACTGGTTACTAGCACGGCTCTTCCTCTTTGTTCCTGATTAAAGGACGTTCTGCTGTGTGCAACATTGAGACGGGGCTCTGTTACATCATTGGGCACTTAAAGTCATAGGGAGACATAGGGAGGAGTATATAATAATAATAATAATAATTCTTTATTTATATAGTATATGGGAGGGGCAGGCTATGGAGGACATGCCCCCCCTGTTAGCAGGGAATATAACATAAAGTTGATTTATGAGGATGTAAGAAAAACTATTTTTAGCTAAAAGAAGGGTGTCAATTAGTTAATAGGGCTCTATGGCAACCTGTCGCTAGCTGTATTTGTGAAAATGTGGTGAGAGGTTCTCTTTAACTATAATTGTAGCCTTGCCTATAATGATAAGGGGTCAAAGAAGCCTTATTCGACATAGCACCATAATATCCACCATGTATGAAGTTTTATATAGTTACATTATGATGCGTTCAGATGTTCCCTTTACAAATGCCATGTAACAAAACTAGTAAGGAGCTTTGTTGCCAGGGACACATCTTTCTTTTCATATTTCTGATATTTACAGAAATTCCATGACAGACGCAGAATATAACTATTTAAGTTGAAGGTTTTATATGAAAGTCCAACATCAAAAGCAATTTATGGGTCAATGTTTTAGTGACAAACATTTAACACTGATTCCTATTAGCATTGTTTAATAGAAAATGTTCAATAGAAATTATTTCTGTTGAACATTTCCATGAATGTGACCCCACGCAGGATAGTTCTTTCTGTAAGTTTTTACATTCCTGGCCAGGTGCTCGTATATCAGAAGTTAGACAGAATCTGTCAGCTTCCCAAACAATTGAAATTCCTGAGCAATTAAACTTCTTAAGTACCTTTTTTACAACTCTGCATTGAGATTCTATTAAGATGATTTCTGGGAGTAACAACAGAAACCAACAACCCAACTAGTACCACAGAGTGGGAGTCAGAGAGCCCCTCAACAACATTCTCAAAAATACTTTTAAATCTACCACAAATGGTGGCTTGTTTAAAAAAAATTTTGGTAGCATATTAATTAGGCAGATGGTGCATCAGATGAGAGGTTATTGCTCCTGGAACACACATTTGTGATTTCTTCTCACTTTGTCCTATATACCCTATCCATCACCACACACAGTTTCTTCAGCAGTAAGATGAGGAGCAAAGACAATGGACAAATATGGCCTGCTGTTTCTAGTATTGGTCAGAGAGCTGGTTTCCGCCCTACTGAGGCTACAACTAGTCGCACTACAGCTAGCCATTTTTAACAATATTATCTATGTTCACTGCATTTTCAGCATCAGGTTTCCAGAAGGTTCACACATTGACCCAAATTTATAGAGGTTTTAGCAATCTCCCAGAATACTGGTTTCTTCGGTCTACATTACAAAAAGATAGGCTTTAACATGAAGGGATGTGGACCACCTTTACCACCTGATGTGATTTCCAAAGGTCCCTACCTCTCAGAATATTTCCAATACTTGAAGAAAGGTGTCCGAGGCTAGTTGAAGACACTAATGTTAAGATCCAGGGGTCAGGCAGACAATAGATGCTGAAATGCAATAATCTATGTTACGAACCTGATATGACTATCACATGATAAATTGAAAAGACACCTCTACTGCTATATATCCAGTAATAATTTTCACTCTTTTTTTTTACCATGCTTAGAACAATCCCTCCCACTCAACTAAAATGGATATGTTCCCTAGGTTGTTAGTGTCTTTAACACCATACCGACATATGACGTAATACTACGTTACATGCCGGGTGCGGGTGCATAGAGAGGGCTCATGGGCTGAGCCCTATCCATAGCCGGTAAGTCTTTGCTCCATATTGCCAGCACCGATGGAAGGTGATTTGAAGGTGATTTGATTTGAAAGGTGATCCCCCGTGACGCCATCGGGGAGCGGCAATCTACCACCACGACAGCCTCGGGTATTCCGAAGACCCTAGGCTGCTTCGTGTTAACCCTTTCATTACAATGTGCTATCGGCACATTGTAATGAATGAGGAGGAAAATCCCCATAAACTGCCATACTGTAGGGCAGTATACGGCAGGATCAATCAGACAACCTAGGGTTATAGTACCCTAGGGAGTCTGAAAAATATTAACCCCTTCCCGACATTTGACGTAATAGTACTGCATCGCGGGAGGTGCGTTCCCGCAAAATGCAGTACTATTACGTCAAGCTTCTGGCGCCGGCTCCTGAACGGAGCCGGCGCCAGAAGCTGCGGGTGTCGGCTATATGTTATAGCTGACACCCGCCTCTAACACCCGCGATCGGAGATTTCTCCGATCGCGGGTGTTAACCCCTAACACGCCGCGGTCGCGCTGACCGCGGTGTGTTAGAGGCATTTAAGGTCATCTGAAGCTGAATCGGACCCTCCCCGCGGCGCTTACCGGGGGGGTCCGCTCCTCCGATCGCAGCCCCGGGACTGCCGGTGCCCGGGGCTGCGCGATCCTCCTCCCAGTGCCGGGTCCCTGCCTTCTGACAGGACCCGGCTGTAAGACACTGGGCATGCGCAGCATGCTCAGTGTCTTACATTACACAGTGCAATACATCTGTATTGCACTGTGTAAGCTGTAAAAGAGCTTGAACAAGTGATCAGAAGATCACTTGTTCAAGCTTAGATGTCATTACCTGTAAAAAAAAAGTAAAAAAAATAAATAAAGGTTTTTTTTACAATAAAAATAAATAATAAAAGAAAGTGAAAGTCCCCCCAAACACCACATTTCCCTGTACACAAGTAATAAAGTATAAAATACTCTAAATCACAAAAAAAACCACTTATTTGGTATCGCCGCGTCCGAAAACAATCTGTACAATAAATCCCAATCATAATTGGACCCGCTCGGTGAACGTGGTAAAAAAAAAAAAACCAAAAACTTGCCAAAAATTTAAACTTTTTATCAAATTGCTTTACAAAAAATGTTCTAAAAAGTGATCCGAAAAAGTTACAAGCACCAAAATGATACTAATAAAAAAGAGCAACTTGTCACGCAAAAAATAAGCTTACAACCAGCTCCGTAAACCAAAAAATACTATAATTATACCACTATAAAAATGGCAATACTAAAACAAATGAAATTTTTTCTATTCTAGTTTTCCTTCAATAAAATTGGACAAATAAAAATAAAACTATATAAATGAGGTATCACCGTAATCATAGTGATCCATAGAATAAAGATGATATATTATTGTTATGCTACAGTGAACACCCCCCCCCAAAAAATGCTAAAAATCCAAAACAAGAATTGATGATTTTATTTTCCTCTACACGTAAAAAGTTAATAAAATTTCTTCAATAAGCTAAAAACCCACTAAAATTAAGTTTTTTTACAGTGCATCTCATCTCGCAAAAAATAAGCCCTTATTTGTCTAAATTGCTTAAAAAAATAAATAAAGATTGTATAGCCTATTCCCAACGAGCATTGTTATAGAACGGTGCGGCGGGTAGTGACTTGCCAACACCGGTCAGGGTAAGACGGCGGCTGTTCACTGATCGGGGTAAGACGGCGGCTGTTCCCGACAGCCATCCATCCTGCCCCATGGACCAGAAGGGTTACTTCCCCCCCACACACCCCCAGTTTATTATCGCTGCTACTGGCTCATCAATTCAGACGAGCCAATAGAAGCGAATTTACTTATGACGTCAGTAATACCCGTCACTATGTCTGTAAACACGGTGATCGGGGCAGGGTGGCGGCTGTTCCTGACAGCCACCAATTGTGCCTTGCGGTCCAGAGGGGTTTTGTTGCCCCCCTCTGTCCATGTTTGCTGCTATTTGCTGGTCGATTTGGCCCAGCCAAAAGCAGCAATATTCGTCACAATGGGCATCGCTAGGGTGAATAAGTGCAACACTTGGTGATAATTTCCCTACTAAAACGAAGATATGGTACAAAAGTGCTGGCCGTGCACATTGTACAGATGATGCTGTCGTATCATTTCTCCGTTTTCAAGAGGAAGATATTAGGAAACTAATATTGGGACAAGAAGGACGGGGCCCCAGTACCTCTGGTTTAGATGTTCCTGTGTTTTGCCAGGATAGCATTTTCCCGGTGAATTCTGCTGCTTCTAATGGTAGGACTCAATAAAGAGTCTGTTCCAAAAGAGGAGTTAGGATGGACACTACATACTAAGGATGGACACTACATACTACTAAGAGACCTGCGACAACTCCAGAGTGACAAAAGTTTAGTTGGTCCCCTGGTTTATTCTACCTCCTTATACACTAGACATTCACAATTCATGCCCAACCTATTGTGAATTAATTTCGGTAAAATGAATAATTGTAACAACTGTTATGTCCCGTTGCTCCCTATACCCCTCCATTATTTCATAAGGGGCGCCACATAACGGGCACTGAACTTTCCAGAAATAATTGCAATTTCCATCTTGGACTCCATTGCACATCATATTTGGAAACCACCTATATGTTCAAAATGCTCATTTCACCACGTGTATTACACTACACCACATATTACACCTTGCTATATTCCCCAAGGGGTGTACATTCAACAATTCGGGTCACTTTTCGGGTTTTCCTCTGTTTTGGTACCACTACATCTCTCCAAATGTATCCTGACACATGTGAAGGATTTCTTACAAATTTGGCCTCTAAAAGACAAACATCCCTCTTTTCCTCTACTGTGCGCCCATAAAGCATTTTATATGCACATGTGGGGTACTTCTACACTCGGGAGAAATAGTTTTACACCTTTTTTGGGGTTATTTAATATATTATCCCTTGTGGCTTACATAAATTAGGGGTAAAGTGACATTTATAGGAAAATTTTCACCTTTTTAATGATTCGGGCCTAATTGGATCATTCACCTGTAGGGGCAAATACATATATTACACATTGCAAAATTCTCTAAGGGGTGTGCGTTCAAAAATTAGGGTCACTTTTCGGATTCTTCTCTGTTTTATACCACTAGGGTTCTCCAAATGCATGTCAAACATTTCTGTCAAATTCGGCTTCTAAAAGGCAAACATTCCCCTTTCCTTTTACTGTGCGCCCATACAACATTTTATATACACATGTGGGGTACTTCTAAACTCGAGAGAAATAGGTTCACACATTTTGAGGGGTTATTACATTTTTTTATCCCTTGTGGCTATATAAAATTAGGGGTACAATGACCTTTATAAGAAAATGTTCACCTTTTATCTATTTAAGTCCTAATTAAATCAAACACCTTTACGGACAAATACACATATTGCACCTTGCTAAATTCTCTAAGGGGTGTGCTTTCCAAAATGCTGATACTTGTTGGGGTTCCGCTCTGTTTTGGTACCGCTACGGCTCTCTAAATGCATCCTGACATATGTAAAGGATGTATGTCAAATTTGGCTTCTAAAAGGCCAACGCACCCCTTTCCCTTCTGAGCTTCACTGCGTACCCATACAACATTTTATTTGCATGTGTGGGGCAATTTTATTCTCGGGAGAAATGCTAGTACACATTTTTTGGGGTTGTTTCATCTTTAATGCCTTATGGGATACAAAAATTAGCCATAAAAGTGACTTTTTTGGGAAAATGTTCACCTTTTTCCTTTTAGGGACCTAATTGAAGCAAACACCTGTAGGGGAAAATACACATATTACACCTTGCTGAATTCTCCAAAGGGTGCACTTTCCAAAATGGTGACACTTTTTGGGGTTCCCCTCTGTTTTGGTACCACTAGGGCTCTCCAAATGAATCCTGACACATTTAAAGGATGATTGTCAAATCTGGCTTCTAAAAGGCCAAAGCCCCTCTTTCCCTTCTGAGCCCTACTGTGTACCCATACAACACTTTATATGCAAAAGTGGTGCAGTTCTGTGCTTAGGAGAAATAGTTTTACACATTTATGGGGTTGTTTCATCTTTTATCCCTTGTGGCTTACAAAAATTTGGGGTAAAAGTGACTTTTTTGAGAAAATTTTCACCTTTTTTCCCTTTTGGGGCCTAATTGAATCAAACACCTGTTGGGGAAAATACACAAATTACACCTTGCTAAACTCTCCAAGGGGTGTACTTTCCAAAATGGTGTCTCATGTTGGGGCTTTCCTCTGTTTTGGTACCATTATGGCTCTCCAAATGCATCCTTACACATGAATTGCCCTCAACATTGTAAAATGCATTTTCCTTTTTAAACCATTGTGAAGGTGCAAATTTTAGTGTTCAATGAATCTATAGTGAGATAAAATTACATTTCTCTAATTTCACTTTCATTTATCTTTCACGCTCATGAAACGCTCAAAGGGTTAACAAAATTCCCAAAGGTTGTTTTGAATATTTTGAGGGGTGTAGTTTCTAAAATGGTGTCATGTGTGGGGGGTTTCTGTCATGTGGGCCTTATAGAATCACTTCTAACTAAATTGACCCTCCAAAAGTAGGTTTTGATGATTTTCGTGAAAATCTGAAAAATTGCACCTAAAGTTATAAGCCTCCTAACATCCTAAAAAAAGGAAAAGATGTTTGAAAAATGATGGCAAGTTAAAGCAGACATATGGAAAATGTTAGTTATCAAGTTATTTTAGTGATATGATCAACTTTCCAAAAAGTAGAAAATTTTGAATTTGGAAAACATTGTTTTTTTCAAAATTTTTGCCAAATTTCCATTTATTTCATAAATAAATACTAAATATATTGATTAAATTTCTCAACCAGCATGAAGTACAATGTGTCACGAAAAAACAATCTCAAAATCAACTGGATATGTTAAATAGACACATGTCAGATTTTTAAAAATGGGCCGTGTCAGGAAGGTGAAAAGTGGCTTCAGCGTTAAGGGGTTAAAAATAAAAATAAAAAAAGTGTTAAAAAATTATAATAAAAAAACCATAAAAATTTAAATCACCCCCCTTTCCCTAGAAATGATATAAATATACATAAACAGTAAAAATCATAAACACATTAGGTATCGACGAGTCCGAAAATGCCAGATCTATCAAAATAAAATAAAGTTTTTTTTACTGCGTTTAACCCAGTAACAGAAAATAGCGCCTAAAGTCGAAAATGGCACTTTTTGCCATTTAAAATGTCATCAAAAGTTGCAAAAAACAACACCTCTAAAAGCTTTATATACCAAAGCATAAAAAAGTTATTAGCGCTAGAAGATGGCAAAATCCCCCCCAAATTTTTTGTACAGGTGGTTTAATTTTTGTAAATGTATGAAAACATTATAAAATCTATACAAATTTGGTATCCCTGTAATCATAACGAATTAAAAAATAAAGTAGACAAGTCATTTGTGGCATACAGTGAAATCCGTAAAATCCAAGCCCACAAGAATACGGCACACATGGTTTTTTTTTTTACCAATTTCACTGCATTTGCAATTTTTTTTTGGCTTCCCAGTACACGGCATGGAATATTAAATACCATCATTTTGTGCTTGAATTTTTTACTCAGAAAATAAGCCATCACACAGCTCTGTACATGGAAAAATAAAAAAGTTATAGATTTTTGAATGTGGGGAGTGAAAAATGAAAATGCAAAAACGAAAAAGGGCTGCGGTGTTAAGGGGGTTAACAATATAGCTTTGTGGTTGCCCTGAATTTACTGTATAAATGTCGCCCAACCCCCCCCTCCCCCGGAAAAATGGGTTTGACACCCCTGATTTATAGTTTTTCCATGTTAAGATACATTTTACATTGTATAACCATGCCTGATGTTAATAGATGAGGTATTTTTCCCTTATACCATTTATACAGTATTTGCATTTTGTTTATTCCTTGCACCATCTGTGTGATGTCTAACACTTTGGCTTCTTATCCAGTCATGTAATTATAACTGGTTCTTTTAGCATTACTATATGAAGTGCTAAAGTCTCTTATTTGTGTCTTGTTGGTTTGTTTGTGCTTGAAGGGAAAAATTAAAGATGAGGTGCCAGACTACCCCCAGATCACTTCCAGTATTGTAGGACAAACAAAACATATGTTGAAGGCGGATGAGAAGTTGTAATGATTGGGAATTAAACATATACGAATCGCTAAGAATAGAAAATTCACTGAAAATTACATGTCCCCCTTGTAATACGGATCTTTGCCATGTTTTGCACACTGTGTCTGATGCAGCAGCGTTTCATCCTTGCACAGTCATAATCATCCCTGACTGATGTCGATCATGCCCAAATGCCACTTGTCATGTGCAATGTTTTTGCAAGTAGCGGCAGATAGCTCTCACAACACATACATTTCTCCTGCATGCCATTGAACTCGAGGTCAGTGGCTTCATTAAGCAGGCTTGATATTTCTCTATGCCATAGCTGGTAGATTTATAGGGTCTGGTAAGTGGCATTAACTTTACAGCTCTGAGAACGAACATATTTCATGCCAGGAATACACAAAGTGCTAGATATAGGCTTTGCTATGTAAGTAAAAATAGATGTCCTTACTTAAAGGGGTATTCCCATTTCAGAAAAATAATTGTAATTGTTTGTGTAATGAAAAGTTATACAATTTTCAAATATACATTCTGTACCAATTCCTCATGTTTTTTTTTAAGATCTCCGCTTGCTGTTCTTCTATAGAAAGCTTAATTGTTTATTTCCAGTGGACAGAAATCTGACCATGGTCACACAGGTGCACGACTCGTTATAACTCACAGCTCTGATTACTCTCTATGATACTAACGAGCAGTGCACCTGTGTGACCATGGTCACATTTCTGTCCACTGGAAGTAAACATAGAAGCTTTCTATGGAATGACACAGAGCAGAGATCTCAAAAACCGTGAGAAATTGATAAAGAAAGTATATTGGAAAATTGTATAACTTCTTATTACACAAACAATAACATGAATTTGCTGTAATGGTAATACCCCTTTAAAGCAAAAGTGTGGTTATCATGTATGGGAAAGGTCTATGTTTTACATGTGTCAGATTATTTTGTAATGCTTTAATTCTTCATTCATTTACTTTGCTTATAGACGGGTTGTAAAGTTTACGTCAAATAAGTACACACTGAGGAAAAAAAATGTATTTATGAAATAATAAAACATCTTAACTCCTCTGTAGAGATGAGCGAGCACTAAAATGCTCGGGTACTCGTTATTCGAGACGAACTTTTCCCGATGCTCGAGTGCTCGTTTCGAGTAACGAGCCCCATTGAAGTCAATGGGAGACTCGAGCATTTTTCAAGGGGACCAAGGCTCTGCACAGGGAAGCTTGGCCAAACACCTGGGAACCTCAGAAAAGGATGGAAACACCACGGAAATGGACAGGAAACAGCAGGGGCAGCATGCATGGATGCCTCTGAGGCTGCTTAAATGCACCATTATGCCAAAATTATGGCCAACAGCATGGCCATGACAGAGTGACAGAATGAAGATAGATAGCATCTAAAACATCCAATAATTGACCCTGACACTATAGGGGACGGCATGCAGAGGCAGCGGCAGCAGCGGAAGGCTAGAGAGTGGCATGGCGACATACCCTAAATGGACTCAGGCTTCAAACCAATGGGTAGCAGAGAGGAACCAAAGGAGGTGAGCAAGAAGCGCTCAAATAATATTGGTACATGATAAAAGTTTGCCAGTATATTTTGTGGATTACACAGCAGGGTGGCGACAAAGTTAACATGGAAGCCATGAAAACAATCCAAAATTCTGCCTGACACAGCTCGTTTGATAAGGGGACGATGTATGGAGGCAGTGAACTAGTAGTAGATTAAAGGTGCTGCAGTTAAAACTATGTTAGTTGGTTCTTGGCATGGAGCTGGCGCTCCGCTGCCAGGCGAGCTTTCGCCAATCCAAGCCCCTGTCTCTAGGCTACTCCCCAAACAGCACTTCTAAGAACCTTTCGGATAAGATCAAGTGTAGTAGCGTTCTTATAAGTTTGGGATATGGCGGGTGAGGGGAATGTACACATCTGCGCAAGAAGCGCTGAAATAATATCCGTAAATGAAAAAAGTTTTCCAGTATATTTTGTGGCTTACACAGCAGGGTGGCGACAAAGTTAACAAGTTTGATGTGGAATGCCCTGCAATAGCTCTTGGGCGGTGTGCCTTTTATCACCTAGGCTCAGCAGTTTGAGCACCGCCTGCTGTCGCTTAGCAACGGCACTGCTGCTGTGCCTAGAGCTACCGACTGATAGCGCCATGCCCACGGATGGTAATTCGGAGGAGGTGGAGGAGGGGTGGGAGGATTTGGAGGTATAGTAGGCCTTTGAGACCTGGACCGAGGTAGGCCCCGCAATCCTCTGCGTCGGCAGTATATGACCAGCCCCAGGGTCAGACTCGGTCCCAGCCTGCACCAAGTTAAGTGTAGTAGCATTCTTATAAGTTTGGGATATGGCGGGTGAGGGGAATGTAAACAGATGCGCAAGAAGCGCATGATGCGCATGGAGCTGGCGCTCCGCTGCCAGGCGAGCTTTCGCCAATCCAAGCCCCTGTCTCTAGGCTACTCCCCAAACAGCACTTCTAAGAACCTTCTGTATAAGATCAAGTGTAGTAGCGTTCTTATAAGTTTAGGATATGGCGGGTGAGGGGAATGTAAACAGATGCGCAAGAAGCGCTGAAATAATATCCGTAAATGGTAAAAGTTTGCCAGTGTATTTTGTGGATAACACAGCAGGGTGGCGACAAAGTTAACAACTTTGATGTGGAATCCATGAAAACAACCCAAATTTCGGCCTGACAAACCTCGTTTGATAAAGCGACGATGTATGGAGGCAGCTATATGGACGACTTTTGGAGGTAGCAATGGAGACAACGTGTGGAGGCTGCTATGGAGACAATTCAATTTGGATAGTGCCTGTATGTGGCAGTCCAAAAAATTTTTCAAACCAGAGGAGCAGGTAGGTGGCCCTCCAGAAAAATGGAATAGATTGAGTGCCTGTATGTGGCAGTCCAAAAAAGTTTTTAAACCAGAGGAGCAGGTAGGTGGCCCTCCAGAAAAATGGAATAGATTGAGTGCCTGTATGTGGCAGTCCCAAAAAATTGTTTAAAACAGAGGACCGGAAAGGTGGCCCTCCAGAAAAATTGAATAGATTGAGTGCCTGTATGTGGCACTCCCAAAAATTGTTTAAAACAGAGGACCGTGTCGGTGGCCCTCCAGAAAAATTAAATGCATAAAGTACTATACCTAGAGCCAGTGGGCCCTGTCAAAAAACAGCCAGTTTCCTCTGCTTTACTGTAGAAAGAGGAGGAGAAGGAGGAAAATGAGGAGGAGGAGGAGTGGATAAATTATTCAGGTTGAGCTTCCTTCACCTGCTGGAGATTTGAAATTAGGAGAAATCCATGCTTTATTCATCTTGATAAGCGTCAGCCTGTCAGCGCTGTCAGTCGACAGGCGTGTACGCTTATCGGTGATGATGCCACCAGCTGCACTGAAAACCCGCTCTGACAAGACGCTAGCGGCAGGGCAGGCAAGAACCTCCAAGGCGTAGAGCGCCAGTTCGTGCCACATGTCCAGCTTTGAAACCCAGTAGTTGTAGGGAGCTGTGTGATCATTTAGGACGATGGTATGGTCAGCTACGTACTCCCTCACCATCTTTCTGTAAAGATCAGCCCTACTCTGCCGAGACTGGGGACAGGTGACAGTGTCTTGCTGGGGTGACATAAAGCTGGCAAAAGCCTTGTAAAGCGTACCCTTGCCAGTGCTGGACAAGCTGCCTGCTCGCCTACTCTCCCTCACTACTTGTCCCGCAGAACTACGCACTCTGCCGCTAGCGCTGTCAGAAGGGAAATACTGTTTCAGCTTGTGCACCAGGGCCTGCTGGTATTCATGCATTCTCACACTCCTTTCCTCTCCAGGGATGAGAGTGGAAAGATTTTGCTTGTACCGTGGGTCCAGGAGAGTGAACACCCAGTAATCGGTGCTGGAATAAATTCTTTGAACGCGAGGGTCACGGGATAGGCAGCCTAGCATGAAATCTGCCATATGCGCCAGAGTACCAACGCGTAAGAATTCACTCCCCTCACTGGCCTGACTGTCCATTTCCTCCTCCTCCAACTCCTCCAACTCCTCTTCTTCTGCCCATACACGCTCAACAGTGTAGGACTCAACAATGGTCCCCTCTTGTGTCTCGCCAACATTCTCCTCCTCTTCCTCCTCATCCTCCTCCACCTCCACCTCCTCCGATATGCGCTGAGAAACAGACCTAAGGGTGCTTTGGCTATCAACAAGGGAATCTTCTTCCCCTGTCTCTTGTGAGGAGCGCAAAGCTTCCGACTTCATGCTGACCCGAGAGTTTTTCAACAGGCCAAGCAGCGGGATGGTGAGGCTGATGATGGCGGCATCGCCACTGACCATCTGTGTTGACTCCTCAAAGTTACTCAGCACCTGACAGATATCAGACATCCACGTCCACTCCTCATTGTAGACTTGAGGAAGCTGACTGACCTGACTACCAGTTCTGGTGGAAGTTGACATCTGGCAGTCTACAATCGCTCGGCGCTGCTGGTAAACTCTGGATAACATGGTCAGTGTTGAATTCCACCTCGTGGGCACGTCGCACAACAGTCGGTGAGCGGGCAGTTGGAGGCGGCGCTGCGCTGCCCTGAGAGTGGCAGCATCTGTGCTGGACTTCCTGAAATGCGCACAGATGCGGCGCACCTTCGTGAGCAAATCAGACAGATTGGGGTATGTCTTGAGGAAACGCTGAACTATCAGATTTAACACATGGGCCAGGCATGGCACATGTGTCAGTCTGCCGAGTTGCAGAGCCGCCACCAGGTTACGGCCGTTGTCACACACAACCATGCCTGGCTTCAGGTTCAGCGGTGCCAGCCACAGATCAGTCTGCGCCGTGATGCCCTGTAATAGTTCTTGGGCGGTGTGCCTTTTATCGCCTAGGCTCAGCAGTTTGAGCACCGCCTGCTGTCGCTTAGCGACGGCACTGCTGCTGTGCCTAGAGCTACCGACTGATGGCGCCATGCCCACGGATGGTCGTTCGGAGGAGGAGGTGGAGGAGGGGTGGGAGGAGGAGGAGGCATAGTAGGCCTCAAACACCTGGACCGAGGTAGGCCCCGCAATCCTCGGCGTCGGCAGTATATGACCAGCCGAAGGGTCACACTCGGTCCCAGCCTCCACCAAGTTAACCCAATGTGCCGTCAGAGATATATAGTGGCCCTGCCCGGCAGCACTCGTCCACGTGTCCGTGGTCAGGTGGACCTTGTCAGAAACGGCGTTGGTCAGGGCACGGATTATGTTGTCTGACACGTGCTGGTGCAGGGCTGGGACGGCACATCGGGAAAAGTAGTGGCGGCTGGGGACCGAATACCGAGGGGCGGCCGCCGCCATGAGGCTGCGAAAGGCCTCGGTCTCTACTAGCCTATAGGGCAGCATCTCCAGGCTTAGCAATCTGGAAATGTGCACATTAAGGGCTTGGGCGTGCGGGTGGGTTGCACTATATTTGCGTTTCCGCTCCAGCGTCTGGGGTATGGAGAGCTGAACGCTGGTGGATTCTGTGGAGGATCGTGGAGGTGACGATGGGGTTTTTGTGGCAGGGTCCTGGGCAGGGGGCTGACTATCAGCTGACACAGGGGAAGGAGCAGTGGTGTGCACGGCCGGAGGTGAACGCGCTTGTTGCCACTGAGTGGGGTGTTTAGCATTCATATGCCTGCGCATACTGGTGGTAGTTAAGCTAGTAGTGGTGGAACCCCTGCTGATCCTGGTTTGGCAAATGTGGCACACCACAGTCCGTCGGTCATCCGGTGTTTCCTTAAAGAACCTCCAGACTTCTGAAAATCTAGCCCTCGCCGCAGGAGCCCTCGCCACGGGAGCTTCACTAGTTGACACATTTGGCGCTGATGCACCAGCTCTGGCCCTGCCTCTCCGTCTGGCCCCACCACTGCCTCTTCCAACCTGTTCTGGTCGAGGACTCTCCTCCGTCTCAGAAGCACTGTGTTCACCCGGCCTCTCAACCCAGCTTGGGTCTGTCACCTCATCATCCTCCGATCCCTCAGTCTGCTCCCCCCTCGGACTTCCTGCCCTGACAACAACTTCCCCACTGTCTGACAACCGTGTCTCCTCATCGTCGGACACCTCTTTACACACTTCTTCCACTACGTCAACAAGGTCATCATCACCCACAGACTGCGACTGGTGGAAAACCTGGGCATCGGAAAATTGCTCATCAGCAACCGGACAAGTAGTTTGTGACTGTGGGAAGGGTCCAGAAAACAGTTCCTCAGAGTATGCCGGTTCAAATGGCAAATTTTGCTGGGAGGGGGCAGACTGGGGGGGAGGAGGCTGAGGTGCAGGAGCTGGAGGAGTGCCGATTTCGGTGACATGGGTGGACTGCGTGGAAGACTGACTGGTGGACAAATTGCTCGAAGCATTGTCGGCAATCCACGACATCACCTGTTCGCACTGTTCTGGCCTCAACAGTGCTCTACCACGAGTCCCAGTAACTTGAGACATGAACCTAGGGAGTGTAGCTCTGCGGCGTTCCCCTGCTCCCTCATAAGCAGGTGGTGTCTCACCCCGCCCAGGACCACGGCCTCTGACCCCTGCAGTAGTTGGACGCCCACATCCCCGCCCTCGTCCTCTACCCCTAGCCCTCGGGTTAAACATTTTGAAAATGAGAGTTATAACTTGTATTTTTTTTTTCACTTTTTTTTTTTTTTTTGTGTTTTTTAGTTTTTAAAACCAAACGATGCTATCCTATTGCTATGGCTATTTTCTAGCCAAGTATTACAGCACAATACTATGCCAGATGAGATGACGCTGAGTTATGAAAAAAATAAACGTAAAATAAAAAAGGAAATGGCAGACTGTGCCTAGTTGAAATACAACCCCGGGCCCTAATAAATTTTCCCACTTCGGTCTTTGCGATGGATATGTGCGTCACTAAAACACAGTGGTCGCAAATCTGACTCCAAATTGCTCCCAATTTGATAGTAGATGCACTGCAGCAAGTACAGCCACCAGCAGATCAACCAGAAATCAAATATATATAACGCTACTGTAGGCGTAATTAAGACGTTTGTATTCTCCTATGGCTATTTTCTAGCCAAGTATAACAGCACACTACTATGCCAGATGAGATGACGCTGAGTTATGAAAAAAATAAACGTAAAATAAAAAGAAACTGGCAGACTGTGCCTAATTGAAATACAACCCCGGGCCCTAATAAATTTTCCCACTTCGGTCTTTGCGATGGATATGTGCGTCACTAAAACACAGTGGTCGCAAGTCTGACTCCAAATTGCTCCCAATTTGATAGTAGATGCACTGCAGCAAGTACAGCCACCAGCAGATCAACCAGAAATCAAATATATATAACGCTACTGTAGGCGTAATTAAGACGTTTGTATTCTCCTATGGCTATTTTCTAGCCAAGTATAACAGCACACTACTATGCCAGATGAGATGACGCTGAGTTATGAAAAAAATAAACGTAAAATAAAAAGAAACTGGCAGACTGTGCCTAATTGAAATACAACCCCGGGCCCTAATAAATTTTCCCACTTCGGTCTTTGCGATGGATATGTGCGTCACTAAAACACAGTGGTCGCAAGTCTGACTCCAAATTGCTCCCAATTTGATAGTAGATGCACTGCAGCAAGTACAGCCACCAGCAGATCAACCAGAAATCAAATATATATAACGCTACTGTAGGCGTAATTAAGACGTTTGTATTCTCCTATGGCTATTTTCTAGCCAAGTATTACAGCACACTACTATGCCAGATGAGATGACGCTGAGTTATGAAAAAAATAAACGTAAAATAAAAAGAAACTGGCAGACTGTGCCTAATTGAAATACAACCCCGGGCCCTAATAAATTTTCCCACTTCGGTCTTTGCGATGGATATGTGCGTCACTAAAACACAGTGGTCGCAAGTCTGACTCCAAATTGCTCCCAATTTGATAGTAGATGCACTGCAGCAAGTACAGCCACCAGCAGATCAACCAGAAATCAAATATATATAACGCTACTGCAGGCGTAATTAAGACGTTTGTATTCTCCTATGGCTATTTTCTAGCCAAGTATTACAGCACACTACTATGCCAGATGAGATGACGCTGAGTTATGAAAAAAATAAACGTAAAATAAAAAGAAACTGGCAGACTGTGCCTAATTCTACTCAAACCCCTAATAAATTTTCCCACTTTGGTGTTTGAGGTGGATATGTGTGTCACTAAGAGCTAAACACAACGGTAGCAAGTCCCCCTGCTAATTCCTCACAATATGGTACTAGCTGCAAATAAAAAAAAAAAAAAATTATAACGTTATTGTAGCCCTAAGAAGGGCTGTTGGGTTCTTTAAGAATCACTCCTGCCTAACAGTAAGCTAATAGAACACCCTAACGCTTTCCCTGAGCAGCAGCAGCTCTCTCCCTAGCGGCATCCAGACAGAGAATGATCCGAGCAGCGCGGGCAGCGGCTAGTCTATCCCAGGGTCACCTGATCTGGCCAGCCAACCACTGCTATCTACGTGTAAGGGTACCACGTCATGCTGGGTGGAGTGCAGAGTCTCCTGGCTTGTGATTGGCTCTGTTTCTGGCCGCCAAAAAGCAAAACGGCGGGAGCTGCCATTTTCTCGAGCGGGCGAAATACTCGTCCGAGCAACGAGCAGTTACGAGTACGCTAATGCTCGATCGAGCATCAAGCTCGGACGAGTATGTTCGCTCATCTCTACTCCTCTGTGATCGAGAGTCATTGGTGCCCATATCTCCAGGTAATGTTTTTCAGTTCTGTTATGCTGTTCTTTAACCCCTTAAGGACACAGGGTTTTTCCGCTCATTTCTCGCTCTCCAACTTCAAAAATCCCTAACATTTTCATTTTTACGTGTACAGACCGGTGTGAGGGCTTATTTTGTGTGTAACAAATTTTAGTTTCCCGTAATGTTATTTATTTTAACATGCCGTGTACTGCGAAGCTGAAAAAAATTCCAAATGTGGAAAAACTGAAAAAAAAAAAAACGCACGTCACGTTCCTGTGGGGTCAGTTTTTTCGACTTTGACTGTGCACTCAAAATAACACCTCAGCTTTATTCTTTGGTTCGGTGTGATCGCGGTGATGCCAAATTTATATAGGTTTTATTGTGTTTTAATACATTTTCAAAAATTAAAGAATGTGTACAAAAAAAACATTTTTTGCCATCTTCTGACGCTAATAACTTTTTCATACTTTGGTTCACGGAGATGTGTGAGGTGTAATTTTTTGTGAAATGATGCGACGTTTTCATTGCTACCATTTTGAGGTCTGTGCGACATTTTGATCATTTTTTATTTAATTTTTTATGTCATGTAAAAAGGTGTAAAAGTCGCATTTCAGACATTTGGGCGCCATTTCCCGCTTCGGAGGTCACCGCCGGCCGTAACCGCTTTTATATTTTGATATTTTGGGACGCAGCGATACATAATGTGTCTGTGATTTTTACAGTTTATTATGTTTTATATCCGTTCTAGGGAAAGGGGGGTGATTTGAATTTTTAATATTTTATTTTTTTTTAAATTTTTTAAACTTTTTTTTTTTCACTATTTTTTAGACCATCTAGGGTACATTAACCCTAGATAGTCAGATCGCTCCTACCATATACTGCAATACAACTGTATTGCAATATATGGAATTTTTGCAGCACATTCATTACAATGAGCCACTGGCTCATTGTAACGAATCTGCAGAAGCCATTAAAGGGGTTGTCCGAGTTCTTTAAAAAAAGCTAAAAGTGGCTGGGACAGGGCTACTTAAAAAAAATAAAGATGTACTTACCTCCCGGTGCCCTCCCGTTTCCGGGCACGCCTATCCGTCCTATACACAGCATTGTGTATGGGGGCCGGAAGGTTGTCGGGTCCGGCCGGAACTGAGTCCAGCGCTGCTCCGGCGGCCATGTTTGTTTACATGGCGCCCGCACCGGAGCGATAGCAGCGCTGGATACGGGAGGGCACCGGGAGGTAAGTACATCTTTATTTTTTTTAAGCAGCCCTGTCCCGGCCACTTTTAGCTTTTTTTAAAGAACTCGGACAACCCCTTTAAGCCTCGGGTCAAAAGAAGACCCGAGGCTACCATGGCAACCGATCGCCGCAATAAAGATGGCGGCGCCCGTACGGCGCGGTTTTTTAAACGCCGCCGGTGACTTTGCGGTATGACATGGTTAATAGTTTGCTTTCACCAATCGCGGTTATTAGCGGTGGGGGTTTTCTGCAAAATGCAAAAAACCCCACCTTTGTATGAAGAGGACTCGTGAAGAGGGCCCGTGAGCCCTCTTCATACACTCCTTATACCTCTGTGCCGTAGAGCTACGGCGCAGAGCGTTAAGGGGCTAAATAACGTTAACTCTGGAACCAGTTTACATGTCATAACAATTTTCACTTTTCATGAAAATTGAATGAGTTGAAATTTGGGTTCATTGAGTTTGTCCGAACATGGAGAAAAGATTTAGTTTGAAATCTGGACTTGAGCACGAAGCTCTTTAAAGTCAAAGTCAAAGGGATCTGAATTTTAAAATCCAAATGTAGATGTAAAATGAGGGTAGTAAGGGGTAGAGGTTTGAAAAAAATGTGGAAATAATGGGGCAATTGCCCTGACAAAAATTGGCTAGGGGAAATACTTAAAATAACACAAACTTAAAAAAGCAAAGAAATAATAATCATAAAAATGCTGTTAATGTAATTGAGGTTAAATGTCCTCTGTGTGTTCAGACCCAGTTATTCTCATAGAGGATTAAAAAGCAAACCTTTCTCTCACTTTACTTTCCCGGTCCATTCGCGATCCCAGGGGCGCGTTCTCCATCGAGGACTCGGGTCTTCACTAAGGTAGTGCGCCCGATGTGTCAAGCGACACATTTTTTTAAAAAAAATTCTGTGTGTTTTCAGAATCCGTCAGGTTTTCCGGCAGCCACGCAACCTGATTTCTGTCGCGTGCAATTCAGCGCAAATCTGTAATTTTTGGGAAACCTGACGAAAAAGAGCGATTTGTGCCCTTAGTAAATGACCCCCACTGTGTTTAAAGACACTCTGGTATACAGACCCAGATATTCTCATAGCATTAAAAGAAACAATGGGAAAACCCCACACACTTCCTCCCACTGTGGTTAAAATTCAGATACTGGAGAATTTGAAGGCTTTCAATTTTAAATCTAGCTATTGTAAAATTGGACAGTTCAAAATTAGAACCCAGCAAATGTGAAATTTTTAAATGTTTAACTCTAGTAACTGCAGAGTTTAACCATTTACATTTTGAATCTAGTGAATGCAGAATTTGACAACGTACATTATTAAACCAGCAAATGAGGAATTTGACAATTTAAATTCTGAATTCAGTAAATACAAAATTTTAAAGTATACATTTTTATCCAAGCTAATGCAGAGTTTTTAAGAGTTTAAAATTGGAATCCAGCGAACGCAGAATTTTAGTTGGGTACTCTAACAAGTCCCACAGGCGCTGGAACATTCCAGTCACATGGGATACATGCTTGATTATCTTAATGATAGTGAGAATGTCCATTTTGGATGTGGACAGGCAGATCCTCTTACCAGTAATGACACCCACGGTGATGCTGGACATGCACTCTGACAGATAAAGCTTTATCTACGTGTCAAATTTGCCCACCCAGAAATTTAACGAAGGCGACCCATTGCATTGGTGGTAGAGGTTGAGCAAATTTGAACATAGCATTCTAGATTGTGGCTATGTCTCCCTCAGAGGTGGTTCTGGTGTCCCTACTGCATTGCTTTCTCCTTCTCAGATTGCCATTGAGCTCTCAATTTTGGGTGGGAACCATGAGCCCGGCTAGGCTTCTTGGGAGCTCCCGCTGTCATTTCAGACTTTTGTCATTGTGCCACACTGTGGCCTACCTTGTTGCTGCCACCTAAAGAATTTGTCATAATGCCACTCACTGACCTCATGCTGCTGCTGGCACCTCCATGCTCTATCATTGTGTCACACTGTGGCCTGCCATGTTGCCGCCACCTCCAGAATTTGTCATTGTGCCACTCTCCCCCCTCCTGCTACTGCTTCTGCTTCTGCCATCTCCACTGTCAGAACTCGCAAATTGTACTGATGGGATCAGGTTTCAGGCTTCTTACTAGAAAACCACAACCAGAGCTGCCTGTGATTGACAGCTCCATTTCTGATCCAGGGAAAGCTGGGTATGCCTTTGTACTCGTTTTGTCTGCAGCTGCGGTTTGAGTGATGGATGGCTGAGCCAGTCAGTGCCGGAGGTAGTGTTCATTACTGCCTTATATTCTGCTCAGCCCCTTTACTGGGTGCTGGTTATTGCAGTCTATCTGTGTATCTAGTGCTCTTGCCATTGTGTTCTTGCTATATTGACCTATGCTTTGCCTACTGACCATTCTATTTGCTATATGATTCTGTACATTTTCTGCCATCTTGGTTTTGACTAGTTTGTTTGACTCCGCTTGTCTGTCTGTATCTTTTGTTGGTCCCTCAGTATCGTTTATCTCATAGTGTGACCCGACTTTCCTGTCTGTCTTGTGTTGGTTTCTGTTACCAGTGTGAACACTGATTCCGGTTACCTGTCTGCTCCACCATCCAGCAGTTGTCAGACGAAGTAAGTCTTTCCTGTCATCTTGTAGGGTCCCTCAGGGATCGTCAGTTAGGTTCCCGATAGTGGGTTCGCCCTTACAAGGGCATTTAATCTGCTTTAGGCAGAGCCTTAGCCCGCAGGGACTCTGCAGGGCGAGTTCGCCACTGCTTACCTAGTGACAAACCTGGTTGTGGTTGCGCGGTTGCCGGACAGGTACTGACATCCACGCTCTATCATTGTGCTACACTGTGGCCTACCATGTTGCTGCCAAATCCAGAATTTGTCATTTTTCATCTCTGCGGCCTACTCATGCTGCTGCCAAATGACCGCTGTCTACCTGGAACACCCTGTGATTTCCATAATGCTGTTTTCACCCTCCACCACTCTTTGACATTGTCACTATGTTTGGTTTTCCCCTTCATTTCATCTGTGAATACAGAACATGCAAATATCCCACTGGTCATCTCTGTTTTGGATCAACTCCAGTTTGTTTTTGGCTTTAGCAATACTGATGGATTATTGACCGATTGAAAGCGAACACTGATGCATGAAAAGATGGGCAAAATGATCAGTGACGTCAGTGCAAAATTACTGCCGACACCCTCTGCACTCTTTTGGGGGGTTTCTACATGTATCAGCATTTAGCAGAAAAGGTTCTGTTGTAATCTATGGAATCATCTGATGTCAGTGTAAAAAGAGTGCACTCTTTGATGTTATAGTGGGATCTTGGCCCTCAGCTCAGTCCTTTCGAGCTGGCACAGACGTTACCTTGTCAGGCTGCGTTCCTGCTTTGATTATTTGGTGAAGTTGACCTCTGTAAGTGCCCATGGAAGTGAAGAGTAAAGCAATCCTAAGAGTGGAGGCTGTCATGTGTGTGTCATACTAAAACACAGCTTTTTTTGAAGACCAAACCACGCTCCCTATGCATATTTAAGCATGACACAACATTCTACAACACCCTGCAGGCTCTCTGCACCCAGGAAATACCTGTTTCTTAATGTGATTCGTCATGAATTGATTTGGGTTGAATCAAATTTTTTTGAAAAATTCAGCGAATCGGGTCGAAACTAATATCAACAAATTTGTCCACCTCTACTGATGGGTAAAATAAGGTCTATTGGTTTGGAAGGAATCATTTGCAATTGGATTGAAAACTGGCTGATGGATCATGTATTCCTACTCAGAATGGTTACTTGTTATAAGTGGTGTGCCCCAGGGTTCTGTGCTTGGTCCACTACTATTTAATATATTCATTAATGATATAGAGGTAAGAATTAATAGTACTGTGATATTTTTGTCAATTACTCCAAGCTGTGTAGTGAAATACAGTTTATGGAGGATGTTCATCGGCTGCAGGGTGATTTGGACAAACAGTGTTTGGAAATCTACTGGCAAATGGGTTCAATGTGGATTGATGTAAGGTTATGTACCTACAGTCCCTATGGAGTCCCTATGGGTGGAGATAAGGGGAGGGAAAAAGAATAATAAAATATTACTAGGGGTTTGTTATAAGGCTCCAAATATAGTGGAGGCAGCAGAGGAAATGCTGATAAGTGAAATGGATGCGGCTTCAAAGCAAGGTGAAGTACTTATCATGGGGGACTTAAATTACCCAGATATCGATTGGGGGGCAGAAACCTGCAGGTCCTTCAAAGGCAGCAGGTTCTTGTCAACAACAAAAGACAATTACCTGTCGCAACTAGTCCTGGAGCCAACAAGAGGGGGGGGGGGGGGCAGTGCTGGACCTTATCCTTACCAACAGACCTGATAGGGTATCAAAACTACAGGTTGGGGGGAACCTGGGGAATAGTGATCATAATATCATTGATTTTGTATTACGCTTTACTAAGAGCGTTAGTGAAGGGGCAACCAACACTCTAAACTTCAGGAGGGCAAATTTTCAGCAACTAAGGGAAGACCTTAAAGGCATAGACTGGGATAATGTTCTCAAAGACAAAAGCCCCCCCAAAAAATGGGACTTTTTCTCATATATTCTGAAAAAGTCTTGTGAGAAACACATACCTTATGGGAAAAAGCATAAAAGGAACAAGAAAAACCCTATGTGGCTAACTAGTCTTGTAAGGAAAGCAATAAGCGAGAAAGATAAAGCGTTTAAGGTGCTAAAACGTGAAGGTAGCGATGAGGCATTATAGGATTATAAAGAGAAAAATAAATCCTGTAAAAAGCAGATAAAGGCCGCAAAAATAAAGACTGAGAGAAATATTGCCAGGGAGAGCAAAAATAATCCCAAATTATTTTTCAAGTATATAAATGATAAGAAACTAAAAACAGAGAGTGTGGGTCCCCTTAGAAATAACATGGGGGTCATGGTGGAAGGAGATGAGGAAAGGGCCAATCTACTGAATGTCGCCTTCTCAACTGTCTTCACCCAGGAAAATCCCCTGGTGGAAGACACAATGAGGAATAATGTAAATTCTCTCTGCAATGTCAACAGTTTAACCCAGGAAGAGGTACGGCGCCACCTCGCAACCACTAAGATAGATAAATCACCTGGGCCAGATGGCATACACCCCCGGGTTCTGCATGAATTATGTACGGTGATAGACAAACCGTTATTTTTAATATTTGAAGATTCACTGAGGACTGGTTATGTTCCACAGGACTGGCGCATAGCAAATGTGGTACCAATATACAAAAAAGGATCAAATAGCGATCCTGGAAACTACAGACCCGTGAGTCTAACTGCTGTGGTGGGGAAAATATTTGAGGGGTTTATTAGAGATGCTATCCTGGAGTATCTCACTGTGCACAACCTTATAACCCAGCGTCAGCATGGGTTTATGAGAGATCGGTCCTGTCAGACTAATCTGATTGGTTTCTACGAAGGGGTAAGTTCAAGACTGGATCTGGGGGACGCTGTGGATGTTGTATATCTGGACTTTTCAAAGGCATTTGACACCGTGCCACATAAAAGGTTGGTATATAAAATGAGACTGCTGGGAATAGGAGAAAATCTGTGTACTTGGGTAAGTAATTGGCTTAGTGATAGAAAACAGAGGGTGGTCATTAATGGCACATTCTCAGATTGGGTTGATGTTACCAGTGGAGTGCCACAGGGGTCAGTATTGGGGCCACTTCTTTTTAATATTTTTATTAATGACCTTGTAGTGGGTTTACACAGTCAAGTTTCAATATTTGCAGATGATACTAAGCTGTGTAAAGTAATAAATACTGAGGTCGATAGGTTAGCATTACAGAGGGATTTGTGGAAGCTTGAGGGATGGGCAGAGAAATGGTTGATGAAATTTAATGTAGATAAATGTAAAGTTATGCACTTGGGCCATGGAAACAAAAAGTATAATTATGTTCTAAACGGTCAATTACTTAGTAAAACTGAAGCTGAAAAGGACTTGGGGGTATTGGTGGATGGTAAACTTAATTTTAGTGCCAGGCGGCTGCTGCTAAAGCAAATAAAATAATGGGATGTATCAAGAGAGGAATAGATTCTCATGATAAAGACATAGTTTTGCCCTTATACAAATCCCTGGTCAGACCACACATGGAATATTGTGTACAGTTTTGGGCACCAGTGTATAAAAAGGATATAGTAGAGCTGGAACGGGTGCAGAGGAGTGCAACCAGGATTATTAGGGGAATGGGGGGATTAGAATACACTAACAGATTTAAAAAATTGGGATTATTCAGTTTAGAAAAGAGACGACTGAGGGGAGACCTCATTACAATGTACAAATACCTGAAAGGACAGTACAAGGATCTCTCCAAAGATCTTTTTATACCTCGGCCTGTGACCAGGACAAGGGGGCATCCTCTACGCTTAGAGGAGAGACGATTTTACCATCACCATAGACAAAGGTTCTTTACTGTAAGAGCAGTGAGACTGTGGAACTCTCTGCCGCAGGAGGTTGTTATGGCGGACTCTATGTACACGTTCAAGAGAGGCCTGGATGACTTTCTGGAGAGAAAAAATATCACGGGTTATGGGGATAAAACATTTATTTAATTCTTAAAGGTTGGACTTGATGGACTTGCGTCTCCTTCCAGCCTTATATACTATGATACTATAAGTCATGGCCAAAGTTTTGAGAATGATACAAATGTTAATTTTTACAAAGTCTACTGCATCAGGTTTTACAATGCCAATTTGCATATACTCCAGAATGTTATAAAGAGTGATCAGTTTAACAGCAATTAATTGCAAAGTCAATATTTGCCTAGAAAATGAACTTTTCCCCCAAAACACATTTCAACTTCATTGCAGGCCTGCCTTAAAAGGACTAGCTAACATCGTTTCAGTGATTGCTCCAGTAACACAGGTGTGGGTGTTGATGAGGACAGGGCTGGAGATAAATCTGTCATGATTAAGAATCACACCACTGGACACTTTAAAAGGAGGCTGGTGCTTGGCATCATTGTTTCACTTCTGTTAACCATGGTCATCTCTAGAGATGAGCGAACATACTCGTGCGAGCTTGATGCTCGTTCGAACATTAGCGTACTCGAAACTGCTCGTTGCTCGGACGAATACTTCGCCCGCTCGAGAAAATGGCAGCTCCCGCTGTTTTGCTTTTTGGCGGCCAGAAACAGAGCCAATCACAAGCCAGGAGACTCTGCACTCCACCCAGCATGACGTGGTACCCTTACACGTCGATAGCAGTGGTTGGCTGGCCAGATCAGGTGACCCTGGGATAGACTAGCCGCTGCCCGCGCTGCTCGGATCATTCTGTGTCTGGATGCCGCTAGGGAGAGAGCTGCTGCTGGTCAGGGAAAGCGTTAGGGTGTTCTATTAGAATAGTGTTAGGCAGGAGTGATTCAACAAGAACCCAACAGCCCTTCTTAGGGCTACAATAACGTTATACTTTTTTTTTTTTTGTTTGCTTGTGGCTGGGCTTGCTGGCACTAGTAGTGCAGCTAGTATCATATTGTGAGGAATTTGCAAGGGGACTTGCTACCGTTGTGTTTAGCTCTTAGTGACACACATATCCACCTCAAACACCAAAGTGGGAAAATTTATTAGGGGTTTGTTTTCAATTAGGCACAGTCTGCCATTTCCTTTTTATTTTACGTTTATTTTTTCATAACTCAGCGTCATCTCATCAGTGTGCTTTCATACTTGGCTAGAAAATAGCCAAAGGAGAATCCAAACGGCTTACTTACGCCTACAATAGCGTTATATATATTTTATTTCTGGTTGATCTGCTGGTGGCTGTCCTTGCTGCAGTGCATATACTAGCCAATTGTCAGGAATTTGGAGTGAGACTTGCGACCGCTGTGTTTAGCGCTTAGTGACGCACATATCCATCCCAAAGACTGAAGTGGGAAAATTTATTAGGGGTTGGATTTCAATTAGGCACAGTCTGCCATTTCCTTTTTATTTTACGTTTATTTTTTCATAACTCAGCGTCATCTCATCTGGCATAGCAGTGTGCTTTCATACTTGGCTAGAAAATAGCCAAAGGAGAATCCAAACGGCTTACTTACGCCTACAATAGCGTTATATATATTTTATTTCTGGTTGATCTGCTGGTGGCTGTCCTTGCTGCAGTGCATATACTAGCCAATTGTCAGGAATTTGGAGTGAGACTTGCGACCGCTGTGTTTAGCGCTTAGTGACGCACATATCCATCGCAAAGACCGAAGTGGGAAAATTTATTAGGGGTTGGATTTCAATTAGGCACAGTCTGGCAGTTTCTTTTTATTTTACGTTTATTTTTTTATAACTCAGCGTCATCTCATCAGTGTGCTTTCATACTTGGCTAGAAAATAGCCAAAGGAGAATCCAAACGGCTTACTTACGCCTACAATAGCGTTATATATATTTTATTTCTGGTTGATCTGCTGGTGGCTGTCCTTGCTGCAGTGCATATACTAGCCAATTGTCAGGAATTTGGAGTGAGACTTGCGACCGCTGTGTTTAGCGCTTAGTGACGCACATATCCATCGCAAAGACCGAAGTGGGAAAATTTATTAGGGGTTGGATTTCAATTAGGCACAGTCTGGCAGTTTCTTTTTATTTTACGTTTATTTTTTCATAACTCAGCGTCATCTCATCAGTGTGCTTTCATACTTGGCTAGAAAATAGCCAAAGGAGAATCCAAACGGCTTACTTACGCCTACAATAGCGTTATATATATTTTATTTCTGGTTGATCTGCTGGTGGCTGTCCTTGCTGCAGTGCATCTACTAGCCAATTGTCAGGAATTTGGAGTGAGACTTGCGACCGCTGTGTTTAGCGCTTAGTGACGCACATATCCATCGCAAAGACTGAAGTGGGAAAATTTATTAGGGGTTGGATTTCAATTAGGCACAGTCTGGCAGTTTCTTTTTATTTTACGTTTATTTTTTCATAACTCAGCGTCATCTCATCAGTGTGCTTTCATACTTGGCTAGAAAATAGCCAAAGGAGAATCCAAACACAAAAAAAAGTTAAAAAAAAATTAAAGTTATAACTTTCATTTTCAAAATGTTTAACCCGAGGGCTAGGGGTAGAGGACGAGGGCGGAGACCTGGGCGTCCAACTACTGCAGGGGTCAGAGGCCGTGGTCCTGGGCGGGGTGAGACACCACCTGCTGATGAGGGAGCAGGGGAACGCTGCAGAGCTACACTCCCTAGGTTCATGTCTCAAGTTACTGGGACTCGTGGTAGAGCACTATTGAGGCCAGAACAGTGCGAACAGGTGATGTCGTGGATTGCCGACAATGCTTCGAGCAATTTGTCCACCAGTCAGTCTTCCACGCAGTCCACCCATGTCGCCGAAATCGGCACTCCTCCAGCTCCTGCACCTCAGCCTCCTCCCCCCCAGTCTGCCCCCTCCCAGGAAAATTTGCCATTTGAACTGGCATACTCTGAGGAACTGTTTTCTGGACCCTTCCCACAGTCACAAACCACTTGTCCGGTTGCTGCTGAGCAATTTTCCGATGCCCAGGTTTTCCACCAGTCGCAGTCTGTGGGTGATGATGACCTTCTTGATGTAGTGGAAGAAGTGTGTAAAGAGGTGTCCGACGATGAGGAGACACGGTTGTCAGACAGTGGTGAAGTTGTTGTCAGGGCAGGAAGTCCGAGGGGGGAGCAGACTGAGGGATCGGAGGATGATGAGGTGACAGACCCAAGCTGGGTTGAGAGGCCGGGTGAACACAGTGCTTCTGAGACGGAGGAAAGTCCTCGACCAGAACAGGTTGGAAGAGGCAGTGGTGGGGCCAGACGGAGAGGCAGGGCCAGAGCAGGTGCATCAGCGCCAAATGTGTCACGTAGTGAAGCTCCCGTGGCGAGGGCTCCCGCGGCGAGGGCTAGATTTTCAGAAGTCTGGAGGTTCTTTAAGGAAACACCGGATGACTGACGGACTGTGGTGTGCAACCTTTGCCAAACCAGGATCAGCAGGGGTTCCACCACTACTAGCTTAACTACCACCAGTATGCGCAGGCATATGAATGCTAAACACCCCACTCAGTGGCAACAAGCCCGTTCACCTCCGGCCGTGCACACCACTGCTCCTTCCCCTGTGTCAGCTGATAGTCAGCCCCCTGCCCAGGACCCTGGCACAAAAACCCCATAGTCGCCTCCACGATCCTCCACAGCATCCACCAGCGTTCAGCTCTCTATACCCCAGACGCTGGAGCGGAAACGTAAATATAGTGCAACCCACCCGCACGCCAAGCCCTTAATGTCCACATCTCCAGATTGCTTAGCCTGGAGATGCTGCCCTATAGGCTAGTAGAGACCGAGGCCTTTCGCAACCTCATGGCGGCGGCCGCCCCTCGGTATTCGGTCCCCAGCCGCCACTACTTTTCCCGTCCCAGCCCTGCACCAGCACGTGTCAGACAACATCATCCGTGCCCTGACCAACGCCGTTTCTGACAAGGTCCACCTGACCATGGACACGTGGACGAGTGCTGCCGGGCAGGGCCACTATATATCGCTGACGGCACATTGGGTTAACTTGGTGGAGGCTGGGACCGAGTCTGACCCTGCGGCTGGTCATATACTGCCGACGCCGAGGATTGCGGGGCCTACCTCGGTCCAGGTCTTTCAGGCCTACTATTCGTCCTCCTCCTCCCACCCCTCCTCCGCCTCCTCCTCCGAACTACCATCCGTGGCCATGCCGCCATCAGTCGGTAGCTCTAGGCACAGCAGCAGTGCCGTCGCTAAGCGACAGCAGGCGGTGCTCAAACTTCTGAGCCTAGGCGATAAAAGGCACACTGCCCAAGAGCTATTACAGGGCATCAAGGCGCAGATTGATCTGTGGCTGGCACCGCTGAACCTGAAGCTAGGCATGGTTGTGTGTGACAACGGCCGTAACCTGGTGGCGGCTCTGCAACTCGGCAGACTGGCACATGTGCCATGCCTGGCCCATGTGTTAAATCTGATAGTTCAGTGTTTCCTCAAGACATACCCCAATCTGTCTGATTTGCTCACGAAGGTGCGCCGCATCTGTGCGCATTTCAGGAAGTTCAGCACAGATGCTGCCACTCTCAGGGCAGCGCAGCGCCGCCTCCAACTGCCCGCTCACCGACTGTTGTGCGACGTGCCCACGAGGTGGAATTCAACATTAACCATGTTATCCAGAGTTTACCAGCAGCGCAGAGCGATTGTAGACTGCCAGATGTCAACTTCCACCAGAACTGGTAGTCAGGTCAGTCAGCTTCCTCAAGTCTACAATGAGGAGTGGACGTGGATGTCTGATATCTGTCAGGTGCTGAGTAACTTCGAGGAGTCAACACAGATGGTCAGTGGCGATGCCGCCATCATCAGCCTCACCATCCCGCTGCTTGGCCTGTTGAAAAACTCTCTGATCAGCATGAAGTCGGAAGCTTTGCGCTCGTTAAAAGAGATGGGGGAAAAAGATTCCCTTGTTGATAGCCAAAGCACCCTTAGGTCTGTTTCTCAGCGCATATCGGAGGAGGTGGAGGTGGAGGAGGATGAGGATGAGGAGGAAGAGGAGGAGAATGTTGGTGAGACACAAGAGGGGACCATTGTTGAGTCCTTCACTGTTCAGCATGTATGGGCAGAAGAAGAGGAGTTGGAGGAGTTGGAGGAGGAGGAAATGGACAGTCAGGCCAGTGAGGGGAGTGAATTCTTACGCGTTGGTACTCTGGCGCATATGGCAGATTTCATGCTAGGCTGCCTATCCCGTGACCCTCGCGTTCAAAGAATTTATTCCAGCACCGATTACTGGGTATTCACTCTCCTGGACCCACGGTACAAGCAAAATCTTTCCACTCTCATCCCTGGAGAGGAAAGGAGTGTGAGAATGCATGAATACCAGCAGGCCCTGGTGCACAAGCTGAAACACAATTTCCCTTCTGACAGCGCTAGCGGCAGAGTGCGTAGTTCTGCGGGACAAGTAGCGAGGGAGAGTAGGCGAGCAGGCAGCTTGTCCAGCACTGGCAAGGGTACGCTTTACAAGGCTTTTGCCAGCTTTATGTCACCCCAGCAAGACACTGTCACCTGTCCCCAGTCTCGGCAGAGTAGGGCTGATCTTTACAGAAAGATGGTGAGGGAGTACGTAGCTGACCATACCATCGTCCTAAATGATCACACAGCTCCCTACAACTACTGGGTTTCAAAGCTGGACATGTGGCACGAACTGGCGCTGTACGCCTTGGAGGTTCTTGCCTGCCCTGCCGCTAGCGTCTTGTCCGAGCGGGTTTTCAGTGCAGCTGGTGGCATCATCACCGATAAGCGTACACGCCTGTCGACTGACAGCGCTGACAGGCTGACGCTTATTAAGATGAATAAAGCCTGGATTTCTCATAATTTCCAATCTCCACCAGGTGAAGGAAGCTCAACCTGAATAATTTATGCACTCCTCCTCCTCCTCATTTTCCTCCTTCTCCTCCTCTTTGTACACTAAAGCAGAGGAAACTGGCTATTTTTTGACAGGGCCCACTGGCTCTAGCTATAGTACTTTATGCATTTAATTTTTCTGGAGGGCCACCTACCCGGTCCTCTGTTTTAAACAATTTTTGGGAGTGCCACATACAGGCACTCAATCTATTCAATTTTTCTGGAGGGCCACCTACCTGCTCCTCTGGTTTGAAAACTTTTTTGGACTGCCACATACAGGCACTCAATCTATTCAATTTTTCTGGAGGGCCACCTACCTGCTCCTCTGGTTTGAAAACTTTTTTGGACTGCCACATACAGGCACTCAATCTATTTCATTTTTCTGGAGGGCCACCTACCTGCTCCTCTGGTTTGAAAACTTTTTTGGACTGCCACATACAGGCACTATCCAAATTAAATTGTCTCCATAGCAGCCTCCACACGTTGTCTCCATTGCTACCTCCAAAAGTTGTCCATATAGCTGCCTCCATACATCGTCCCCTTATCAAACGAGGTGTGTCAGGCAGAAATTTGGGTTGTTTTCATGGATTCCACATCAAAGTTGTTAACTTTGTCGCCACCCTGCTGTGTTATCCACAAAATATACTGGCAAACTTTTATCATTTACCAATATTATTTCAGCGCTTCTTGCGCATCTGTTTACATTCCCCTCACCCGCCATATCCTAAACTTATAAGAACGCTACTACACTTGATCTTATACAAAAGGTTCTTAGAAGTGCTGTTTGGGGAGTAGCCTAGAGACAGGGGCTTGGATTGGCGAAAGCTCGCCTGGCAGCGGAGCGCCAGCTCCATGCGCATCATGCGCTTCTTGCGCATCTGTTTACATTCCCCTCACCCGCCATATCCCAAACTTATAAGAACGCTACTACACTTAACTTGATGCAGGCTGGGACCGAGTCTGACCCTGGGGCTGGTCATATACTGCCGACGCAGAGAATTGCGGGGCCTACCTCGGTCCAGGTCTCAAAGGCCTAGTATACCTCCTCCTCCTCCCGCCCCTGCTCCACCTCCTCCTCCTCCGAATTACCATCCGTGGCCATGGCGCCATCAGTCGGTAGCTCTAGGCATAGCAGCAGTGCCGTCGCTAAGCGACAGCAGGCGGTGCTCAAACTGCTGAGCCTAGGCGATAAAAGGCACACCGCCCAAGAGCTATTACAGGGCATTCCACATCAAACTTGTTAACTTTGTCGCCACCCTGCTGTGTAATCCACAAAATATACTGGCAAACTTTTATCATTTACCAATATTATTTCAGCGCTTCTAGCGCATCTGTTTACATTCCCCTCACCCGCCATATCCCAAACTTATAAGAACGCTACTACACTTGATCTTATACAAAAGGTTCTTAGAAGTGCTGTTTGGGGAGTAGCCTAGAGACAGGGGCTTGGATTGGCGAAAGCTCACCTGGCAGCGGAGCGCCAGCTCCATGCGCATCATGCGCTTCTTGCGCACCTGTTTACATTCCCCTCACCCGCCATATCCCAAACTTATAAGAACGCTACTACACTTGATCTTATACAAAAGGTTCTTAGAAGTGCTGTTTGGGGAGTAGCCTAGAGACAGGGGCTTGGATTGGCGAAAGCTCGCCTGGCAGCGGAGCGCCAGCTCCATGCCAAGATCCAACTAACATAGTTTTAACTGCAGCACCTTTAATCTACTACTAGTTCACTGCCTCCATACATGGTCCCCTTATCAAACGAGCTGTGTCAGGCAGAATTTTGGGTTGTTTTCATGGCTTCCATGTTAACTTTGTCGCCACCCTGCTGTGTAATCCACAAAATATACTGGCAAACTTTTATCATGTACCGATATTATTTGAGCGCTTCTTGCTCACCTCCTTTGGTTCCTCTCTGCCACCCATTGGTTTGAAGCCTGAGTCCATTTAGGGTATGTCGCCATGCCACTCTCTAGCCTGCCGCTGCTGCCGCTGCCTCTGCATGCCGTCCCCTATAGTGTCAGGGTCAATTATTGGATGTTTTACATGCTATCTAGCTTCATTCTGTCACTCTGTCATGGCCATGCTGTTGCCCATAATTTTGGCATAATGGTGCGATTAAGCAGCCTCAGAGGCATCCATGCATGCTGCCCCTGCTGTTTCCTGTCCATTTCCGTGGTGTTTCCATCCTTTTCTGAGGTTCCCAGGTGTTTGGCCAAGCTTCCCTGTGCAGAGCCTTGGTCCCCTTGAAAAATGCTCGAGTCTCCCATTGACTTCAATGGGGCTCGTTATTCGAGACGAGCACTCGAGCATCGGGAAAAGTTACTCTCGAATAACGAGTACCCGAGCATTTTAGTGCTCGCTCATCTCTAGTCATCTCTAAAGAAACATGTGCAGTTATCATTACACTGTACAAAAGTTGCCTAACAGGGAAGAGTATCGCAGCTAGAAAGATTGCACCACCTTCATAGTGGCGGTATTTATTCTTCCATGCCGTGTACAAGGAGCAGGAAAAAAATTCCAAATGCAGTGAAATTGCTGAAAAAACACATTTGCACTGCATTCTTGTGGGCTTGGATTTTTACAGCTTTCACTGTACACCCCAAATGACATGTTAACTCTATTCTTTAGGTCGGTGCGATCTTGCGGATACCAAATTTGTATAGGTTTTATAATGTTTTCATACATTTACAAAAATTAAAACCTCCTGGACAAAATTTTTTAATTAGTTTTTTCCATCTTCTGGCGCTAATAACTTTTATGCATGGAGCTGTGTATGGTATAATTTTTTGCGACTTTTGATTCCATTTCTAATGCTACCATTTTTAGGGCTGTACAACCTTCTGATCACTTGAATTTTTTATATTTTTTAAAATGGCAAAAAAGTGCTATTTTCATATTCGGGCACTATTTTACGTTACAGGGTTAAACGCAGTGAAAAACCATTATTATATTTATATATATGAGGAATTTTCAGACACGGTGATACCTAATGTGTTTATTATTTTTACTGTTTATTTATATCAGTTCTAGGGAAAGGGGGTTCTTTTTAATTTTTAGGTTTTTTATTATAATTTTTTTTAACTTTTTTAAAATTTTATTTCTACTATTTTACAGAACCCCTAGGGTACTTTAACCCTAAGTTGTCTGATTGATCCTACCATATACTGTCATATAACTGTATGGCAGTATATGGGGATTTTCATCCTCATTCATTACAACGTACATTTAGCACATAGTAATGAATGGGTTAAATCCAGACAGCCTCGGGTCTTCCGAAGACCCAAGGCTGTCATGGCAACCAATCTTCGCTCCCTGATGATGTCCCGGGGAGCGACTATCTCCAACAAGATGGCGCCCGTGCCTCACCATCTTTTTGAAGCCACCGGCAAACCTGCAATGTGTGGGTATTACCGGTAAGTTTTTGCTGCGACATGCACAGGTCATTAAAAGGTTAAACTATCAGACAATATTAACCCCTTCAGGACTCCGTTTTAGTTTTTTCTTTTTTTGACTCCTCTAATTCCTAAAGCAATACCTTTTTTTATTTTTACGTTCGCAGAGATGTTTAAGGGCTTGTTATCTGCAGGACAAATTGTACTTTTTAATGGTGCCATTTAATATTTCATGCAATGTACTTTCAGGAAAGCTGGAAAAAAATTCAAAATTGACAAAAAAAAAAACACATTTGTGGCATTTTCTTGTGGGCTCTATTTTTACTGGTTTTATTCTGACACTTTCTCTTTATTCTTTGGGTCGCTACAATCAAAATTTATACAGGTTTTATTATGTTTTAATAGATTTAAAAATAAATCTAATCTTTTGTACATAAAAAATATTTTCCATTTTGCCAAATTCTGAGGCCAATAACTTTTTCACACTTTGTTGTACGGACCTATGTTGTTGTTATTTTTTGTGGCAATGCTGGCATATTTTTAAATATCAATTTGGGACCTATATGACCGTATGATCATTTTTTATTCAAATATTCATGGATGAAAAAAATGGGGAAAAAGTGGTGATTCTGACATTTATCAGCCATTCTAGATGACGATGCCCATGGAATGGGAAGTAAGGTCCTGCGGTTGGGGTCGACCATGGTACTTAACAGGTTAACTGCCTTGAACAGTGGCAGTAGCAGGCAGGTGTAAGCTGTATTATACAGCTGACACCCACTGGGTATGGAGAGAGTTCAGCCCGTAAAGTGGGTGAATATATACTGGCCTAAAATGATGAACTAGCTATGACTTTTTAGGATTAAGTGAACAAGATGCAAACCATTTTCAAGGATGGGAACTATATTTCCAGTGCTACTTAATTAAAGCATCTAACTATGCATCAATGGCTGAGATTCAGGAAGCCTATAATAGTAGCAAACCAAGTCTTTTTCTAAAGGAATATACACCCAACAGTGCTGTTTCAATGTCATTGTACCTCATCAGTACAATATGGAAAACTGGTTTGACTAGACCAGAGTCTATCAACTTATGGAAAGCCATCATTTATAGAAATTGAAACCTTTTGAATTAAGTACAATGCTCCTTTGGTGATTTAGGATACAGAATATGCAAATCAGTTTTCCATAGTTTGGCCTTTCACACTAGTATTTTTCAAGCATGCGTTAGGCGTATGATAGGGATGTGCAGAACTCACATTGCTCTCTGTCCCATTGCATTCAATGGGTTTGTTCCTATTTGCATTTTTTTACATGCGTGTGAAGCATGCTCTGCTTTTGCAAGTCACACACTTAAAAAACATCCCATACATGGGATCCCGTCTATGGAGACGCATCAAAAATGCATTGCATTCTAAGACACATGCTAGTGCCATGTGTTTTTTACTGATCAATTGCCATATAGAGAGGTTAGACCACAGTCGTGAGTCTTTTCATGTGTTTTATGCGCGTTGCCTGTGGGTGATAAGTGTTAAATAAATTGATGAAACATGAGCTTGAAGAGTTGTAACACTGAATAACTGACTGAAAACCGATTAAGCTCTGATGAAACTCTGCAACGCAAGTGCGAGGCGGGCCTAAGAAAATAAGAGCTAGGCCTCCAGTGCTACCTTAAATAAGGATTGAGATTTGATATGGAAATATAATTTGAGATGTAAACTAATAACATCAACTAATATGTGAGTGGTGTATGTGAGATTGGACAATATAATACTGTAAGGGTCTGTAAGGGAGCGCCTCACCCCTCCCCTCTCTATAGCGATGGACGGCGCCTGGCCGCATGTACAAGATAAAGGTGGAGCATGCTCATTTGTGGTCACCGTACTGCTGCCGGCTGCCATAGCTGTCTAGATACATCCCCACAACGGCAGTGTGAAAGGGGTCATACTTTGTATTTATCATGCACTTCAAGTATATTGTAAATTATTATTTGTTACGGTTATAATAAAGAAGCATTAAATTGTATAAATAAATCATATTTATTGGATAATACTATTACATTAGGGATACCTAGAAGGACAACTTTAAAGAAATTGTAAGTTATAGTTCTATTGGTACCTTTTTGGGTACCTATAGCAACAATTCTAACATTTATTATTCAAATTTTATGCCATTAACCATACAAACAGGTTACCATTGTTGGATCGGTGTGAGATAAGGTAAACCAAATATAAATCGTTTTTTATGGCAGATCTAGAGGACAAGCTCAGTTTAAGGGCTCAGTTTTGTATGGTGAGCCAAAAGGCTTATTGGCACCATTGCTTGTCTTTACTTTAGGATGTACAAATAGCAAAATTGTGATTTTTGTTTTTCTGCATTTTAAAACTTTACAATTTTTTCAGTTACAAATGTGATTTTTATTTTTTGTGAGAAAATCACCAATCATGTTGAATGGAACTTTCCTCCCATTCATCACATCCATGATACTATACTTGCTACTGACCATCCCATATAACATATGTACATTTGCGATATAGGCCCAGTACTCTGGATATTTTCGAGGAATTAAAATGTTTAAAGAAGAGTTGAATCATGTGCCATAATTTGTAAACATAGTCTATCTTTTCCAATAAAGGATGCATATTGCTGAGTAACTGTAAGTCAGATTTCAATGCCAAGACATGGCCCCATTATAGTTTTATTGGGATCATTCAGGTCAGTCCCACAGGCTTTTTCAGCTGGGAACAATCCTGCACATTCCATGGATTAAGTGCTGAAAACAGCTTAATTCTAAGAGCTAAGTTTCTTTCAGAAAGCTTTGTCATCTCCCAAAGGCCCCATAAAACAAAAAGTGCACTGCATAGTAGTAATATTTGCAAAAACACAGATGTCACGTGATGTAAGGCATAGATTTACTACATAGTCTATATGCCATGTGTACATCTACCATATTTTTACATGCACAGGCAAACAAAAGTGGATAACTACCTGATGTTATGAAAGGAATTGTTTGGGCAACTTGAGTGAACTTTTCATATACATGCAGTCCCCGACTTAAGAACACCCAAATTACAAACAGACCTCTCTGCCCGCTGTGACCTCTTTAGTCCCAGGTTGAAATGATGAACTGTAAGGTGTCAGTAATGAAGCTTTATTGTTAATCCTTGTTCCCATATCAACCCAAAATTTTTAAAATCTAATTGTCAATAGGACTATAAAATAAAAAAACTCACTAAATATACCAGTTTCGACTTACATACAAATTCAAGAACAAACCTATGGGACCCATATAGTACATAACTAGCTGCACTCTTGAGGGTTATTTATCTTTAATCTGAACATTTGTGTGTGCTTTGTGTTGCTTTTTCTGGGTTTTGGACTTAGAGGGTGATATATTAGACATGTGTTTTTTTTTGTTTTTTTTTTTTTTTTTTTTTTTTTAGACATGTGTGTCTGTTGTTTTTTTGTGCTTTTTTTTTTTTTAAAGACCCACAAAACTTACAAATTCTTCTGCAACCCCCATCCAAACTATTTCCTATACCTGTTGGGACTGGAGCTGATTTGTGCCATAATTGCATACTTTTACCACGATTTGCACCAAAATTGCAAATTTTTTTATATGTCTACTTCTGTATTTTAATGTACAAATGCATTATAAAAAAAGATTAGCAAACTTTTAAAAGTTGATTGTAGAAGGAATGAGTTCATTGACAACAAGATGAATAAAATTACCAGAGTCACAGTACCTGGATCTATGAGTAAGTGTCCCCAGTTCATGATGGATTTTGATGGTCAATTTTCTGTAAACTAATAAGAAACTGATTCCTTGTCTAACCAAATTTATATATAAACAACAATTACAAACCTACCATTTTTTTTATAACCATGCAAGGGCTCCTTGAATATGTTCAATGTTTTTTTTCACTATTCTGCTGCAATTCCTAATCGCACGTTCTCAAATGTTGCAGGGTTCCATTTTGCAATAGCAGAGTTAATGATTTTTTTTTCTCCTCAATGTCCTGCTTTTGGTCATCTGGAAGCATTTTGTTCCACTGAAACCTAGAATTCTTATACTTGGAAGCATATTTCTCTATAATGCTCCGATAGACCTTTGAATACAGTATAGGGCCTTCTGTCCCAGAAATATCAAATAAGTCCAAACATTACAGGGAACCTATCATTGAGAACAGGCATGACAAACCTTACTCGCCCACTCTGTGCCTTTGTTGAAGAGTGCAGGGCAAGCATCACAGCATAATCTTCCTCCTCCAGCCATTTAGATCGTTTCCCAAGCTGTGTCTGCCATTGTCTATATTGGCTCTACCACAGGTACATGCTCACTGCTAAACTCACCTTTAAGTGAAAGGGACCACATTTTGATAAGAACAGAAAGAGGACTTCATGTCTGCCCAGGCTAAGATTTGAAGAGACACTAAGCTGTCAATAAGAAGGAAGAAGGAAGCTAGCAGCCTGGAGTAAACATGACTCTCTTAATCATAAATTGATGCACAGATACATAAAAAAGTAAGGTTCCTCTTGTCCGTCTCCCTTAGACCTCTATTTTATGCTGAGTTCGGTTTGAAACCATCCCTGCAGATTCAGCTTATAATGAAGCTGTTCGGATGTCGTACATGGTTTCTACAATCAACATTTTGATTCAACTTTTGCCAGGAGGCTCATTTCATCAAACGACTTTGCTCTGACACTAAACCTTATGATATCCTTCATATGGTGGTGGAGTCTTCCATTTTATATATTCCACAACCTTGTATTATTCTTTTTTCCATGACCGTACCTAGGAGAACCTGGGCCTCATAAGAGATTTCTGCATGGAGCCCCCCTTATACTTAATAAAAAATACATACATAATAGTACACAAACATGTTTATACTATCACAAATATTTATTTACTCATATCTACAAACACATAGAAACTTATATACACACACAAAGCTCTATACTCATACATACAGATTTATACACTCCTACACACAGATTTATAAAATCATGAGCAAACTTTTATACATATTGATGTACCCGTCGGGTGGCAGTACCGCCCGGCAAAACTATGTTAAGTCCGAACTGGGGTAGTTTTTGGAAAAATCATGCAGACGATGGGGGTGAGGGGGCTGCATATAATTAATCCATGGGGGAAAGGGAGATTGCATATAGTTTATTGGGGGACCCAGGCTGCATATAATGGATCTTTGGGAATGAATCCATGCCATGTGGGTTTATTGTAAAGAGGTCCACTGAGGCTCGGTCGCCAAAGGGCCTACTGAAACCTGAATCTGGCCCTACATGTGATATTGAAGGTTAGAATTAGATACATTGCAGAGTTTGTGTGCTCAGAAAGAATGCAGCCATATAATGGGTACATAACTATGCCAGAATAATAATAATTCCTTTATTTATATAGAGGCAACAAATTCTGCGGCACTATACTGTGCTGTGGGAGGAAACCGGAGGACCCGGAGGAAACCCACGCAAACACAGAGAGAACATACAAACTCTTTGCAGATGTTGAGCTGCATGAATCAGTGGAAATGTATAGAAACACAAAGAATTATAGTAGATTGAGGAATTGAAAGGATCTCTGAAATAATCCTTTACTACAGCCCCCAAAATTCCACTTGAGGAATCAGATTATTAGCCAATTTATAAGGTTAGTTCTTCATCATAATACTTTTAGCATTTTACAATTTCAATTTCATACATGAATGAGGCTGTACAATTACGTCTAAGTTTGGATCAAAAGTGTTTATATCAGAAAGGATAAAAAAGACTAGTGTATATCCAGGGAGCTGTACATGGGCATATTCCAAGAACAAGGCCAAAGTCTTGATTTGGCCTCCATTTTAAAAGCAGTCACTTCTGTAATTTTATCTATACATTTAAATGAATAAGTTTTAGTCTAAGTAAAAGAAGACCTGTGCGTTTACCATACAATGCTGAAAAAAGACCTGTATCTGGACCAGACACAAGGAAGTTTGTAACCTTTTTTATGCCGGATGAGGCTAAACAGAGCCCAACAAACAATTTTGTGCCCTTCCTTTCCGTTCCCTTACCCCCACAGGTCTTTTGACCTAATATTTGTATTGTTGGTCCTAACACATGGTCTCGTTCTATACTCATTTCATTAAATACAGTTTAACTAAAAAAATAGGCCTGTGCCCTTTGTAAAATATGTCTGTTCTTGGAATTAGTCACACATAACTGTGTCCAACTATTTCAAGTTGTTCTTTCTTTTGTAGAACACATTCGAAGACTACAAGAATGAAGAATGCATTATAAATTTAAGAAAGTAGTTGAAGATAATCTGCCTTCCAATTAAACCTGTCTGTTCTTGTACAAACTTTCACTTGAAAGTAGGGAATGACTTTAAAAAATCAATCACTTTATTGGTATCTTCTGTCTGAAGAAGACAAAGCTAAAAAACAAAAGAGAGTCTTCAGAACATAAAGTACGGCTAGCTCCGAACTCTGACATAACTGATGATCAGAAGTGGCTCCTTACAAATACTGTAGAAGCAGAGATGTTTTCTCAGCAGAAAAGTTTCTACGGTTAAGTGTAAATTATAGATTACAATTAAAGTCATCACTGCACAAAGTACAGTATTATCTGCCTGGAATTGTGCACGTATTATGCCAAACTTGATTTCAATTAGTTTTAAAACTTTTAATTTTATCTTGAAATTTAGAAATAAATAAGTAAACATTCAATTCACATTTGTAGGTTACACCCCAGTCTATCCCATGAATGATTGATTTCTGTTACAGTTGATGACCAGGCAGGCTATGAAAGTGTAGAAATTTACCAGATATTTGCTGTATGTGGGAAAGCATTCTCTGGCTAAAAATGCTAGTAGGGAGCCCAACTGTGAAAGACAATACATGTGAGCATAGACTGTGCTACACACGTCACTATGCTTTTGGTGTCCTTTGTATTGCTACTATGGGAACCCCACTGATACCCATTGATAATCATCACAGCAGTAAGGTCAGCATTAGTGTTGAGCTGACCTAAACCGCCAAATTCGGCTCTGTGCCAAACTTTTCAAGGTCGGACAAACCCAAACTTTGTCACTCATCACCAGTCAGCATGTTTCTCCCCAGCAAAGGCATGATTGAAACATTCACTAGAGGGTACCCATACCAGAACCCTGACAACATCATATCCCTGACAGAACCGAATTGCAGTACCAGTTTCCTATTTATGACACCAAAGTTTCTTACTAATGACTGTACCACAGGCTATCCTTGTATATAGAAAAGTGGAAGTCAGCTCACCTGGAGGCACAGCAGTATATGACCAGGAGTCCAAGCACGGATTCTCTTTGTTCCAAGCCCAAGAAATATATAAAATGCAAATAATCCAGCTCCACGGACACTCTTGAATTTAACTCCTTCCAGGAACAATGCTGTTTAACTATTCTGAGACAGCTGCAGAGCGAATCTGAACACAACAATACTGTTGATCGCAACTCTATGTTTAAAATGTCTAATCCCTTATATTATCCTATACAGTCCTGTCCATCTATTCTCGATGTATTTCAAGAGAAGGTTGAAAAAGACCTTATTGAATTACACAGAAAAGTAGCTATTGGTAATGAGAAACAAAACAATCTAACATCTGCACAAAAGAAAGCCATTAAAGAACTACAATTCAACAAAGACCTGCTTGTTAGACAAGCAGACAAGGTGGGCAGTATAGTATTAATCAATGCAGAACTGTATAAATGATAAATGAATCTACAAATTTTGGGGGACACATCGACTTATAGGGCATTAAAAACTAATCCCACAATAGAATTGCAGTCTACTTTTAAAAAGTTGCTTAACCTAGGAGTCACCTTGGGTGCTATCTCAGAACGCATTGCTAATTACCTATATGTTGACTTTCCAGTAGTTTCCATTTTCCACTCATTCCCCAAGATGCATAAAAATATATTCCCACCTCCATTACGCCCTATTGTGGCAGGAACTGGGTCAATGACTGAGGGTCTTGGGGAATGGGTGGACTGTCACTTGCAACCTCTGGTGGTAGCCCTTCCTTGTTATCTAAAGGATACAAAGCACACCATTTCATTGCTGAATTCTTTTCCCTGGCAAGAAAATTTTCTCTGGCTTTCATGTGATGTAGTAAGCCTTTATCCGTCTCTGGTACATCATATTGCATTAGAATGTCTTACATATTTTTTACAGAAATACAGTCATCACTCAGATCCAGTGAAAGAATTTCTTGTTCTGTCAGTTGAATTTTTGTTAAAAAAGAATTATTTTTCATTTGACAATAATTTCCATATGCAGGAATGCGGTGCGGCGATGGGGGGAAAATGCTCCCCATCGCTAGCCAATATTTACATGGCTGTTTGGGAAGAGAGATTTGTGTTAAGTGACGCTAATCCTTTTCTCCCCCACATCAGGTGGTATGGTTGTTATATAGATGACCTGCTACTGGTGGGGAGGGGGGGGGGAACGGATTATGAAGCTACAGAATTCATTTCATACATCAATCAAAACTAGTTTAATTAAAAATTTACTTTTCACATGGATCCTAGAATTATTAATTTTTTGGACATCACACTGGAGGCCAAGGATAAAATATGCATATCTCCTTTTGTAAAACCCACAGCCACGTATTCAATTTTACAAGCGTTATCATGTCACCCAAAACATGTAATAAAAAATCTCCCAGTTGGAGAACTAATCCGCACCAAACGTAACTGTACAGACACAACACGTTTTTCACTAGAATCAAAAAAAGTATGTGATAAATTAAAACAACGAAACTATCCAAACTGGATGCTTAAAAGAGCAATTCACATTAATAACGACATTCCCAGAAAAACACTAATCAAAATGGATGACAACAAAAACAGAAAAAAGACAAACACTAAACCATCTATCACAACATATAGTCAACAATATGAAGAAATCAAAAAAATCATAAAAAAAACACCTACCACTAATGTCTTGCAATGATAATCTCTCTGGCATAAGGCTTTAATTTTGTTTCTAAAAAAACACCCACATTAGGACAAATACTTTCACCTAGTTTATCATCAAAAAAACCACAACACTGGTTACTCACTAAGGGATTCTTTAAGTGCGGTCATAACATCTGCACGTGCTGTAAATATGTGCACTCCACAGACAAAGTAACCTCTGCAGTCACACATCAATCCTTCAAGATAAAAAGCTTTATAAACGGTAACACAACATATGTGGTATATTGTATCACATGTAAGGAGTGACAAGTCCAATATGTGGGGTGCACTACAGGTTCTTTAAAAATAAGAATCAGGCGACACTTATCACATGTGAAAAATAAACAGGCATTAAACATATCTATGGCGTCCAAACACTTCCAAACAACTCATGCAGGTGATTGTACATTTTTTTCTGTTACTGCCATAGAAAAAGTATTTAAACCTATCAGAGGTGGTGACCATAGGCGCAAACTGTTAAACAGAGAGAGTTTTTGGATTTTTTCTCTAGTTACAAGAGTGCCACAAGGATTAAATAAAAGGCAAGACATGATATCAAATCTAAAAGCTCATTTATTATCCTCCAACTCTCTCTGTTATCAACATCTTTTTCCTTTGCTATTCCATAGTTGTTGTTATATGTGTAACACTATTTATATTAGATTTTATATGTATATGTTTACGATGTAAATTTAACAGGTCGTGTGACTGCAGGTAGTTGGGATTTATTCACACCTGCTCACATGCCCAATCAGGTCATGCTTAAGGAGTTTTCCGAAATGCGTAGACCATAGCCGTGGCTCTGTGTGTGTTTCCCTCTGCTTGGCTGTATATCTCCTTTTTGTACTTCAATAAAGAAAATATCACGTTTTTATCTACAACCAGAGTGTCCGTGAAGCTGGATTATTTGCATTTCATATACAGGCTATCCTTCTACCCGAGTGAGATAATAATTTATAGTTGAACTGAAATGAATATTATAGTTATATAATTTTAGAATTATATTACCGTATATACTTGAGTATAAGCCGACCCGAGTATAAGCCGAGACCCCTAATTTCAACACAAAAAACAGGGAATACCTATGGACTCAAGTAAAAGCCGAGGGTGGGAAATGCATTGGTCACAGCCTCCCAGTATACAGTCTGCCAGCCCCCTGTACAATATAGTCTGCCAGCCCCTGTAGCATATATCCTGCCCAGCCCCTGTAGTATAAAGCCTGCCCAGCCCCTGTAGTATACAGCCTGCCCAGCCCCTGTAGTATACAGCCTGCCCAGCCCCTGTAGTATACAGCCAGCCCAGCATCTGTAGTATACAGCCTGCCCAGCCCCTATAGTAGACAGCCTGCCCAACCCCTGGAGCGGAAGAACCCGAAGAGGATCGGAAGGACCCGAGGTGGCACTGGAGCATCGGAGACAGAAGAGGACCTACGGGTTACGTCAGAAAGGTGAGTTTAGAATTTTGACTTGAGTATAAGCCAAGTTAGGGTTTTTGAGCACAAATTTTGTGCTGAAAAACTAGGCTTATAACCGAGTATATATGGTATATTACTTGCACCAGTTACAAAGGGGCACAGAACTTACATTTTGAAACCTATTGCACCATTGACAAGAAAGCATTGCACCCAGCCAAAGAATCCAACATTGACAGGTTAATTCACAGCCGGCAGGCATTCTGCCTTGTAAGGGTGACATATCACCTTACGCTAGAAGGGAACTTATTTAAAGTACGGCACATAATGAGCAGGCTACACTATAATATGCATGTTTTATTGACTTTCAGATTGAAAGGAGCTAGAAAATGTTCATGAGGACATTATAGAGAGAAGAGGACATCTTGAGGAGTGTAATGAGGAAGTTGCCAATACAGATTTACTGCAAATGAGTACTAATCAATGTGGCAAAGTAATTAAAAAGGGAAGGAAAAAAGTTATTTATGAGGATTATTTATACAGGATACAGGGAGCTGTTGATCCAGTAAACAAGTTTATAAAGCATGGAAATAGCCTTATTTTAGAAGCTTGTACCAATTACTTTTAGCAAGATATTGAATGTGTACACATTATTGCTTGATTGAAAAGACATTATGACTCTAAAAGGGGAAGATTAGATAGAGTATGAATGTGTGTGTCACAACATTAACCAAAATAATTAGAACAATAAATGAAAAAACTGTAAAAAAAAAAAATAATAAGCAACAAAAAATGGCATCTTGGAATTCACTAATAAGGGGGGGGGGAGGAGACAAGTCAACTGCTTTTAGTGCCATTTGAAGAGCAGCATTCCCATAGTTTTCTATACATGCATTTAAACCTGATAAAGGGGTTGTTTCTACCTGAAACACTTGTTATGACACATGGGTTTTTGGGGGTATTAGTAACTTTAAATAAAGAGGTAGCATGGCCAGAAAAGAAAAAAAAACTATTATTTTTACAATATTTTGTATTATACCTCCACCAAAGAGGCCGCAACAGCTGATCCCAGGTGATATGCACCCCAAGCAATTTTGCACTCAGCACAATTAAATCAGACATAGAACCTGTCACCTACTTTTTACATTTTTTGGAAAACTTTTAAAAGGTTAATGGGCAAGATTTCAAATAGAATAAAGAATTCTAGAAATAAAATGTCATACCCTACATGAGGGGGCTTGTAGTCTAATGGAGCCAAAGTAGGTGATAAGTTCCCTATAGTTAGTGTATAATGGTCTGATCCTACAACATACATTTATCAATAAATGATTAATTCTTACTCTATCATGTTTCTTATATCACCTGCAAACTGTGAAAGCAGAAAACGGTCATCTTCCGCCAGAGCTCGGTCAAGCTCAGAGACTAGGGGGCAATAGTTGGACACGCTTATGATACACTCCCCGACACGCCGAGATGAGAAGTTTTTATTCCTTTACCCAGCCATTTTATATGAGAATTGTGTCTGATTGCACTAGCAGTATACAATGCTGGTGATATAAGAAAACTAACATTACTGAAGATTGTGAGCAGGAGTCATTTAAATTATCAGAATGTAAGTATTTTGCACCTAGCCAATTTTGGACATTTTTTTGACATTTACTCTACATATTATGGCTCCTGTAGATGATTCATTTTCGTATAGAAGCATTCATAATATATAGTGTGCCTTGTATAATATATTTTGGGATGTATGCTGTTTACATTTTTAATTTGATGTATTTTATTCTGTTGCATTTTTGTTTTATCTATATAAAATATAGAATTTTGAAGTTTAAGTATTATTTTGAGCTAGTTTAAGTAGTACTTGTGTATGTATCATACTTCCTCTAGTCTTTTTTACCCTTGCACCCAGAGTCATCACATAGCACACATACAGCTTTTTCATATTTAACTAGCATTTCCCTCATAGCTTCATTTTGTTATATCTACTGGCAAGACCTGTTAAACACATGTGATAATTAAGTCTGTATTGCTAGCTAATAACCAATTCATGGAACCACCCCTTTTGTGGGAAAACTAATTGAATTAACTCACTTTCAGTCATGTTAACCAGTGCTCCATATGTGTATATTTAGGTTTTTGCGCATCTTTAGCTTGCTATTATTCCCTGAATTTAAGTATTCATCTTGAATTTCTTTATATGGTGGACCCTTTCCCATTAGCAAATTGATTATAACCATTGTTAGGGATTTTTATTGTAATGCTTAATCTTTCAACGTTTGTTTATAAAAAAATCTATATAATTTTTTAATATAGAAACTATTGTGTTATTTCTAAATGTACTCAATATACTTTGAAAAGGTGTATAGTATTCATTGCCCCATGCAGTACAGAACTAATGTACATAGTAGAGTTCAAGAATAATGGTTTGCAACAAAGAAAGTTATTTTGACATAAATTATTAACAAAAATATCTTTTACACAATGCCATAAAAAACATTTTAACATAAATTTATTTAATGTCTAAAGCAATAACAAAGATCGTATAATCAATTCAAGTTCAATGGATCGACCCATCTCAATCACCACACTGCTGATGGTAATCTATGTGGTTGTATCTAGAATATTCTACATATTGTGACAAAGAGGAGAAGTGGTGGAAGGTGTATACATTTGTCCTAGGTCCTAAGAGAAGGAGTGTGCCACTGCGGCTTTTGGGGTGTCCGTATTATCAGCATACAGCTGTGCTTAGCTGATATGAGCTGAGCAGTGCTGACCCACAGGGCTCACTCTGTACCTGGGGAAAACAAATGTGAGTTTGCTGCTTTGTGTTGTTTGGGAGGCTGTGCAGTAGGCACAGTCGCTGGTAGTTGGGAGAGAGTATGTGTAGCTAGTATGTGTAGTAAATTCTAGGACTTTATTTTGTTAACACTTTGTTTTGCTACATTTTATTTTTTTGGAAAATAAAACTGGTTGTGGCCAGTTACACCAAACGAATTGTGTCATTGGTGTGTCTTGAAAAAGTGCCCATCTACCCCAGGAGACAACTACCTCACTACCTAATCCCTTACAATTAGTGGAGGTGGTTTAAGGCACCAATTTTGGCACAAGACAGCAAAGTTGAAACATTAAAAGGGCCTTTTTTATGCAGTGCACCAAAGACTGTTTCCTGCAAGAGGTGGAGGTCGTTTTATACGCCTGGTGAAGTGCTCAGGGGCAGGACCATTTTTAGTCTGGGTGTTGGGAGAGATATTTAAATCAAATCTGGTGTTTTTTTTTTTTAATTTTACTGCATTGGAGGAGAAAATTTATTATGAAAATTAAAAAAAAATAAAAAAGCATTTCAAATGTTATATTGAACACCATATCTGCAACACAGATCAACTAAATAATTGTTCATGTAACGTGAAGTACTTTTTGAGCAACTCCTCTGGATGTGACTGGAGTATCACATATGATAAAAGCTGCACAATGTAAACATTTTACCTTACACATATGATTGCAACTCTGGATTTGTCTGGAGTTCTCACAGATGATCTTCCCTGAGTAACAGGGAATGGCTGTGCATAATTTGGTGATTGTAAATGTGATGGTGCAGATTACTTTAATGGACTTACACTCAACTTTATATAGTAGACTAGCTGTAGCTCCCGACATTGGCCAGAATAGTAAATAACTTCTCTTAGCCATAATGAGATAGAAAATAGAATGGGTTGACAAAAATATTATATATCTGTCCCTGATTGACTGTCTCTGACTGTCTCTGTGTCTCCAAATGTCTCTAACCGTCGCTGTCAATGATGGTCTATGACCATCTGTCTCTGACCATCTATCTGTCTCCGACAGTCTCTGTCCATGTCTGACTGTTACTTTGTCTGTAGGAAGATTGATCAAAAGTGTCCCAGAGACAAAAGGTTCTAGTTCCCCATGGCAACCAATTAGAGCTTGACTTTCATTTTTCCACAGCCGTTTATAAAATAACAGCTAATTGGTTTCAATTCGCAACTGGAACAGTTTTACCTTAGACATTTCTAATAACTCCCCCCTTATCTTTCTATCTCTATCCATATTACCTCACACATAAGCTGTCTTATACCCATTGCCTATAGTAAGTCAAAGCTCAGAGCTCATATTAATGACCTTTGGCAAAATAGTAACCAATCACGGCCCAACTTCAAACTGCTACAGCAGACAGCAGACAATGGCTCTTGTATATGATCGTTAATGAGTATACTTTTGAAATCGTGGGGTGAAAACTGCAGCTCCAAACCTAGTCTATGACGTTCCCCCAAGTCACAGAGAGTGGCTGTGCAAAATTTGGTGATTGTAAACGTGCAGATTTCTTTATACACACATACATGAATACCTATATATAGATATGTGATTCAGATTCGTAACAAGATCAAAACAGGCCCAAACAGACTGTGATATTGAATCCAAGATTTAAAAACGAAGGTATTCACCTCTAGAAAATAAATAGATCAAAATGGCACATTACAGAGTAAGCCTCCCTGGACTCATTGTTTGCGGCCTGTGTGTCATCGGCATGAGAGGTCTGCCTGCCTGGTTCACAGGAGGATAAAAAAAAAAAATCTGCAGTACAGTGCCATTCACAATAAGGAAAGGCTATGGATACAAAAAAGGCAAGAAAAACAGATTTCTAATCCATGGTAGGATTCAGGTCACGGCTTATAATAAATCTTGTAGACCTAGCGTGTTGTGGGTGGTCATAGCAAAGTGAAACTGTAGTTTGCTTCCAGGATACCTATAACAGTCAAAAAAAGAAACAAATTTATGGAAAAAACTCCAGCTTAACCCAAAAAAATAATGTTAGAATAAGGGAATAAAACTTCTTTTGTAACCATTATGATTAATGATACTTAATTTCCCATCAGGAACGTGAAAATGACATTTTATATATTAGAATAAGGGATAAAACTTACATTTTAGTATAACATTTTTTCTTGGTTAATCTGAGTTTTTCTCATTTTTTTTGCATTGTCCATCGTTTCTACCGATTTTCTTTGAAATAGGGATGTTGAAAAACGTAAAAGTTAAGCTCACCGCTCTCTACTCAGTAAATACTCGGTGCCAGATCTGATAGTAAGAGCAAGGAAGTCCAGCACTTCGGGGTTCTCTTTTAAATTCCATGTGGATGAACCCATAGAAAAATATTTGTCTGTTTATTGAATCAATGGCTAGCCCACAGACTATCCAACTATTAGGTACAGGCAGTCCCCGGTTTACCTACAAAATAGGGTCTTTAGGTTTGTTATGTTGAATGAGAAATGGGTATATTTTAAACTTTAACTACAAGACAAATCTTTTTTCATGTGACAATTGGATTTTCAAAATTTTGTACTGTAATGGGAACAAGGATTATCAATAAAACTTAATTGCAGACACATTACAGCTGATCATTACAGCCTCGGACTACAGTAAAGCATCCAGAGAGCTTCACCAGAGGTCTACAGGTCATATGTAAATCTGGAGTCCTTAAGTCTAGAACCCATAGCACATGTAGAATTACACAGCACCGGTAGGAGTCTGCCAGCATTTAGAAGGTGTGTACTTTTAGGGACCTAAATATATATCAATTACTATGGCACTTGGTGAATGTAATACTCTAAACAACAATCTCCAAAGAACCATTAATGCTGAGTTGAAGTTGTATTGAAGCTAAAATAAATTTGGCATTTAATATATTCTAAATTGAATGCACTTGTATGTCCTGTATACATAAATAGCTGTAAAAGCACTATGTGAATGTATGCCACTTGAGATAATATTAGTATATATCAGAAATGCTTTTATGATTTTTCATATTATTCCACGCAATGAACATCCTAAATATACACTCCCATCATTTTTAAGCTTCTTTTAGCGAGCATACCCAATTAATTCTAATGTGTAATTCTTAAAATATTCAAAAAACAAAGACCTATTTTCTTTACTATTTCAATGTTCTATTGTCTATTTGCAAAAGAGTTAAGAGACACCAATTTTAAAATGAACATTATGTGCTTTTAAAATTGCTGTATGCAGCTGCCACTACATAATTAATACAAGTGCTAGATAGAACCTCATCTGCATTTTATTAATTTGGCCTAAATTACCTTATTGAGAAAAAAAAGCGGAACAGAAAGACCTACCAAAAGGTACAGATATAAAATATCCTAATTACAGGGAAAGGGCAGATTGTTCTTTGGCAATTCAAATGTTGACCCTGATAGTTTAGGTTAAATGGAACGCCATCTCCGGTCTTTACAAATTTCTGACTGACGTGTTAAGTGCACTGATTACTTCAATCAGGTGCACCCGAGCTTTTCTCCCTCTGACGCAAGTTCAAGTGAAATAATTGTACATGTGTGTAGCTGCATAGAGAAAATGTGTAAGTAGCTCACTGAAAAAAAAGCGCTTGTACTTGTTTACTAAATGGGAAAATATAGCTTCGAAGTGGGGGGTGAAAAGCGCAATGTAACAAGCTCTGAGGAAATTGAGACAAACTATTACTTATGCTGAATACACAATTATCTATTATACTCATCGGGACAAAGACAAATACTATTTAGCATTGGCTTGATTAATATTTGTTGTAATATCACAAAGGGATGAGAAGAGACATTGGATAGAACACAATGCAGTATTAAAAATAGGGAAAGAAATTAAAGGATATTAAAAACCGGCCTTAATTTGGGATCATTATGAGCTCTCCCTACTTATTACAATACAATAGTTAATAAATGACTTGATAATTCTAATAGAGTGGTATTCCAGCATATTAAGGTTTCTGATAATCACACATTTAATAATAGAAGTAAGCATCCTTATCCACTTAGGCTACATTCACACTGCTGCATGGTGGATGTATATACGGTCGACATATATACGGCCGATATACGATCCCCATATACGGCAATGGGCGCATGGTGCCCTACCGGAGCGGTACGGTGCAGCACACGTGTGAAAAGATAGGACATGTCCTATCTTTTCACGGCGTACGGTGCCGTGCACCATATATCCCTATGGAGGGGGGTGGGGGTGAGCAGGGCTCACCTCTTCCTCTCCCCGCGTGCTGCCGTGTTAAATGCAAACAGCATGTGTGTTAGACAGGAAGCAAAAAATGTGCTGGTACTGATCGCAGGCTTTAACTCTTGAAATGCTGCTGGCAAAGTCACCTGTGGTATTTACATCTATGGAGCACTAGCACACCGGCACTAGAATGTTGGTTGTGCAGGCACCACCATTTTGTGGAGGTTTTTGTGCAGGTCATGTGATGTGGATATGTGACAGCCATCTTCTGTCTTGTGTCTCCTCCACAGGGGCAAAACCAACAGACTAATTATAGGGCCAATAAATTATAATGAAGCATTAAAATTCTATCTCCAGAACATTGTTCTGATTCTGAAAAATTATAAACAACTAATTACATATTAGCTTATATTTTTCTGACCCATTTGAATATGAATTGTGCTTTTTCCTGGAATACCCTTTTAACCTCTACCTCATTTATGCTTTTTAATTTTTTTACTTCCCTCCTTCAAAAAACTATAGTTTTCTTATTTTTCAATGTACAGAGCTGTGTGATGGTTTGTTTTCTGCGTAACAAATTGCACTTCAAAAAGGTGGAAATTTAATATTCCATGCTGTGAACTGGGAAGCGGAAAAAAAATTCCAAATGCAGTGATATTGGTGAAAAAACGAAATTGCAACATTTTCTTGTAGGCTTAGATTTTACGGATTTCACTCTACGCACCAAATGACATGGGGATTTTCCTCCTCATTATTTACAATGTGCTTATCGCACGTTGTAATGAAAGGGTTAAAACAAGGCAGCCTTGAGTCTTCTGAAGATTTGAGGATGTCATGGCAATGGATCTGTGCTCCCCGATGACGTCATGTGGAAGACAATCCTTGCCAAGATGGTGCAGATGACCGCGATGCTAGCACCCATTGCGGGTGTTACCGGTATGCAATATGAAGCAAAGACTTACCAGCTATGAAGAGGGCTCAGCCCATGAGCCCTCTCCATGCACCCACACCCGGCTATTGCACCCACACATTTTCGCTACTGAAAATATAAAGGTCACTGTTCTCTTCTCTTCTCTTCTGAATCTCTAATCAGCATTTGACACTATAGATCAACAACTCCTTCTTAGGATGTTCAACTCTATTGGAATTGAGGACACTGACATGATTACCTGACCTAATTCTTACATTTCTATTTTATTATGTGGTTTTACTATAACTTTAAGGCAGTAATTCCACTTCCTTGGATATGACCCAGACCTCTCATTTAAACCCAAGATTAATTCAGGCTCAAAACCCATTCATTCTTTTTCATGGAATTGTGATTCACTCTTATCTCAATTACTGCAACACTCTACTAATCAGCCTTAACTCTCCCCAATACAATCTACCCTTTATGCTGCTGTCAGGATCATCTTTCCTTACAAATGCTACATCCACTTTCACAAAAAAACCTGAAAGACAACATCCACAAAACTCAGAGTTGTGCCTCTGTACCTCTCTTTTATCCACGTCTAACACTCTACTGATATTCTCTGTCTTCCAGTTATATAAGTCTACTATTTTCTATAATCTGAACCTTCCAGTCCTATATCCAAGACCATTCCAGAGTATCATCAGTTATCTGAAAATGTATAAGCAGGAATAGAGATGACGGGTTTGCCCAAATTTTGAAACAAAAATCAGTTTGGACCTGGACTTTGCGCCAAACTTTGACCCAAACACGAATTTTAATACCCACAAGTGGTTATATAATAGGGCTACTAAGGGCTATAGAGGCTGAATAATGGTGGATTACAGGTGCTCTTGGTGTTCAGTTAATTATTCTTATAGTAGTAAAAGAAGCAATGGGAAAATCACATACCCTTCATATTACTGTGGTCAAAGGCCCTCTGGGAACTTAGACCCAGCTATTCAAAAGCAGAATTGAAAAATGTGAATTTGAGGTTTTATTAATACAAAAAAATGTGAAATTGATGTTATCTGAATGTGTCAAAAGCAAATTGTGTGGGATCCATGCTTTCTTCATCTTAATAAATGTTAGAATGTCCACATTGCCTGTAGAGAGGCAATCACACCACTGGCAGTGCTGAATACACACTTTGACAGCACACTAACCAAAGGACAGGGCAGTACCAATAAGTTATAGAGGAAAAACTTTTGCTACGGGTCCAATTTTCCCTCCCAGAAATTTATCGTAGAGATCCAACTTTTCAGTAGTAGGAGATATGGGGACAGATAATTTTTCACCATCGGACTGACATTCTGCCTCCTTGTATGACATGCCCCATCTGATTGAGATTGAGAAGTGTACGTGGCATTCCACATTGTAGCCACGCTCCCTTTGCTAGTGTTCCTGCTGTGTTGGTGACTTCCTCCTTTTCACCTAACACTTCTCTAAAATTAGTATTTTATTTTTCTTATTACTTCATTTTATTTTATGTAAATTATTATTTTATGCACTTTACCCAACCACAATTTTTGCAGGGCAATTGCCATATAGAGATGTGCAGACCAAAAATGCGTCTGGATACCCATTGCATCATTTATGACAGTGAGAAGAAGGGCCTGTTTTTTCCAATTTTGTCTTTTATGACAGTTACTGTATATACTCCCCTCCTGGACATTACAGATACCACATGCAGAATTCAGTGAAGTTTCCCTGAAACTGTTGGTGTATTAAGTCTTCGCCTGTTTCTTTGATTGATTATATTCAGTGTAAAATTTATAGGTTCTCAGTGGAATATGGCACCTAGTCAAGGGCCACATCAGTTTTCCCAGTGATAGAGAAACATGCAACAACACTTTTCTGAGCCACAATAGCAAGCACTATTGTCACTGACAACAACAATTTTGTGGGCCACGTATTAGTGTGTGCAATTCTCTGACAATAACACTTTTCTGAGCCACAAATTAGTGTGCGCTATTCTCACTGACACCACCACTTTTCTAGGCCACGTATTAGCGTGTGCTTTTCTCACTGACAACAACACTTTTCTGCGCCTTGCATTTAAGCGCAATATTCACAGACAAGAGCAACTTTGCCAGCAAAGTATGATTGATGACGATGATTTATGATTTTTCTGGAGCAGAATACTACACAGAGACAGGAACTTGCTGGATGATCCAGTAAATATTAATAATTTTATCTGGTGTTTGCAAGTATTTCTGTATAAACAGTAAGAATATCCCTGTATTGATGCAATTCTAAGCTTGCACTTATAGGAGTAATTATTTGAGATTTCCCCCTGTTCCTATAATAGGAGCCTCTTGTGTACACCCTGGCCAGGGCAATCTCAGTTTTTGCACAAGTCCCGCCTACCTCAATTACCCTATGATCCCCTGCCCACCTCTCTCTTGTGTGTAATGGCGTTTGGACATGCGACCCTGCTCTTATACTGCAGAGTTGCATGTCCAGCCTGGCCAATCACTGCCATGCCTACAGAGGACAAGCCTGTGGTTGGTAAGGGGCTGTAAGCACAAATCTGTGAGCAGTTTCTTTCTCAAACACAGACCCAGATCCTGAATAGCGATTCCAGTTCAGAATAAAATAGTGTTAGCACAGCTGGAGAGAGTCTTTGATAACAACTCCAATTATACCTCTGTTGTGCTGCTGGTTATTTTCTAGCCTGAGATATATCTGGTATATATAAAATTTGGTTCAGATTCAGCTAATTATGAGGTGTATGAGCACTTCTTGGTTGTCACATCAGCTCTCCCCACTGAAGCCAGAAGAGGAGAGCATGTTTGCTATTGGCCAGCCTGAAGCATGTGATGAGTCACATGATTGTGACATAACTACAAGCCCTACAGATCATCTCAACAAGCTTCCTGTCATCTCCAGCTATACTAAATGGTTTCCCATGGCAACCAGAAAGCATGGCAAATGGAGATTAGCCTGGTAGACAAGGTAAAACTGCTAGCAGCTAAACACCTGCACATAGCCAATTATGGTAAATTAGAGAATTGCACAGTAATGCAAAAGTTTGTATACTTTACAGTTGTACTTTAACTATTTAATGATGAATATTATAAGTACTTACACTATAAAATGCATTGAAATATATACATGTTATAATTATTATTCTATTATTAGTCCATGTTATAACCATGATCTATTCCATCCATATATCTCTGAACTTATCAGCCAATACCATCCCACAATTCCCATTGCTCACAGGACCTTCAGATTCACTCCTTTCCCAGCTGCTCTTCTCAAAACTTCTCCTGTGCTTCTCCCATACTCTGGAACTCTCTCCCAAACTGTGTCACAATGTTCCCCACCTTCCAATCCTTCAAACATAACCTGTAAACCCATCTGTTTACGATTGTCTACAATACACAATAACTACACTGCCTTGCTCCCTCACCTCGTGTCTCCATCTACCCACCCACATAAATTGTGAGCCCTCATGGGTAGGGTCCTCCACCATTTTCCAAATCACTGTAGTTTTTTCCTTTACAATCACATTTGCTCTCATCTTAAAGGGAACCTTTAATCAGAAATTAACCTAATCAACAACTGCCAGTATGTCGCTATGCAGCTGAACACATTGCAGATCAGATTTCTTCCATGTCCCAGTTTGGTGGCATCTGGATTGTTAGCATTTTCTGGATGAGGCCACCACACTGAACCATGATAGAAACAAAAACTAAAAGGTGTTACACTGCCTGACAATATACTGGTAGAGGTTTATTAGATCAATAGCTGATAACAGATTCCCTTTAATGTATGTGAAACACTTGTTGAATGTACAGCACCATGGCATTTATGATACTCTATAAATAATAACAATATCACCAGGATGAAGGATTGCAAACCAGGCACACTGACATATTGCTGTGTGCCTCCTCAGACATGATTGGTTCTTCTTTTATCTTATTATGCAAATGAGCCTGTGGGGCTCTAAGTACCATAGGTGTTAATGGAGCCTGAAGCCCCTCAGGCTCATTTGCATAATTTCCCAAAGCTTTTAATTTGTAAAAACAAGAGCATGTGAAGCTTAAAGAATAGCAGATCCAGCCAGCACTGACAAACACAAGCATGTAGTGTGCTTGGTTTACAGTCTTTCATCCTGTTGGTAGATGTCCTTTAATGATATTCAGGGATTCATTAATGAAAAGTATAAAGTTCTGCTAATTCGGCTAAACTTGAAAATTAACCAACAAATGCAAAAGATCATTAATGAATCTTATTCACTTTTATATTAATCTCTCTTTTGGAAAAAATGTTGTTTAATCCGACTGTTTATTAAAGCACTGCATTTATTTTTCTTCCAAGTTGAAGGTAGATCCCTATAATCATAGTGATAATGGAGTTTAGTGACTACAACTTCCTATAAACATACAGTTAAATATTTAAAGAACATTGCCCTCCACTATACATAGTCTGAAGGACACTTCAGTCTGTCAAGTGTTAAAGTGCCAATAATAATCTATTCTTCGCTTGTTCCTTGGCTCCACCAAGACGCTGTAAATTCCTGCTGCTGTTTTACTATTTTAACAGAGTTAAGTGACACTCCAAGCTATTAGAATGCTTGTGTTAATGTGCCATTACCCTCCATTTAACCTGTAATTTAATCTTTGCTAATACCTGTACAATGCACTTCTGAGGCCGACCTCCCAATACATACAACAATACTGTGGGGGGTGAGGTGGAGGGATGGGGATCATTGTGTTTAGATGACAACTGTTCCTCAAGGGCTTTCTTAAGTAGGTCAAGCTAAGCCACTTGGTATTTTAAGGACCCTGCTGTCTTCCTTTAAAAGATGCTGTTAACATTCTTCTTTAATCTACAAATAAAAAATGTCTTATCATATTGCTCATATATGTCAGTGACCAATATTACTTGGTTACAAGTAGTGGGATTTGGCAATTTTCCTTTAGATAATGATGTAATTTTAAACTTAATGGCCATGAGTAAAGTTATACAACTTAAACATTACATTGGTCTTAACAAAAAAGAAAAGGTTTTCTTAAAGTTTTACTAAGGCTACATTCACACGACGATGTGCCCACCATACATATGCCCCTCTCCATATCGATACGATACACGGTGCCATATTACTGGGAAAGATAAGACATGTGTGCGGCACGGTACCACTCCCATCTGGCACTGTGCACCCATTGCCTTTTATGGGGGGCGTATATATGGTGTATATACATCGGCCAAATATACTTCCCCTACACAGCCATGTAAAGTAAGTAGAGAAATATGTAGCACACACCCTTTGCGAAATTAACGATTTCTTTTAATTCATATCATATTGTATACAGCTCCTTCAAAAAGATCATAAGAAGATCATACAATGTAATAACAGATCCAAATAATTCTTTCTGCAACGTTTCGGTCTAAGTCGACCTTTGTCAAGCATGATCTGTAATTTGTAGGTAGTATGTAAATGTCTAGGTGGGAGCCAAAGGGCATTTACATACTACCTACAAATTACAGATCATGCTTGACAAAGGTCGACTTAGACCGAAACGTCGCTGAAAGAATTATTTGGATCTGTTATTACATTGTATGATCTTCTTATGATCTTTTTGATGGAGCTGTATACAATATGATATGAATTAAAAGAAATCGTTAATTTCGCAAAGGATGTGTGCTACGCATTTCTCTACTGTGTATTGGGGTTGAGTACCCGACGCAAGCACCATCCACCTTCCATGGGAGTGCGGTACCCTTGTTTTCTCGGACTTTAGCCATGTAAAGTAAGTCACATGTGATGTAAATATGTAGAGGGTCTAATCTAAGAATGTTAACAACTTATTATTAACTGATTATTCAAAATAAAAGATAATTGTGAATTTGGGTCACACTACTAAATGACCATTCTAGAGAAACTTTTAGTTGGATGGACTCATTGCACCCATACTGGTACCACCTTCACAGAGATCTACATAGCACATGTATGTATGAATGAAGGTAGGTGTGTATGAGCATTTTTCTCTAGTGGATTTTTTGCAAAACCAACAGAAAGTAAAGAGGTATGTGTATACATCCTAGGTGAATTACCAAGTAAATAAAACATTTAAAAGTACATGTCATTATTACTTTAATTCATATTCTCTTTCAGTGTCCAAGGCTTTACAGATACGTCTTTCATTCAAAGGAGTTGCCTATGGCTATTTTTAAAAATAAGTAAATAGGTAAAAGAAAACCCCCCCTGACCCTTCCATTACAGTACCAAAGCCCAAATACTACTGCGATGGACAACTGTAAAATTTGCTTAGGTGAAACATGTGACATGCTTTAGAAGGGAAACTTATAAGTAGTAAACTGGAGAGGGGGGTGGGGTACAAAATGTCCACACTCCGGGCTTCTAATTATGGGTAAATTCACTCCTGTCGTGTGAGATGCGGGGGAGTGCATAATTAGCAGTCAGGAACGCCGGACATCTTGCTCAGTGCTGCTAATATATATATAAGTTTCTTTTCTAGGTGATCCCGGCGTGTCAAAATTTTGTGGAGGACAGCACCCAGGATCAACACCAAGAGGAGTGGAGGGAAGTATTTGTACTAGAGATAAGTGAGCATACTCGTCCGCCCGCTCGAGAAGATGTAATCTCGCGGCATTTAGATTTTTGGCGGCCAGAAACAGAGCCAATCACAAGCCAGGAGACTCTGCACTACACCCAGCATGACGTAGTACCCTTATACGTCGATAGCAGTGGTTGGCTGGCCTGATCAGGTGACCCTGGAATAGACTAGTCCCTGCCCGCGCTGCTCGTATCATTCTCTGTCTGGATGCCGCTAGGGAGAGAGCTGCTGCTGCTCAGGGAAAGCACTAGGGTGTTCTAATAGAATAGTGTTAGGCAGGAGTGATTCTACAAGAACCCAACAGCCCTTCTTAGGGCTTCTTAGAACGTTCTATTTAGCTCTTAGTGACACACATATCCATCTCAAACACCTAAGTGGGACAATTTATTAGGGGTTTGATTGAATTAGGCACAGTCTGCCGATTTTTTTTTTTTCAAAGCTGAAAGTCACAGGCACAGCACAAAATCCTGTTGTGTGCTGTCAGTGTAGGTTACAAACTAGCCATAGCAATCATCATCTTCTGTGGTTGCTGTGTGATTTCTTCTGCACGTTTTGTTCTATAAAAAAATTAAAAAACACAAAAAAAATTAAAAACACAAAAAAACACAAAAACACAAAAAAACACATAAAAATGTACAGTTTATATCTCTGTTTTGTCTATATAATAGACTTTAATTTTGAAAATGTTGAACCCGAGGGCTAGAGGAAGAGGGCGTGGGCGTCCAACTACTGCAGGGGTCAGAGGCCGTGGTCCTGGGTGGGGTAAGACACCATCTTCTGATGAGGGAGCAGGGGAACACCGCAGAGCTACACTCCCTAACTTCATGTCTCAAGTTACTGGGACTCGTGGTAGAGCACTGTTGAGGCCAGAACAGTGCGAACAGGTGATGTCGTGGATTGCGGACAATGCTTCTAGCCATTTGTACACCAGTCAGTCTTCCACGCAGTCCACCCATGTTACCCAAGTGAGCACTCCTCCAGCACCTCCACCTCAACCTCCTTCCCACCAGTCTACCCAGGAAAATTTGGCATTTGTACCGGCATACTCTGAGGAACAGTTTACGGGACCCTTCCCAGAGTTACAACCACTAGTCCGGTTGCTGCTGAGCTCTTTCCCGATGCCCAGGTTTTCCACTGGTCCCAGTCTGTGGGTCATGATGACCTTCTTGACATAGTGGAAGAAGTGTGTAAAGAGGTGTCGGATGATGAAGAGACACTGTTGTCAGACAGTGGTGAAGTTGTTGTCAGGGCAGGAAGTCCGAGTAGGGAGCAGACTGAGGGATCGGAGGATGATGAGGTGACAGACCCAAGCTGGGTTGATAGGCTGGGTGAACCCAAAGCTTGTGAGACGGAGGCGAGTCCTGTACCAGAACAGGTTGGAAGAGGCAGTGGTGGGTCCAGACAGAGAGGAAGGGCCAGAGCTGGTGCATCAGCACCAAATGTTTCACGTAGTGCATGCGCAGCGTCCAGCTCTCTATACCCCAGACGCTGGTGCGCAAGAGGAAATACAGTGCAACCCACCCACAAGCCCAAGCCCTCAACGTCCAAAGCTCCATCCCAAGATCCAACTAACATAGTTTTAACTGCAGCACCTTTAATCTACTACTACCTTACTGCCTCCATACATGCAGAATTTTTAGGTGTTTCACCAGATACATAATGGAACTCGGCCCATCTGTCGCCGCCATGCTGGAGACCTGAAGTTTCAATCATAGCAGCGCAATATGGATGCCACATACTGTCGCTCTTAATCATGGAAGTCGTCTCCATGGCTGCCTCCACATGTCGTCCCCTTATCAAACGAGCTGTCAGGCTCATTTCTCGGGTGTTTCACCAGATACTTTATGGAACTTGGTCACTATGTCGCCACCATGCTGTGTTATCGACTAAATATACCGTCAACCTTTTGTTCACATAGGAAATAATTTCAGCGCTTCTTGCTCACCTCCTTTGGTTCCTCTCTGCCGCAAACAGGCAAAATACTGATACATACAGTGCTACACGTTATCCTCGCCAAAAGGAATTTTTAAAATCGGTTTGAAGCCTGAGTCCATTTGGGGAATGTTGCCATGACACTCTCTAGCTTGCCGCTGCTGCCTCTGCATGCCGTCCCCTATAGTGTCAGGGTCAATTATTGGATGTTTTCGATGCTATCTAGCCTCATTCACTCATTTTGTCATCGCCATGCTGTTACCCATAATTTTGGCATAATGGTGCGATTAACTAGCCTCAGAGACATCCATGCATGCTGCTCCTGCTGTTTCCTGTCCATTTCCGTGGTGTTCCCATCATTTTCTGAGGTTCCCAGGTGTTTGGCCAAGCTTCCCTGTGCAGAGCCTTGGTCCCCTTGAAAAATGCTCGAGTCTCCCATTGACTTCAATGGGGTTCGCTATTCGAAACGAGCAGTCGAGCATTTTAATGCTCGCTCATCTCTAATTTGTACAATGTCTTTACTCTTTAAAATGGTAGCTTTCCTTTAAGACGATGCCAAGAATAAACAGCAGACCATCAGGTATAATTCTTGGTCAGGAAATGCAATGATTAAGTCATGTGGATTCTGACCACAAATAGTGCTGAAACAAAGGTCAGGTAGATATCAGATGAATAGACAAGGTCAAATACACAAGCTGTCAAGATGAAAAAAATCTGAAAGTCAGAAGCCTTGGTGGACAGTATGAACTAAATAGACATTATTAATTGTGCCCAAAGTAACATGGGAAAACCTGTTTAAAAATGGGATACATTCACAGCCTGAAAGTAATTATTCATCTGTATACCTGTCACTGGTGCTCCTGAAACCCATGTCTCGGATCGTTGGCTCACCCACGCTCCTCCATGTGCCCCAGTGGCCCGTAGTTTCGGCTCACATGTACCCGCTCCTGTTTCAGGTCTGGTGGCTGTGCAGGCGTCCCCAACTCCTAGGGCATGCATGCGCCTGCTTTAGAAAATTTAAAGGGACCTGTTCCCGTTTACTCTCCTCCACTGTCAGCCCTGACCTTCTGCTCTGCTTATGACCCTGATCCTGTGCCGTCTGTCTTAAACCATGAACCTTCCTTCTGTTTCTGTACCTTGCCTTGGCTGCCACCTCAGACAAATTCGCACCTGTGGAACGACCTTGTGGTACCATGCCGCAGCAAGTCCAACCAGCTTTGCACCGGGCTCTGGTGAAAACTGGGTGCCACTTCGTTCCCAGGTGTCGGCTTACTTCATTGTCCGCGGTGGTCCAGTGGGTCCAATACCCCTGGAGCCTGACAATACCTCTTATTTCATATTTTGCCAGATAGTGTTTTAAATATTTAATCTTATATTTTATTAGATAATTTCTAATACTATCTTAACCCATCCATAAAAATTACCAAATGGCGTTTTTGGCAAAACAATGACACAAAACAAATGTCTGAGTTTTCCATGAAACAACCAAGTAGATTATTAGTAGAATATATTAAAAGGCTGTCACATTTATGAAATATGTTCACTTGGCTTTATCTATTTTGTATGTCAGGTTTATGAATATATAAAATATTTTAGTAGCCTGGTCAACCTTGTTTTGCTTGACATCATGAGAGTACACATCATCATTCATTTGTAAAGCTAAGGGTGCTGCATGTGACCAATGTGCTGTGTTCCTTCTACAAATACATTCCATTATAACAAATGGAAAATCATTTATGTCTGACTGGAACGTTTCAATGTTATGAAAAATACTCAGGAAATTGTTTGAGTGAGGCATACGATTTAATTTTCCTTGACTTTCTATACCATAAAAGTTATTTACAGGCCCTGGTCATAAATGTAGGCTAAGGTGGTGTTTTGTATTTGGTATCATTATCAGGGAAGCTTTTTACTGTATTGTCTACAATAAGTATTGTATATCACCATTCTCTCTCATGTTTAAATAAAATATTAGTTATGCGGAAAGCAAATATATAACACTTGTTCTCCAAAATATTTTCAAAATCTATATTTTAAATTAAAGTATGATGCTATTTTTACTCTGCTGTTATTAAAGTTTGCTTCCAAAAAATATATGGATGCACCATGTACTATATTTTGGGCCCCATGCACTAGTTGGGCCCATTCATGGTAAGGCATTGTCTATCACTGTACTATGAATGTGCTGACTGCCTGCCCAAAAAAGAAAGTGAATGAAAGTAAAGAAACGTGGTACTTTCTGGGTATGCTAATAGCCTGCTGGTGGGGTGTCCTCATCAGAAAACATTGATTCTGAAGTTTGAACCAACTGATTTGATTTAAATTAACACAGTATAAAATCCAAGGTTGTATTTTATCCGGTGTTGATTTAAATAAAATAAGTGGGTTCAAACTTTTGAATCAGTGTTTTCTGATGAGGAGACCCGACCAGTAGGATATTAGCGCATCCGATAAACCCCACTTTCCTTTCTTACACTTTGTTCACCGTCCCTTTATGGTTAACGGTTTTGGAGTCCTTGAGAGCTTATGAAATTACATTACCCTATGGAAAGTGGACTTTGTTATATGCAGAACCCCAAGTGGCCATCAGGTGAGCACCTCTTATGCACACCCGGATACCAATTTTTCGACATTATCACAAAAGGCACCATCCTCTTTTGTTGTCAATTTTGTTGTTCTTTCCTTTTCCGACAAAAGATAGGGCATGTCCTATTCAAGATCTGCCCATGTTAGCAACCCCAGCAGTCAATTCCTATTTACAATGTTGGAAATGACAGCATCAACACCACAAGGCCTGTTGCTTGCTACCTGTAAAATGTTGCTGTTCATGTGCATGATGTCTTGCAGTGTACAGAAAATCAGAAGAAATTAACTTAACTTGCCACAACAAATACATTATGATGCTGGTTAAATACTTTCAGTTCATCATTAATTGTATAATATCATGGAGGCTTTCCTTGACATGCCTCAAGCCAGGAAGGTCAATCACAGATGCAAGGACGTCAATCAAAGTTGAGGTGCAATTCTTTGGATTGGAGAGTTTGAAGGCGAGGTACAGTAATGTTGAGCAGAATCGTAGTCAGGGACAGGCAGGAGGTCTGGATGGACAGCATGGGATCGGAGTTGGGGACTTAGAAATAAGTCAAGGCAGGCAACAGAGGAGCGTAGTCAGGAACAGAACTGGGGTCACAATGGAAAATTACAAGAACAGCGCAGGGCATGAGACAAAGCTTTCTCTAGGGCACAAGGCACAACGATTCAGCAGATGACACAGGAAGGGGCTGGGAATTTATCAGGGAAGGTGAACGGCCAGCGCCAATTAACTTAATTAAATGTTAGCAACCCGGCGCACATGCACTAGGATACGGAGATGCGCATGGCAGACAGCGGGCACTGCAGAGCCCGCCTCTGGAGACGGAAGAGGTAAGTTACCTTGTAGGCTGGAACTGGAGGCACCGGGAGTAACACGGGTGCACCTGGGATCCGGGATATGAGTCACAGGAACACCCGTGCCTGTGACAGGAGATCTACTGTACGTATATGTTTTTTAAATTAAATAAGTGTTTCCCCTAAGGTTTTTTGTGATTGGACATTTAGAGATACCTTTATGCTACATTTATTCTAAACATATTGGGGCTCATTTACTAAGGGCCCGTGGGCCACATTTTTGTCAGGTTTCCCGCATTGGGACCGCATTGAATAGGGGTTTTTGGCGCAATCGCGCCGACTTTCATGCAACGCAATAACTATTCTAGTTATTCTACCACTATTTTGATAATTAAAAAACACAATTAATTACTTGGAAAAGTTAACATTCATTCAAAGTAACAAGATGGGAGATTAATCTATAAATGTAAAGATTAAGCTTTGAGACAAATAAGACTCTGTGGTTGGAAAATTCTTCTTCATACATCTCTGTATTCCAACAGTTTTATTTTATTTCAAGTTTTTGTTGAATAACCTTGTCTGGCATTTAAAACATCCAGGTATCCAGTGGATTAAATAAAACATGAAAGGTTTTCAAAGGTCAAGCATAATACCCATTCACCTAGAGCGGATTCTACACAAATGTCAAGGAATACAACCTATTGGAGAACTAGTAATAGGTAATATGCTTACTAAGAACAGGTACTTACATAATGATTAATACAATATTTTATACTGTTCTTTACGTATGTAAAATTTTTAAGATGATTTAATGGGACTGACAGACATATTGAATAAAAAAAAATTGCCAGTTTTAAAGTTCTTAAAATAAGAGAAGTGTGAGTGCAGAAACACCATGTATTATCTCCTAGATGGGGATATTATCTAAATGCCATTAATTGCTTTTGACATTTCATGTGCAGGATTGTGGTCAAGCCAGGTCATGGATACTTAATATTTCTATATTTATAAGATCATCTTCCTTGAGGACATTTCAAAATCATCATAGATGCATCTCTAAAATGGTAAAGCATCTACTGTGATGATTTTAAAGGTAATGAACCACATGGATTTAATGGTTTTAACCCAAGCATAGTTAGACACTTGTGTGTGCCCCGTGTGATAGAGTCTGTTTTAGAGGCTTATTTTTCATGAAAAGTAACATGAAAGCATATAAATATAAAAATAAAAAAACAGTGGCGACACTCTTATGGCTATGTATGAAAAAAATTGTAATCGGGTGCATGTCCCAGGATTTGGACCATAAATCCTGCCAAAATATAAAATGCAAAGAAAAGGCAGCACTTCAAAATATGAGTGAAAAAACAGGTACTTGTTTATTCCATTATGTGCTAAACAGCTACGTTTCGGCTCCTTTGGCCTGGAGCCTTCCTCAAGGAAGGCTCCAGGGAAGGCTCCAGGTCAAAGGAGCGGAAACGTAGCTTTGTGGCACATGTTGGAATAAACAAATACCTGTTTTTTCATTCATATTTTGGAGTGCTGCCTTTTCTTAGCATTTTATATATAATTAGTAGCCAACAAAGCCAGAAGTTTTTCATAAAAAATAGCTTAATGACGATCAATCCACTAAATCCATGTGGTCCATTAAAGTTCAGAAAACTCTAACAACTTCTCAAATTCTAAATAAATATGGACTTTTATAAATGTGTACATGAAGGAGTAATACAGCAATTCTTAGTAAAAAAACATTATTTCTTGATCATTTTTCATCAAATGTAACCCTTTAACATACCATATCACGACCTTAGAGCCGCAAAACAACACCAATATAATTGATTTTTCTTTCTGTAGAGATACTATTCTTATCAGTAGTGGATTATAATATAGACAGCTTGGACTGCAGCCAAGATTCATAATACCCTAAAGAGATAATAACACACATGTATACAAGAACCCTCCCATTATGTCCCTTTAAGTTCTTACAGGGATCTTGAAACAAAAAGTGGACATATATGTGACCCATCCCTTCCAAAGCTTGACTGAGGTATTGTATGTAAGAAAACCATTATATCAAACCTTGTAGTGCTTGTAGAGGACCACAATTTTCATACAGCCCTAGGCCACCAGCATTTATTTCATTATGGAGAGCAACAAACCTAGGGAAAATGCAAAGCATATGCAACACCCTCGCCAATGCAAGGCAGAGGAGTGGTTGCGAATACGTCCCACCATGTAGCTTGCAGCCTGTGTAGGGTCTGATTAGCCTCACAGCATGTCACTACATAACACTAGATAACACAGATGAATTCTGCAGTGGTAGATCCTGCCTGGTAAGGCAGGAGTTAATTGTTTTGTGTGATGTCATATGTGTCAGCCAATCACATGCGTTACACTCTGTTTCTGTGAGCTGAGATGTAATTGGAGGAGCAGCCACCACCTGACCAGGGGGGGGGTTACAAGATCCCTGTTCAAGAAACTTCTAGAGTTCAGTTCCAGTCAGACCCAGGAGTCTGCAGAAGCAGACTGAAGTTAATCCAGTACAGACTCTGAGGAGTCTGCGCAGCCAGCATACCAGACCAGAGCAGGTGAGCCTAGCCCCTGCCTGAAGAGTGGAACTAATAGCTAGTATAGTGAGGAAAGGGGTATCATCCTACCTTTAAGGGTGATACCTGAAGCAATCCATAATAAAGCTGAAGCATCCTTCTAGGACACAGCTACCTCCCAGCCTGCCCTTTGCATCCAGGCTGAGGATCCCTCCTGTGGCTCCCTCCAACTGCATCTCAGCACTCCACCATTTTGTTAAGGCACGTGGCTGCGGTTCCTGTTGGTTCCAATAAAGAACTGTAAGTTGTTTTGTTCAACCTCTGCCTCCGTCTGGTCCCTGCTACTACGGCTGCCATCATCACAGGCACCCTGTCCACCACACAGAGACTCATACTCCAGACACCAAAGGGTTGCCCCAGGGAGAACCGCTATAGCAGCCTCTCCCTCATCATTTCTTGCCAACATCACCCTGCTGGAGACCTGCCAGACTAGCGTGCCTAGGCCGCAACCGCCAGCCACTCAGGTACTGCGGGCCCCGGCTGACTCCAGGCCCCAAGAAAAGGCTAGGCCCCGGTGGGGGATGTTGAACATGTATGCCGAATTTAAAGGGTAACACCCATGAGTGGTGCCAGTGCAGATTGTGGGTGTTATTTTAGCGGGATGTGCTTTTGGGTTTAAGTGCCTGAACCTGAACTGAACTTTAAAGGACATCTATTATCACATTACCTAATGGTAGATAATTACAACTCCCCTCTCCATCCCATCCTGGGGTGCACCAATCTTCTTGTAATATAACTTGCAATGGCCACATTTAGTAGAAATATAATTTTATAAAATGTGTAAATGAGCAAATGTGCTCTGTAGGACACCACTTTGCTCTGCCACTATATAATTTATTCCTTCCCCCGGCCCTATTTGGTCTGCCTATACATAGTACAGAGAGCAGGTGATGTCCCCATCTCTCTCTCTGAAAAACTTGTGCATGCGCAATAACAACAATTCCAGCACTGCCCCACAGAATGTGTGCGATTTGTAGAGAGAAACACCGGCTCTCCGTACACTATATAGGCGGACCATGTAAGGCCTTGGGTATGAATAAATTGTACAGCGTCAGAGCACATTGGTGCTCTGCAGAGCATGTTTGCTCATTTGCATATCTTATAAAGTAGTTTTTTCGACTAATTGCGCCCATTGCAGGTTATATTACAAGAAAATCAGTACTTTCGGGGATAGGACAGGGAGGTGAGTTGTAATCATCTACCATCAGGTAATCTGATCGTAGATGTCCTTTAAGAAACCCAAAACTGAACTGGTCCACTCATCCCTAGCCATATGGTCAATTCCAAATATTTCACAATAAACTCCCTCATAAATGTACAGTTCCAAGAGGTTTCCATAAAACCCATATTTATTACACAAAAATCCATATTTATTACTTTGTTGGACATACTGAAAATTTATTTTCTGAGAATAGTTTACTTGTATGCATTGGCTACAGTATGAGAATTTTAGCGAGTACAAATATAACTTCAATGGAAAATGCTTCTCATATACAAACACGTCTATTGCATAGAATTGAACCTATAATTATTAATAATAATAATCTTTATTTATATTGCGCCATCAAATTCTGTAGCACTTTACAAATCATTGAATGGAAAGCCAGTGCCTATCTTCAGCAATGTTCAAACAAATGTTGTAACATAGGGAAAAGCTGTAGATGACATATTTCATTATATTTGAACCAAGTAAAGACTTCCGAAGGTGAAAATTTCTTGTACGCTTTTGTTTAGTTTGCACAGTTATGTGTAAATAAAAGAGGAACTTTGTGCAGACAGTAGACGCTTACTATGTATAAGTATCTTGTTGATAACCGGTCAAAATAAGAAGAAAAGTATTGTATGACTTCAAAAAAATATACCAAGGACTGAAGAAGCTTCCCTGCTGAGACACCGTAAGATGCCCACGGCAAAGTGAGATTAGCTAAATGTGCTGAGGTTATGTGAAGATAAGGGAAATGGGGTAAAAACATTTGCAGGAGATCATTCTTACAATCAGTTGCCTGCACAACTGCTGCTGGATGAGCTCCAGGGTTTCCAGTCCCATACAGAGCAGTATCATGCATAAATCACCATTTTTATTGTTGATAAAAAACAGTAATTGATGTGATTAATCATTCAGTGCCCTGGGCAAATATATATCTTTTTTACATCAATGACACTAATAATTAACATACTACAAATTGAATAATAGAAAGCTACATTGTAGGCAAACTACTACCTGACTTTGAGTTGGCAGCTAGAAGTGATTAATGTTCTTAGGACAAAGCCACCATTTTTATCGACTATTATTTTTCCAATGTTAAATAGAACACGTGCCACTGGTGATTCTGGTCCAGTAGTGTTGTCTTTCAAATCAATGACATTGCCAAGCAATCAATGTAGTTTGCAAACATTATTTTTTTACAGTTTACGTCCTCCGCAGTGATCAGTGTATATGAAAATGTGCAATATAATAGCTCTGCACAAGTCTCAGAAAGTCTACAGATAGAGAGGAGGTTAAAGTTTCTTAAGACTTTACTCCTTAAAAGCAGGGCCAGTTAGAGCACTGGGCATACTTGGGCAAGTTCCAGGGCCCAGAGCTGGGATCCAAGAGGGGGCTCCCACATAAGCCTGTACCTAAGGAATCCATGGGAGTGAGGGGGATGTATCTAATGAAACCATAGGAGACTGATTTAGTTTCTGAATTTTGAATGACGCCATGTGAGTTCACTGCAAAGGGGCCCAATGAGGCTCTGTCGCCCAGGGGTCTACTGAAACCTGAAGCCGGCCCTGCTAACAAGCCTGTATAATAATTTTCTTGCTAAAAAAAATATCTTTAATGAAATAAGCCTACCAGGTGGAATACTATCCAGGTCTGTAATGAGGTAAGTCACTAAACTTTAGCAACTTCTCCTTATCTCTCAGGTCTATATGTGCAGGCTGCAGTATTATGCAGGAAAAGGAAGGAGTGACAATAAGAAAAATAATCATTTTAATGTAGCCAACTTTATTGCAAATTTTACGATTACAAGCTGTAGTGTTTATTTTTTTTATGTTTTCAGTTTTTCATTTCAGGTTTTTAATCCCTAGTGCCATTAAATGGTCTGATTTTAATATATATTTTAAATAATGGTTGCACTATAACATAAATATAGAATAGTTGTAGGGCATGGGCTATGGGGTGGCGAGACCATGGAAATAATTCAGATTACTTCTGTGCTGTTACTGTCATTAGTACTTGTTAGTATTGATTTCATAGTATTTTTAACTGTAGAAATATGTCATTATTAGTATATTTTCACACCCGTAAGTTGAAGTAGCACATTCTCTTGAGGACTTTTTAGTGCTATATTCCATATAGACCAGTCTTTCCTCAGCCCTGGGGAGTTGTCAGCTGTTTTTCATTGTGTTCAGTTGTGGCTATAGAAAGAGACAGGCTGCCAGATCCTACAGCACCCTTGTGACTTAGAGAGTTCCTGCAAATTTAACAACTCTTTATCAACCGAGCCCTACTCCATAGCATACAGCCCTGACCTATCGTGAGAGGATTTGTGATTGCCTTTAGCTGCTTTAGTGGACTCCTAATGAAGGAAAGAGTATAGAGAAACTTAAGAAGAGGGAGAGAAGAATTTGCCAACTCAGCCAAACTAAGAAACTGGAAGTGCAACCATTAAGTGCAATGACCAATCCCTGCCACAAGGGTAACATACTAATTTATATTTAAAATACAAACATACACATTTTGTGACTTACATATATAATATAAAACAATACACATAAACACAAATTTAAAAAATATCTTGTTTGAAGAAAAACGATTATTTTCTTAATTTTTTGAAATTTCTGAGATGTTGACTCATAAACAAGTAAAAATGTGCACTATTACATCTGCAATGAATCAGATAAGCGGAATAGCACACACAATCAGGTATATTGGAACTGGCAAGAAATCCTGGAGCATAACCAGATGAAAAGTCCAGGCAGGACTCCAAGTATCATCCATGAAAAATAAAAAACAAAAAAAATCACTTTGTTATTATATTGAAAGCTACATTTTGTGAGACAGGAATAGAATGCCACCTCACTCGCCAAGTGCTGATGATGCTGGCAGTATAAGTAAAAGATGTCCTTCTCTTTGTTTTAAACCAGGTACTCAAGAGCATAAACTGGTCCAATGATGTGTTCTATGCCCTTACATGAAGGGGAACAAATGAGGAAAGACAATAAAGGATATAAAACAATTAGTCATTGCATTTACTGTGAAAGAGGGGAATAACCTAGGACATTTGAACATTGCTGGATATGTATTCCATTTTGCATGGAGAGATAATAAAACTACAGAAATATCTGTGTATGGAGCGTTATCTGCATCTCCACATGCCTATAATTTCTCATGGAGCCGTATATAAACCCATGACAGGGTGGGCCTTGGCCCCTGGGCACAAGCGTTGCAATTGTAAGGCCCTAATACTGCCCCCTCCCCACTTTTCTACAGGTGGTGCCTCCTGAGGTGAGATGCTCAGTTTGCCTCATGGTTGGTGCATCTCTAGTCAGAGCCTCCAAGGACAACACACAATTCATCCAGTTTCTGTACATTAAAAAAAACACGCAGAATGTTTGCATTAAATTTCGGTAAGAATCATGGCCAAATGAGATTGCATTTGTTATTTTCCACTATTAGATTATATAGACTAAATAAAAACAATAAAGTCCATTGATGTGTATGGTGTCTGTGGCAAACATAGCTGCACACCTTTCAGGGCAAATCTTCATGTAACAATTTTATTGAGCTATCTCTATCGTGTACACCGGCCCAAAGTGTAAAAAAATAACTGCTTGACGTCCTCCTAATCAGGAACCTTTCTATTTCGCTGGGAACATAACCCAGATGCATAACAAAGTTGAAGTAATCAATTTTACCGAATGTAAGAAACATGCCTTCATTCTTGTTGGTAATGGATTTTCAAAGAAAATATGCATTTTCATTAGTGTAAAACAAGTTTATTTCAGAGGTGAAATGTAGTTAATACACAGGATTGTTTTGGCCGTGAAATCCCAAGCATAAAGCAATAAATATCATGCAGCGTGTCATATCAAAGTTGTACAGAGTTGTTCAGCCGCTGGAACTGATCTGCAATTTACACATATTTGCATAAACCTATGGCCTGGCTTTATACAGACCATTGCACACTTGTAAATTGGCAGTGTCAACTTCTCATCAAATATAATATTTCTATATAATTTCCCCTCTGATTTTTTTACTTGGTTAAAACCAGAAATATGCATATATTATACTCTATATTTATATAAAACAAAAAAATAAATAAATAAAAACGGTCTTTTTTGTATGCTGCAAGGTAAGTCACTTTGCCCACTGATACCCAATATACTTGATTATTTTCCCTTGATGTGTTAAGCCAATTGCTAAATCTACTGTATGAATTGATCCCTCTTACAAAAAAGACCTCCCAACTAGCTCAGCTCCACTGGAACAGTCATGGATTTCAAGTTTTGCCCCAATAATTGTGCTGTCCAGCACAGATCACTGAAAAATGAAGGTCAGGAATAAGCAGTAGGCATCATGCACTGCAGGCATAGAAGAATAATCCTGTTATGTAGTCCACATTATGACCATGGCCATGGCATTATCCTACAGCCACTTCCCATCTCAGATAGCCATTACTCAATGTGTGCTTGGCAGGAGGATCTGCGGCTTCATTTAGTCTTTGGTGCAAGCCCATCTTTCCCTTTGCTTTGACCACACCGCCTTGTCATACGTGTCATAAATGTGCCTAAAAACTATCCTAAACCCTTAATATATGCATCAGGAGGTCTTTAAGACTTATGTATTTTATTTTTGTTCAAATTAAAAAAGAATTCTGTTATAAAAAGATTCTCAAAAAGATCAGTCGGGTTGTCTAACTGCCACGCAATTGCGCCAGAATCCGATTGTGTGTGCCAAAAACCCAGTTAAATGCGTCGCAAAACGGAAAAAGTCGGGAGACCCGATGAAAATGTGGTCCGCGGACCCTTAGAGAATGTGCCCAATGTGTTTTTTCAGACTTGCTTTATTTTTTATGCAAATGCGTGCGTTTTTAATTTAAATATGCTTTATTTTTGCAAGTCATGGGCGTGAAAAATGCACCATACAAATCTATGGAGATGGCATCTCTAATCTTCAAATTCAAATGGAAAATTTCAACTTCAAGTTAATTTCAAACTTCATCATTGTCCCCTGTTGCTGAATTTGTAATCGTGCCACTCTGTGTCCTACCATGTTGCCGCCACCTCCTAACTGTCATTGTGCCACTCTGTGGTCTACCAGGTTGCTGCCACCTCCACATTGTCATTGTGCCACTCTGTGATTTCCATAATGCTGTTTTCGCCCTCCACCACTCTGATGTTGCCACTATGTTTTCCCCTTCATTTCATCTGTCAGAAGGAATGAAAAGCCTAAGGATTGATAGCCAAAAGCAGGAGTAGATACAGAACACAGAGGACATGCAAATATCCCTTTTACTGGTTATCTCTGTTTTGGACCCACTCCTGTTTGTTTTTGGCTTTAGCAATACTGATGGATTATTGACTGACTGAAAGCGGACACTAACGGATGAAATAAAAGGCAAAATGATCAGTGACGTCAATGCAGAATTACTGCCGACACCCACTGCACTCTTTTGGGGGGTTTCTACATGTATCCGCGTTTAAGAGAACAGGTTCTCTCGTAATCTATGGAATCATCTGGTGTCAGTGTAAAAAGAGTGCACTCTATGATGCTATAGTGGGATCTTGAACTTCAGCTCAGTCCTTTCGAGGTGGCACAGACGTTACCTTGGCAGGCTGCATTCCCGCTTCACTTATTTGGTGAAGTTGGCCTCTGGAATTGAAGAGTGAAGCAATTCTAAGAGCGGCGGCTGTCATGTGCGTGTCATACTAAAACACAGCATTGTTTGAAGACCAAACCATGCTTCCTATGCATATTTAAGCACGGCACAACATTCTACAACACCCTACAGGCTCTCTGCAGCCAGGAAATACCTGTTTTTTTACATGATTCTTAAGGATTCGAACCAATTTTTTTTTAAAAATTCTGCGAATTGGGTCGAACCGAATTTCAACAATTTCACCCATCTTTACTGACTACTTTAATACATGTATCTGCATGTGCTAAAAGGGTGTTCACCTATGAACGACCATAGGTTGCTGCAACACAACACTACAGGAAAAAAGCAGATAGATCTTTATGTAACAAAAACCAAAAAGGGTTTAACTGCTCTATAGAGGCCATTATAATGAAACTGAGTGGTTGCGGAAATTAGACTTCACCCATTTTATAGATACTTTTTATTATACCTATGACTTGCTATGATAGTAAAAAAAAACTCTAGATGCTGTATGAGGCTGTGAATGGGATTACATACGCTCCTACAGTCATACATTATTCTGTGCCAGAATGCATATTCAAGTTCATTTACTCCTCGATGTTTAAGAGCCTCACAATTTTTACAATTCTCGGGCTGGTATTTTTGCTGTGTTAATATCTGAAGTGCTAGAAACTAAGCTATTTAATCAGGCAAATCACTCCCACTACATTAATCTCGCTTTACAAGATCAATTACTTTCCTTGTGTACTGCACAATTTTTGGAATATTTTCTTGCTAAAATACACCTTGTAACTCACAAAATGCAAAGTTAATTACATTAATTCAGTCGTTCCAGAACAAATGGGTTGTCTAAATGATGCATAATAAACTACGAAATAAACAATACGCAGGACAAAATGAAATATTCTATCACTAGGTCATCAGTATAATTACACTGATGACATCATCTGGATACTAAGTCTTCTAACAGAATTGTACTCTATGCCCATCTTTTCCCTTTTGGGTGTCATGGCTGCCATTCTTCCACAAGATGACCATGTCGGTGGCAGATTCAGTATTTTTAAAATATCAGGTGAGTAGCTTTAAAAGTGCAAGTTACTTATAATTCATTATGCCTTTTAGTGCAGTTAAATAAAAAGTTATGCCAACATACCAACAAGACAGTTTGCCATCTATACATTTATAGATATGTATGATTACATACTTTAACCCGTTAATGATTTGGCCATTTTTAGTTTTTTCATTTTTATTTTTCTCTCCCCACCTTCAAATATCTATAACTTTTTTATTTTTACATGTAAAGAGCTGTGTTATGGGTTATTTTCTGCAACAAATTGCACTTCATAACAAGGGTATTTAATATTCCATGCCATGTACTGGGAAGCGGGAAAAAATTCCAAATGCAGTGAAAATGGTGACAAACCACATTTGCGCCGTTTTCATGTGGCTTGGATTTTACAGCTTTCACTGTACTCCACAAACGACATGTCTACTTTATTTTTTGGGTTGGTACGATTACGGGCATAGCAAATTTGTATAGGTTTTATAATTTTTTAATACATTTACAAAAATGAAAACCTCCTGTCCAATTTTTCTTTTTTTTTATTTTGCCATCTTCTGGCACCAATAACTTTTTCTTACTTTCGTTTACAGAGATGTGGGTGGTGTCCTTTTTTGCCACTTTTGATGATGTTTTCATTGCAATCATTTTTAGGACTGTGCAAAGTTTTGATCACTATTTATTGAATTTTTTATATAAAAAAGTGCCATTTTTGACTTTGGGTGATTTGAAATTTTTTTTTTTTTACATTTTTTAAAAAACTTTTTCTTATTTTTACTTTAACCCTAGGTTGTCTGATTGATCCTATGGGGATTTTCCTCCTCATTCATTCATTTTCCTCCTCATTCATTACAATGCGCCACTCCCTGATGTCACGGGGAGCGACGATCCGAGGCAAGATGGCGGCGCCGATCGCCAGTGTTATCAGTAAGTCTTTGCTGCAATATGCAGCAAAGACTTACCGGCTATGGAGAGGGCTTAGCCAGCGAGCCCCCTTCATGCACCGGGACTCAACGCGCGTCGTATTAGTACCGCGTGCGTCGGTAAGTAGTTAAAGGACATCTAACATCAGTTTTATTGATGGTAGATGTGATACCAATAGTGTCCCCCACAGAACTGTGGGCAACGGGTGTCAGGACAAGACAGTAATAAATTGGAAAATAGTATTCTATATTATTGAAACAACATGAAAATAACATATAAGTTGCAGATCTCTTATTAACATTACTGGGGTGAAGCAAGAACTCAAACAAATTAGTGAAAACAGAGTATTACCCATGAGTCAAAACACACTGCTCAGGTACCAGGGATAACACGACCCGATGTGCGTTTCATCTGGAATCTCCTTTATCTCGGGGTGGTGTCATCCAAAACAGAGCCTGATTTAAATATAAAGTACTGGCCAATGATTGTGTCACCGCTTGGTCATGTGATCATTGCAGTGTTTGCGTACCAGACTTTGCTGTCCATGGAGATGTGCAGTCAATTAGTGGCACAATCTCGGAAGTGGAGTGTGCACTCAACAATACCCTACTGATAGCAGCACCAGTCAGGATGCAGGTATTCCACGGCTGCGTATTGGAAAAGTGTCACAACCCAGAAGTAAAGCACAATAGCAAGCAACCATAGGACGGCAGGTGCGTAGACTTATATGTACATATGCTCGGATTGCAAAATGACTATTGTTTGTTGCTGACAAGCAATTGCAAACTAGTAGCAGAAAAGGCAAACATTTTCCATGCACACTCTAAGTTAATGGTCTAAAGTCACATATTAGTGTATATATAAATATAAAGTGCTCTAAATTAATAATCTAGAAAGATATATCAATACGAATATAAAGTGACATAAGTGACAAGTGCATGTGAGACATTGTGAAGGGATGGCTAATGGATGTGATGATGGCGGAGTGAGTGAGGCAGTGAGGGTAAGTGAAAAAGGAAGCGGTGAATTTATACATTACATATATTAATGCTAAAAACATGAAGTTAATGATTAGGAAGCATTGTCCCTAACAATTGTTGTCCTTTTTCACTTACCCTCACTGTATGTAATTTCTGCCTCTTATGCTCTAATATACTAAAGGTGATAATGCCCTTTTTTATATGTTATTTTAATGTTTTTTTCACTAATAAAGAATACTATTTTACAATTTATTACTGTCTTGTCCTGACACCCCGTCGCCCACAGTTTTGTGGGGGACACAGTTGGTATCATATTGGCTCTGATGTCCATGACATTTTAGTGTCTTTGGAAAACATTGTTTTGCTTCTTAACTCCCATGATGGTATATGTATCCTACTAAGAAGTTCCAGAGGAACTCTGCTCCTCGGGACTTTTATTTATTTATTTTAGTCTTGTAAATGAATAGTTATAAAATATGGCAAAAAGACAGTTGTGCATTTTATATTAGTTTTTATTTTTTTTAAAGGATATCTAGTTGTGATGGTAGATGTGCCCTGCTAAGAGATTTATATATAATTCTATATGTCGCAATTGCAACAATATAGTTGCAAAAATTATTCTAATTAGCCTGTCCTCTCTGGCTATGTAAACAGAGCTCCTCAGAGTGCCTCCTTTAAAGATAAAGGAGTATACTCGTCCGAGCTTGTTGCTCGTTCGAGTATTAGGGTACTTGAAACGGCTCGTTCCTCGGACAAGTATTTCCCCTGCTCGAGATTGAGCATTTAATTAAAAAAACACAGTGAAGAACAGTGAAGAATAGAATAAAAACAGAGACATCGGGGAGCAGGACAGAGACATCGGGGAGCGGGACAGAGAAATCGGGGAGCGGGACAGAGACATCGGGGAGCGGGACAGAGACATCGGGGAGCGGGACAGAGACATCGGGGAGCGGGACAGAGACATCGGGGAGCAGCACAGAGAAATCAGGGAGCAGCACAGAAACATCGGGGAGCGGGACAGAGACATCGGGGAGCGGGACAGAGACATCGGGGAGCGGGACAGAGACATCGGGGAACGGAACAGAGACATCGGGGAACAGGACAGAGACATCGGGGAACAGGACAGAGAGATCGGGGAACAGGACAGAGAGATCGGGGAACATGACAGAGAAATCAGGGAGCAGCACAGAAACATCGGGGAGCGGGACAGAGACATCGGGGAGCGGGACAGAGACATCGGGGAGCGGGACAGAGACATCGGGGAACGGAACAGAGACATCGGGGAACGGAACAGAGACATCGGGGAACAGGACAGAGACATCGGGGAACAGGACAGAGAGATCGGGGAACAGGACAGAGAGATCGGGGAACATGACAGAGACATGAGGGAACAGGACAGAGACATCGGGGAACAGGACAGAGACATCAGGGAGCAGCACAGAAACATTGGGGAGCAGCACAGAGATATAAGGGAGGATAGAGACATCGGGAAACAGAACATAGAAATCACGGAGGAAGACAGAGAAATCAGGGAACAGGACAGAGACATTGGGGAGGGCAGAGACATCGGGGAGCAGCACAGAGAGATCGGGGAACAGGACAGAGACATAGGGAAGGGCAGAGAAATCGGGAAGGGCAGAGAGATCGGGGAGACTTCAGTGGAAGAAGAGGAGCGGATCCCGGGACAGCGCATCCAGGAGATCAGCACCAAGGACAAAGACATCGGGGAGACTCCAGACCCTGCAATCAGGTAAATCTGCTGTGTGTAAATGGAGAAGATCCCAAGGTCTCAGACACTTGCTGAAAGCTCAGAGAGAAAGTTGCAGATAAGAGATGACAGGACAAGTTATAAGAGGGGTTCACCAGGAGAGGGGGGAAGAGCATAGAGGGTGAGGTATGGAAACATCTGCAATGTGTTCACACACATATATATTGTTCTTCACATGCTATTTTGTTCGCACCGTTCCGCGCGTATCTCCCGACAAGTAAGCAGATGTGCCGAACATCTGCAATCTATTCTTCACTGTGTTTTTCACTTAAATGATCCTGTGTTCACTGTGTTTTTATTCTATTCTTCACTGTTCTTCACATCTGCTAACTTGTCGGGAGATAATATACGCGCAGAAGAGGAACCAATAGATTGCAGTTGTTTGCATACATCTGCTAACTTATCAGAAGACATTCTTTTTCAATTAAATAACACATTTTATTCCCGAACCATGGTCCCTTTGAAAAATGCTCGAGTCTCCCATTGACTTCAATGGGGCTCATTATTCAAGAGGAGCACTCGAGCATCGAGAAAAGTTTGTCTCGAATAACGTGCACTCGAGCATTTTAGTGCTCACTCATCTCTATTTGAATTTATCCCCCCACTGTGCTAACAGTCCCACCTTCCCCCACCCAAACCCACAGTGCAAAGAGCAGGTGAGAAGCAGGACCAGGTGGGACTGCTAGCACAATGGGGGAGTGAACACATTAAAATACTAGACCCTTTGAGGTACTCGGATAACGTTGCTGGAGCACCCCAAAATAATTTGAATTATTTTTGTAACTCTATATTGTCACAATTGCAGCATGTAGAGTTATAATAAAATTAGTCCTGTGGAACTTCTTAGCAGGACATGTCTACCATCAGTAAAAGTGATGCTAGATGTCCTTTAATAAGTCAAAAATTAAATAAAAAAAAACGCACAATGGTCTTTCTGCCATATTTTGTAGAATTTACATTCCTACTTAGAGGATGCTCTTGATTTTAATTCATTATGATACAGTGTAGAGTTATAAGACTTTTGTAAATGCATCTATTAATTACAGGAACCAGCAGTCATGACCACACAGGAAAACGAAATGTATTTGACTGAAAGGTCAAAAGCACTGAAAGGTCATGTATAGCATAGTATTTCTATACTGGAGTACATAATTGTACATAATTGAAAGCGACAAAAGAAACAAATGGCATGTAATGCATTTAAATAACCACATGTCCTTGTTTTTCAAATCCTGTTTAACCTTTTCGAGCGGGTAAATGTAATATAGGCCTCTGAGCGCCCTACCTGCTACGGCGTTGAAGAAGAAGGAAATTGTTACGCTGCGCTTGAGAAGACTGTCACCGTTCCTTGTATGCTGTGCTAAACTTTTGCTGACCCTCCCTTTCTTCTTCCTAGATAATACAAGCGACATGTCACATTGAATTTATTTATTTCTCTAAATCAAGTCTCTCTTGTATCTGACATTAAATGATTGCCTAGGGATGAAATGATGCTGGTGATAGTGCGTGTTGGCTCGGTTCTATTTTTATTAGGAACGATACATTTCTCTGAGCTTTTCTTTCTTCTTGTACAATCATATTATGTACAGAGCTCTATGGCTTTAATGAGTCAAACTCCAGTAAATCAGTGTAAATAATAGCAGGCTTCTCCTTAAAGCATGAATTAAATACTGTGTGCAATTATTACTTTATCACCATGTAGTAAACATCTTAATGAAAGTAATATACAATGGCAACAGCGTGTAATGAAGTGTCATCTAACTTTCTAACTGGAATATATTTCATACAGAATTCACAGTTTGATTTTATACATCTTAATTAGAATCTATATTTTTAGGTTAGAAGTATAAGGCGATAGCGGGGGCATAGCTCTATGTAGTACAGAGAAGACCCTCTGCCACATAACATTATGCCAACCTAATAGATTTTACATTGCGTGCAGAAGTTAAACATATAATATTGGTTCAACTCATATTTTTTATATAATTACACACTACTAGGTTATTGCATGGTTCTAGAATTATATGGGAGGATGCAGATAATTTAGGCAAAAGTTGTCTTATTTTGCTTTTCAGGAAAACATGAATTATATGCATGGACATTTTCATTTCCAGTTCATGTTTTAAAAAAAACAGAAAGATAAAAATAGACAAGAGCTGGTATTATGCAGTATTCGTTAGGTAACGAACTAGGTGAGATAACATGAAATTACCTTTTTCAGTTGTGTTCAAGCCACAACCACTGTTGTATAACTGCTAGTTTTTGTGTTGTAACCTTGATCCTTGAAGCCGCCTTGGATCACCAGAGAAGCACAATGGGTGTATATAAAATAGAGTCTGGGGTTTAGGAATTAAAACATACCTTTAAAATATTCCACCTTGCGTTCTTTTTCACAGAAAATACATGTAGGCTAATTTATTACTTTGAAACTGTTAAAAATATATAAACTTACATACATTTAGAACATAAAAATTGTGTATATCTATAAAAATGATACACCTTCCAACCCGAACAGGGCTAGTCCTCGCTTACTGAGTTGGAGTTGCCTTCCTTGTCTGTGACTTTGCTGTATCCTGGGGGGCCCAACCCTGGTACACGGCTTACACAAATACGAGTCAAAACCAAGAGGACACGGTAGTACAGAACGAAGATACAAATAGATGGTCAGAAGACAAGCAAGGGTCAAAAGATAAAAAAATAAAGAAGTCCAAAAAATACTAGAAAGCTTAAAAGAATACTTAAACTGTACACTGGGCAGTGTACAGACAATCATCTTATAAGATATCAGAGTACCAGTCCAGAGAATGATTCAAATGGTCCTGACATCCAGACAAACCAAATTATCAGGGAAGGAAAGTGAGTTGAAAAAGCTAATGTCCAGCACAGCAAGCTTAACCGTCTGCAGCCCATACCAAGTCAACAGGCAACAAATAGTGTGGTGGAATCAATGAAGAAAGCCAAGAATTAAATAAGGTAGTATTCAGACTAGTAAGGTGAAAGTTTACTTTCGGTAGCACATCTTCTTAGGCATGGGATGTTGCAAATATGTTCCATTTCCTTTAATAGTAAAATGACTTAGGGTTTCAGCACGCAGTCTGGATAAGCAGCATCTTTTCATCAAAATCATGTTTTATATTACCTTTGAATGCTATGATACATGGTACAGATCTAATGCAAATGGATTGAACATGAATCCATGAAACCACTTTGTTCAGATAGCTTTTGAAGTAAAAAGAACTCACTTTGTCAGAAGCCACTCAAAATAGTTTATTTGCAATGTGTGAAGACTCCGCCCATTTTAAAATTTTTGCATTTCCGATTTTTGCTGCGATTTCAAATCTGCAGGCTAAATTGTACTTTTTAGGAACACCTTGGAGGGGGGGGGTCTGTTTTTACAGCTTTGACCATATTCTTCAAATTTTTTCCCATTTATTCTGTGGGTCAGTACAATCACTAAGATACCACATTTATGTAGGCTTTTATTGTGTTTTATTATATTTAAACCAAATTCAATCTTTTATGCAAAAAGATTTTACAAAATATTTTAAGGCCAATAACCTTAACATACTTTGGTGTACAGACCTGTGTAAGGTGTCTTTGTAGCAAGATGAGCTGATGTTTCCATCTGTATAAGGTATTTAGGACCTATACGACCTTTTGATCACTTTTTACTTAAATATTTATGGATTGAAAATGGAGTAAAAGCTACCATTAGGTCATTTGGACACTGTTCACCACCACCAGCCAACGATGATGGTGCACATAAAGGTTAAGGCAGAACATTCTTTTCATATTTCTTAATGTAACCTGGATATGGTCTTTATTACATCTACACTGAGTAATTGACCTTCTTTTATGATTCTCCATATTGAGGCTTCATTAGAAGCTCAGCACATAATACTCCACTGTACACATTATGACCCTCTTCTGTATATTGTATGTGAATGTTTATTCTGACAGCTCTCTCTAAATTGTAATAAAAAGATAAGTAACACAATGATCCATACCAAGGAAAGTGTGTCAACAATTAGCCTTTATATACTTCATAATCACCAGTTTCAAGTCTACATTAACTATTGTATATATAAAATGAAGCACATCAAAGGCAACACTTATCACCCTGACTCAAAGCCTCTTTTTATTTCACACATTTTTTTTTCTATCCCCCTATTTTTTAAAATAATAGGGCAATAAAAAGTATAGAGTTGTACAGAATTCTCCGAAGTATTAATCGAATTGTCTTTAATATAGTTAAATTAAGTTTTTTAAATATAAAAAAGTGTATTTTGTGCAATTGCATTTTTTACTTTTTACATTTTTAGGAATTAAATTAACAGTAGGATAATACATCTTCGGACGCTAATAACTTTTTCATACTTTTGTGTACAGAGCTGTGTGATGTGTCATTTTTTTGCGAAATGAGCCAACGTTTTCATTGCTACCATTTTGAGGACTGTGCAACATTTTGATCACTTTTCATTACATTTTTATGTCATGTAAAGAGGTGTAAAAGTCACATTTCGGACATTTGGGCGCCATTTGCCGTCTCGGAGGTCACCGCTGCTTATAACCGTCTTTTATATTTTGATAGATCGGGCATTTTGGGACACGGCGATACCTAATGTGTTCTTGATTTTTACTGTTTATTATATTTTATATCAGTTCTAGGGAAATGGGGGTGATTTGAATTTTTAATATTTTATAAATTTTTTTACATTTTTTAAACTTTTTTTTCTTTTTTTTCACAATTTCTTAGACCCTCTAGGGTACATTAACCCTAGATGGTCAGATCGTTCCTCCCATATACTGCAATACAGCTGGAGATGACGCTCTAGTATCAAAACGTGTCAACCTTGTTATCCCCTCTTGTTGGTACAAGCCATTTTTTATTGGAATAAAGGATGATTCTAAAAGATCTTTCCATGAAAGTTTTTTCCTGAGGGCCTGTACATATTTAACCATATAGAGGAACAGAACAACTCCATTGACCTTCCAAGAATTTACATCACGGATACTCTCTATTTCAATAGATGAAAGCCCTCTCCTCCCTTGGAAAAAAGTTGTATATTAATATATATTTTCAGACTTTATGCAATTTTCTATTCCTTTTTTTTCATTCTGCTCTTATGATAAATGGTATTTATATATGGCAAGTTATTTAAAATAAAGTAATAGATCTGATCTTATTTTTGATACATTTGTCTTTCATTCCAATATTTTTAATTAGTTTTAGGATAAATGTCGCATTTTCTTCCTTTTTTTTAAGTCAGGAGATTTAAGCAATAAAAATATTCTTATTTAAATGATTACTTAAATAGATGGTAATTATACATCAGATTGTGAACTGTATTCCTATGCCAAATATGTATGTGTTAGATTTATTCCCCCTTATTACTCTGGTGAGTTAGAGCTAATCAACTTGAGGCTGGTATCTATGTTGATACAGACAGGAGACTTTACTTGTTCTCCTTGTAGTGCTAATAATACATGAATCCAAAGGACAGCGGGCAGTGTCCCTTGGGTTTTTTTGGTGTCAGCCCTTACAATGGCAACTTCAAGTCAGAATAGAGATTTCTTTTTTTTCATTCATTTTCATTTGTGATAAAAGGAGATAGAGGGGGACAGGGACAATTAAAGTAGGGCCATACACATTACCCTGGAAAGAACCAATGAATAATAATAGACATCAAGCTGCTAATGTGGTTAAGAACAGCTCAGTCTCAAGTGTCTAAAAGGCCTAAGGGGTTTCAATGGAGACTTAATTTATTGTACAAGCTAGAATTAATAGGGTACCATGAAGCATGGAAGGATAAAGGGCAATGTATGACATAGGACTTCGTTCTTCAGTGTTTTTCCTGGAAATGGGAAAAAATTGCATTTGTTGTATAATCGTGTGGATTTTATGTTCCACAAAATTGTAATTCACAAGATGAAAATGATAAAATGCATGAATTATTGCTTTAATGGAGATAACTCATTGCTTTTATGTATCTCTTTTCTCTCTAGGACAGTTTGGTATAATAAGGATAATATGTTTTGACTCATGAAGACTGATGTAGAATTGCATGAGATTTTTTTTCTATTCATTTACATTGAAAGGCTAAATTGTGTCCTCTAGTTCAGCTTAATTATACTGTATTTGGATATTCTTTGCAGATTTTAAGATTACACACATACATTATTCTTATCCGGCAGCGGGCATATGCAGATGGAAAGGACACAGTTTATTTGTGGTGGTACAGCATAGTATCTGGCATGACCTATGAAAGGTGTAGGTGGGTTACTCGTGGTCACACCTTGCGAGAATAAACCCCATATTGTATATGCAACACCCTCGCCGATGCAATGGCGAGGTAGGGTTTGCGAATACGTCCCACCTGCATGTAATCACCTTACACTACATGGTCCTGATAGGACATAGCGGTATTGCAGTGGTGAATCCTGCCTGGCAAGGCAGGAGTTAAGTATTTTGTATAATGCCAGATGCTGTTATCCAATGATATGTGTTACATCCTGTGCTCTGTAAGCTGAGATGTGATTGGAGGAGCAGCCACCACCTGACCAAAGGGAGGTAATAGGACCTCTGGCCAGGAATGTTCTGGAGAACAGTTTAGTCTGAGCTCAGCTCAGATCAGAACATTAGGTGATTATTCTAGTGTGGAATCCTAGGAGAATCAGTGTGTGCGTGAGTAATCTCTGTCGAGCCCATACCAGAGCAGGAAGAGCCTAGCCCCTGCCTCTGAAGAGTGGAGCTATTAGACTAGAGTAGTGTAGTGAGGAAAGGGGTATCGTTCCTACCTTCAAGGGTGATACCTGAAGCTCTACAGGACAAGCTGAAGCTTCCTATAAGGACACAGCTGCCACCCAGCCTGCCCTCTACCATCCAGGCTGGTGAACTATCTCCTGAGGCTCCCTCCAACTCACATCTCGGCACTCCATCTACCTGTTAATGGCACGTTTTCTGCAGTTCCTGCCGGTTGCAATAAACTGTAAGTTGTTTGCTTCAACTTCTGCCTCCGTCTGGTCCCCGCTAATACGGTTGCCTTCATCACCGGCACCCTGTCCATCACCCAGAGACTCACACTCGGGACATTAAGGGGTTGCCCCAGGGAGATCCGCTATAGCAGCCGCTCCCTCATCTTTTCTTGCCAACACCACCCTGCTGGAGACCTGCCAGGCTGTAGGACAGCCCTCCGGTTCCCCGTACCAAGCACCGTGACAATAGCGTGCTTAGGCCGCAACCGCCAGCCACTCCGGTACCGCGGGCCCCGGCTGTCTCCAGGCCTCACCTCAAGGGCTAGGCCCCGGTGGGGGATGTTGCAAGTGGCGTCACAAACAGGATTCATACTTCTGTGCCTTATTACGGCATTAAAGACTTTCCTTTATTAAAAAGACTGTGCTGCCTAACCCTGCTGCCATCCGGGTTTAGGCCTAAGGACTTGTGTGTTTCTGAACTGCGTTATACTGCTGCCACGTGCTGCCGAGCGTCGCTCCAGCACTCCAGAGGTTAATCCTGGCAAGAACTGTACCAGCTCTGCTACATCCGGCGCTGCCGCGCCTGAAGATTTTTACCTCAGAAACTGTGGCGCAGCAAATAATACCAGCCCGCCAAAACCTTCACTGGCGGGAAACCCAGATGACACATCAAGCTCCACCCACGCGCGAATGGCGCGAACCCCGCCTCCTGTGGCGCAGGAAAAATTAGAGCCCGCCACAGCTCTTGGCGGGAAGGACTCAGACTCCACCCCCCCTGGCCCGAGGCGGACTTCCTGCCCTGCCTCAGAGAAGCGCCAGACCTCAAGTGGATGTTGAGCTGTGAGGACTACATCATGTGGGGTCCTCCGCCCTTCCCTCCTGTGGAGCGTCCTGAGTTTTATGAAGTCCTAGAGACGATGGTGGTAGTCTCCGCGCAGCCTGTCCGAAGACCTTCCGCGGGACATCGGCTGCACCGAGGAATTACTCGGGCTTTCGTCACCCGGACCTGCTACCACACGGTGACGCAGTACCAGATTCCACCCGGGCGGATCCTCGTCCCTATCCCGGCTGCCATCCCGGTAGCGCGGGCCCACGTGGAGGCGCCACGTGGAGAGGCCTCGACTCCTGCGGAGCCAACGCCTGGGCCTGGTATGGCCGCTCCACCTGCTCCGAGGCCTACCCCTCCGGCTACGCGGCCTGCTAGCCCCGCTATGGTAGCTCCTGACCCTCCGGTGGTTCCTGCTCCTGTTCCGGCACCTGCCTGTCGCCCAAGGAGATCCGAACCCGAACCGGAGCCACGAGCCCCAGCACCGAAACCTCCGCAGCCTCAAGGCCGAGGTGAGGCCACCCGCCGGCGACTCCGAGACGCTGTCTCGGAACAGCGACGTCGAGAGAAGGAGGCCCAGCGGTATATGGCCGGCAGATCCACAGCGGGAGCCTGGGTCGAGAAGAACCGCACCACCGGCATGGTCAGGTTCTTCGACAAGCGGAAGGGCTATGGCTTCGCTACCCAGGACTATACCGGACGGGAAGTATTTATACCCCGCCGGTCCGTCAAGAGGCCTGATCTGCCGGAGAGCCAGCACAACCTCAAGCCAGGCGAGTGTATAGAGTTCTCCCTGCAGGAAGGACCGCGAGGACCCTGGGCGGCTGGAGTGATCCGGATCCCCGACTCCGATGAGGACCGCTATTACCCGCAGGACGACTGGTATGAGGACGACGAGTGGCCGGAGTCTCCGAACACCTCTTCCTCCTCGGCTGCAAGTCCCCGGGCGGTGACCCATGTGAATGCCCCATCCACGGTAATCGTGAGTACGGGTCCCATTGCCATCTATGGGCCGGGCATGATACAGGGCGCCACCCCCAACGGTTCCCCTGCTGGGAGCATTGCCAGGTCCCGCGGCTCTTCCGTGGGTGAGGACATCCCGGCTGGTGAGCCTTGTCCGGAGGCTTCCACTAGGCCCTCTTCTCCAATTGTCACCTACCAGTGGGGTGATGACCCGGCCCCAGAAGAACCGGAGCCGGAAGGAGCCGCGGCGCTGCCGCAGGTTCCCATTTATTTCTTCATGGACCCCTCTGTGGTCCCTGGCTCAGTTGAGCCCCCGGCTGGAACAGCCGACACCCCGGGCGACAGCGCTCCTCCCCCTGAAGGTCCGGAGGATGTTGCTGCACCTGCAGTACCCACTACTGCCGCCGGGCGTCCCCAGCCGGCATCTACTCCCGCTGAGGATATACAGGACTCCCCGCTGGAGACGGATCCTGTTTTTGCTGAACCCAGCGATGCAGAGTAACCCCTGAAGGGCTGTAGCCCACTTCAGGTATTGTACTATGTAAATATTGTGTATATCTCCATTTACCCCAAAGAGCCAGAGACTGTCCTGAGACTCTTACCCTTATTTATCTCAGTCAAGAGATTATGTGCTATGATAGCACCCTTCCTCTGCCACAGCAGAGATTTCTTCAAAGGACTCTGTCCCTCTACACATGGAGGAGACCCTTTGCTTCTCAGTGCACTTTTCCCCCACATCAAGGGCTGTACCCAGAAGATGGACTTTGTTACTAGAGACCTTCTGAGAGACTTTTGCCAACCTCCAGGAAAAGTTGCAATGTAATTTATTATCATTTTGCACTTAATGCCTTCCTTTTTAGGTATGGACATTCTGTTTGCACTTTTATGCCTTTCCTTTGCAGGAAAAGAGACATTTACTACCGTGCTACCCTGAGTAGCCTATCCACCTCTGTAACGTTTGTAACGTTCAAGATGTGTACCCATTGGGCTCCTAAGCCAATGTGAATTATCCTGTTGCACACTGTCATATCTGCCAGTAGTCTGCATTAACCTTTTCATAGGCTTTTCAGGTTGTAGTGTGGCTGTGTCGGACCGTCTTTTATGTAAAACACTGACCGCTACCTGATCCCTCAAACTGAGGTTTGCACATGGGGGTAGTCCGTAAACTGCGGGTCTTTAGGGGACCGGGGGTGTTACACAGATAGCACCTGGATGCCACTCATACATGGGTAAGGTTGTCAGTCAGGAGGTACTTGTGTCGCATATGCTAACGCAATGCAGATAGACACCATATAATTGCCGCCAGGGAAGAAGCGTTGATCAAACAAATATACAGGCCTTGGTGCAAGGAGTGGATTACAGGACATGACACCACACCTTTCCTACTGTACAGTTCGGTTTAATGGCGTCAGCGACCAACTGTCATACAGCTACATATTTTTGTCTTAGTCCGACACCAACCCAGGTGCCTGTCTCCAGGACCATGGGCGGTTTGTCCCTACACCTCACATAGCCTGCACTTCCTCGAAGTGCCTTAGCCCCCTCTGTGCCCAAACCATCGATAGTCGAGCCGAGGGCGGCTCTTTCAATTGCCCCCGGGGTATGCAACACCCTCGCCGATGCAATGGCGAGGTAGGGTTTGCGAATACGTCCCACCTGCATGTAATCACCTTACACTACATGGTCCTGATAGGACATAGCGGTATTGCAGTGGTGAATCCTGCCTGGCAAGGCAGGAGTTAAGTATTTTGTATAATGCCAGATGCTGTTATCCAATGATATGTGTTACATCCTGTGCTCTGTAAGCTGAGATGTGATTGGAGGAGCAGCCACCACCTGACCAAAGGGAGGTAATAGGACCTCTGGCCAGGAATGTTCTGGAGAACAGTTTAGTCTGAGCTCAGCTCAGATCAGAACATTAGGTGATTATTCTAGTGTGGAATCCTAGGAGAATCAGTGTGTGCGTGAGTAATCTCTGTCGAGCCCATACCAGAGCAGGAAGAGCCTAGCCCCTGCCTCTGAAGAGTGGAGCTATTAGACTAGAGTAGTGTAGTGAGGAAAGGGGTATCGTTCCTACCTTCAAGGGTGATACCTGAAGCTCTACAGGACAAGCTGAAGCTTCCTATAAGGACACAGCTGCCACCCAGCCTGCCCTCTACCATCCAGGCTGGTGAACTATCTCCTGAGGCTCCCTCCAACTCACATCTCGGCACTCCATCTACCTGTTAATGGCACGTTTTCTGCAGTTCCTGCCGGTTGCAATAAACTGTAAGTTGTTTGCTTCAACTTCTGCCTCCGTCTGGTCCCCGCTAATACGGTTGCGTTCATCACCGGCACCCTGTCCATCACCCAGAGACTCACACTCGGGACATTAAGGGGTTGCCCCAGGGAGATCCGCTATAGCAGCCGCTCCCTCATCATTTCTTGCCAACACCACCCTGCTGGAGACCTGCCAGGCTGTAGGACAGCGCTCCGGTTCCCCCGTACCAAGCACCGTGACAATAGCGTGCTTAGGCCGCAACCGCCAGCCACTCCGGTACCGCGGGCCCCGGCTGTCTCTAGGCCTCACCTCAAAAGGCTAGGCCCGGTGGGGGATGTTGCATATACTTGTGTGAAATGCCTCATTAAACTAGGGTGGAAAGAAAATACCATTTGCCTTTGCGTTTCTGTATATACTATATATAGTGCTTCCATGGGAATGAACTCCTGAAGTTGTCACAGAGAGAAGCTGTGCGACATGGGTCTAGGAAGCACATGAGTAATTGATACTAAAATGATGTGAGTGTCCTGAGAAGTAAAGAATATGCAAATAAATTTTCCAGGATGGAAAAAGGATAACTATGCCTCCAGTGCCATCTTAAATATGCAAAATACCTTCATATCAATGCCTGACTGTTAAGAAGCCTAGTAACATTTTATGAGATAAAAGCCAAACCAATAAGTCTTTTCCAAAAGTAAAAGGACTCCCAACTGTAGATGGGCTGTTATTCATGTAATTACATCTCTTAAATAAAATTCTCAGCAGATCATGGATTGCTTTTAAGACTGTCAAATCGGGGGCCAATAGACTCCTCCCACTAAATATCACCTTAAAAAAAAATATATATTAAATATCTGTTTGGCACCGCGATGGCTACTGGCATCGATTATGGTTAACTGTTTAATTACCGCTAGCAGAATTGCATTACTGGCGGGGGTGAGGGAACTGTGAAGTCGAACCCAAACCTGAACTTGAAGTTTGGGGTCAGGTTTGGAGTAATTGAATATGAAAAGTTCTGTACGTTCCCAAACTTTGCGGGTCATGTCTGCTCAAAAGTAGTCCTCTTATATCTAGACCGGAGAAAAGTTTACATCCTCTAAATTGGAAGGTTGGACGTTCATGAATAGTATTAATCAAGCTGAGATCTGGAAAATGAATAGACAAACCAACAAATTTTGAAGCATAGCCAACGTTCTTCTCATTGCACATCTTTATAGATCACTGGACTTGCGGTACTGATTTAGTGGCAAATGCTTGTATCCTCTGAAATGTCATATGGGCTGTTTACATGAGCTTGGTTGCTTCCCCCATTATAAACTTTGCAGCAGATATCCCAACCAGCCCATACACCAAGCCTGGGACATTTTGTAGACAGTTACGTACAAGAGATGTTCTTTAGGTTTGATCTTAAGTTGAATATGTAAGTCAGAACTGGTATAATGTATAGTTGTAATTCAAGACAAACATTTTTTTTGTCCTGGTAACAGTTGGATTCTCTGAATTTTGTACATGGGACCAAGGATTATCAATAAAGCTTTATTACAGACACCTTACAGCTGATCATTGCAGTCTGGGACTAAAGTAAAGCATTCAGAGATCTTCACCAGAGGTCACAGTGGTTATAGGGGTCTGTCTGTAACTAGGGGTTGTCTGTAAATCGGATGTCCTTTAGTAGGGGACCACCTGTATCTTAAAAAAAAAAAAAGGATGACCCTATTTAAACTAGAGAGGGTAATAAAGGTCCATTGTACAAACATAACAGTTTTTTTTTAAAATACATTTCTTTGTGATTCAAAATGGAAAGAGTCTGACCACTGGCACCCCTACCAAACAGTTGTTTGAAGCAGTGAGAGAAAAATACTGCTTCACTGACCTGTTATTGCATCTGCAACACCCTCGCCGATGCAAGGCGGAGTAGTGGTTGCGAATACGTCCCACCATGTAGCTTGCAGCCTGTGTAGGGTCTAGTCAGCCCCACAGCATGTCACTACATCACACTACATAGTCCTTATAGGACACAGGGGAACATTGCAGTGGTAGATCCTGCCTGGTAAGGCAGGAGTTAACTGTTTTATGTGATGTAAGATGTGTCATCCAATCACATGTATTACACTCTATTCTCTGTAAGCTGAGATGTAATTGGAGGAGTAGCCACCACCTGACCAGGGGAGTTACAAGACCCTGTCAGGAAACTTCCAGAAGAGAGCAGTCTCTCCCTGGAGGGAGAAGAGATCAGTTCTAGCCAGACCTAGGAGTCTGCAGAAGCAGACTGGAGTAACCCCAGTCTAAACTCTATACAGCTAGCATACCAGACCAGAGCAGGAAGAGCCTAGCCCCTGCCTGAAGAGTGTAGCTAATAGATAAGAGTTAGTGAGGAAAGGGGTATCATCCTACCTTCAAGGGTGATACCTGAAGCACTCCAGGACAAGCTGAAGCTTCCTGGACACTCCAGGACACAGCTATCTCCCAGCCTGCCCTCTGCATCCAGGCTGGCGATCTACCTCCTGTGGCTTCCTCCAACTGCATCTCAGCAATCCACTACTCTGTTAAAGGCACGTTGCTGCGGTTCCTGTCGGTTCCAATAAAGAACTGTAAGTTGTTTTTGTTCAACCTCTGCCTCCGTCTGGTCCCTGCTACTACGGCTGCCATCATCACAGGCACCCTGTCCACTACACAGAGACTTATACCCTAGACACCAAAGGGTTGCCCCAGGGAGAACCGCTATAGCAGCCTCTCCCTCATCATTTCTTGCCAACACCAACCTGCTGGAGACCTGCTAGGCTGTAGAACAGCCCTCCGGTTACCCCATACCAAGCAGCGCGACACTAGCGTGCCTAGGCCGCAACCGCCAGCCACTCAGGTACTGCGGGCCCCGGCTGACTCCAGGCCCCGAGAAAAGGCTAGGCCCCGGTGGGGGATGTTGCACATCCCATGGTAACATTGCTGGATTATAGTTAAGTTCCATTTAAATGAAAGGGGGTTGTGCTGCTATTCCATACACAGCCACTTTGCAATGTATGGCACTGTGCTTAGTAGACAGTAGTTACAACGCTTTTCTGAATACTGCAGTCTCTTCTGTCCAGATTCCAGAGATCAACTTCTAAACAATCCAATATAAATAATCGTATGGGCCAGGCGATCACTGAAAAAGACTTGGAATAGCACTTTATGGCAATAATAATTTCACAGTTCATATGTTTGTGTGTACATTTATAATCTTATCCACATGTTAAGTCCAATATTACAAGCTTGTATATCATATTTGATGAAGGACTTCTTTCATTTATCCTTATATAAGACTGATTGAAGGAAAACAATGTACTGGGTTCGGTTCCCCTAAACTTGGTTATTTGAGAAACAACCCATTCTATCATACAGTTTTATAGGGAAAAAACATAATCTAAAAATAAGAAATAAATAACTAATGGATCAAATAAGACCTGTGGATAGGTACTCTAGGTTTCCGTTCTTGTGCTGAGAGTAGATCCTAATTATCCTACATTACCTATGTAATGCACCCTTACCCATTGCTACACTCACTATAATGTATGTCCTGGCTGTTTTCTGGGAAATTGTGTTTTTGAGATATAGTACATATTGTACCTTTATATGATGATCATTCATTACTCTATGGGAGTTAGTCATTGAGAAAATTGTGCCCATTATTGGATATTCTCCCTATTTTAGCTTGTAATGCATATTACCTTGCCATCATTATCATCTATGCGCGACCATCACCCTTTGTAGTCAGGAAATTATGGACTTTTAACCCCTTTGTCCACTTTACTTTCAACTTCTAATAAGAGGCATGAGAGTAGCAAACTGGAAATGTCCAAGTATATCACAGTAGCAAAATGATCTGGTTTCACAAAGACCATAACAATCTCAGTGACAGTGACCCCCAGTGGCAGAGAATACATCTAACATGCTCTCCCAACCAGAAAGTACAGTTCTAGAACTCTGAAATGAAATTCTATACTGTACATTGAAAGATGGAAGCTGTGCACTGAAGTAAAACCAAAACTAAGAAAGAGAGAAAGAAAGATTGCAAAATGATTTTTTTTACAGCAGAAATTATAGTAGAAAAAAGATATGTCTATTTCTAGTGATTACATATAAGACTAAAACTATGATTTGCTAGAACTGGATGTATGCATGAGGTCAAAGAGGGAGTTGACTGTCTGAAACGTTCCTATATGGATTTTTGTGAAAAATGAAAAGCAGATCTATAAACAAACATGCAAACAGCCTAACACTAAGGGGCACATTCATCAAAACAGTGCAAACTTCACCATGTGCAATTTGCCTGTGAAGTGTGCAGGGGGCGCCAGATTCAGGAATCGTGGTGCCCGTTGAACATGAATCTGCCAACCCCCTGCTCCACTTTTAACATGGGGTGTACAAAATACTTCTTTTGGACATGATAAATGTGTCACACGGTCCGAATGTGCACCAGAACACCAATTTACGTACAAAAATATGCACTGGGTATAATGCAGCCGCAAATATGTGGCGCGGACACTTCTTAAATACACGAGCAAACCAATTTGCACGTAAAAGAATGGGCAAAGTCCGACAGAGTACAGGCACAAGGTCCTTAGGAAATATGCCCTATAGTGTAGAAAAGTTGTAATACGCCATTATCGGGAAACTTATTTTAGTTTCTTTATCAATACAATAGGCATTAAAGAGAAAAAAGTTGACAAAGCTTTTCCCCAGAGCAAATATTTGGCCTTACTACCCACCAAACCATAGGCATGTACAGACCTGGAAATCTGCTTGGGAGACTGCCTTGTAGAGAATATTTTATAATATTTGCTATATCTACTAAAATCAAGAGGATAACTTTCTACAATTTCAACTTACATGTGGAACATTGTGGAGTTCCAAAATAATTTACTGGTGACAGACTACCCATATATACTCGTGTATAAGCCGACCCAAGTATAAGCCGAGGCCCTAAAAAAAATTTTTTTTCTTGAATATAAGCAGAGTTTGGGTTTTCAGCACATTTTTTTGTGCTGAAAAACTAGGCTTATACTCGAGTATATATGGTATGTAGTTTTATAGTCAATGGAATGTTGTATAAAATGTTGGGAATAGCATAGCAATGCATCTTACTCACTTGAAGGTCCTAGTAGGTTCCATTTTCATCCACCACTGTCCTGCAAGGTTAGCCAAGTATAGCACCATGGCCTCAGCAAACAGTGATAACTTTTCTGTCCCTGTTGATTAAATTGTACTTGAAGAGCAATAGCTGGAAATGCATCTACTTTTATTATAGAAAATCTACCATCAAGATCATACATGATAAACCAGGGACACGTACTCATAGATCCCGGCACTGACTATGGTAGTCTTCTTATATCTGTTATCCATTGTTTCCTTCCTTCTAAAATTAACCTTTATAAGTATTCTAATGAGCCTAAGGGGCTACCTTAGCCCCTCTTTGGTCTGGCTTTTCAGGCTGTTACAATGTATAACATATCTCCCACTAGTTTCATCTTCTTTTACTCCTGTGGGCTCCACTATCCAATCTTAATATATTTTGGATGAAGTATATTTTGGATGAAACTAGAAAGAACCTGTGCAGCTTATGCCAGTTAATTCATTTTTAATTGATTTAAGAGTAAAGATCTAGAATTAGAAGATTGAATATTTTTCTTTTAATTCAGTAAAATTTGTATTTGCCTATTCACCATACAGGATAAGCTCTTAAGACTCTTGGATAACCACAGACCTGCACATCAGATTCTAAAACAAAGATATACAGTAAAGTCATTCCAAAGAAGAAACATTTATCCTGTCACCCTTAAAGTGTTTGACCATTTATCATAAACTTTAAGAATAAGACCGCAATAGATAAATAGTTATGTTTGCACATTCTTCCATCCACTGTGCATGCCCCGCCTCCATCCTCTGAAAACCAGCAGGACACAGGATGTCAAAGGTGGCCTCGAGTCCTGCTGCTGGCAGGTCAGGTGACCCACAAACTTTCACAGGGTAATTTTAATATGGCTGACCATGTTATGGTTTCATACTCACATTGTTAAAGTTGGGTATAAATGGCCATCCCCTTTAAGGAATTAAGACGTTATTTACGATTTAAGATGACTTACCATATTGTGATTTATGGAATTCTCTACTGACAGGAACAGACACTAAATTATATTGATAGCAATAACCAAATGCATTTTCTCGATTTTCCATTTTATCACTTTCTTCTTTCTTTCTTATTATCTTTTTTTGTAATCTTGCTGTTTGTGACAGGAACCTTTGATTTAATTACAATATTAGAAACTGCTGTGTTGACAGTTTGACTCAAATTTTAAAGAACTGCTGTGTTTAAAACCATCATCGTCTGGCCCAGAGTTAAATTATAAAAAGTGTACTGTAAAATGGTTCGGCTTTGTTAGACTGCATTCGCAGCATTTTAATTTTTATGTCCGCATGTTTTGGGAAAGTTCATAACAGTGAAGTCCGATAAATTCATAGCAGCTTGATTTACTGTGCCCATCCTATTCAAAAATAGTGCACATTACAAATAAAATAAGGGAATATGTGCCGACATAGCATTTTTATACTGTGCTTTCAGGGTACTAGAATGTATTGAAGGCGCATAAACTTATAAATGTCAGGATTACTTTATTTAGTATTTGAGAATAGTTGTCTCAGAACTTAAGCACATTTTGGGGTATGAATACGCCTTTTTCAAATTGCAGAGACTCAGAATTGACCTAATTTTTCTTTAGCTGTAGGCTTTGGCAGTTGAATAATGACAAATTTCTATATTTTGAAAAAGGAATATTTATACCAAAATGTGTTGCTGTTTTGAGGCGACTATTCCCAACTAGCAAAATATACAAAAAGTTTTGAGCATGCCGCTCACTCACGTGGACCAATGTAAACGAGGAAACATTTTCATCTGTGTAGTCCGGTGCACGGATCCCAACTGAGGATTGTCGGAGAGCCCATGTAACATACAAGGAAAGAAAATAAAGCTGTATCCGGCACTCCAAGCTAATACAATCACGTCGGTATTCTATATAAAGTAAAAAAGAAATTTCCATTGCATAATCCTTGAGACCTACATCGTTTCGAACTTAGAAATTTACTCCTTACTCATGGTCTAAGGCACTTACACAAACAGTCAGTTTAAAAAGGCATAGAACAGGTGGATGGAGAACTCAGTAATTGGTGCACGTGTACAATTTTAAATACGTATACATTTGTAGCACATGCACAATTTTAACATGCAGCACAAGAGAGAAAAAAAGTCAAATTATACCTATCATATTGAAAAACTGCAACAAGAAAACCCAAAACATTATACATATGTTAACTTTCAATATACACTCACCGGCCACTTTATTAGGTACACCTGTCCAACTGCTCATTAACACTTAATTTCTAATCAGCCAATCACATGGCAGCAAATCAGTGCATTTAGGCATGTAGACATGGTCAAGACAATCTCCTGCAGTTCAAACCGAGCATCAGTATGGGGAAGAAAGGTGATTTGAGTGCCTTTGAATGTGGCATGGTTGTTGGTGCCAGAAGGGCTGGTCTGAGTATTTCAAAAACTGCTGATCTACTGGGATTTTCACGCACAACCATCTCTAGGGTTTACAGAGAATGGTCCGAAAAAGAAAAAACATCCAGTGAGCGGCAGTTCTGTGGGCGGAAATGCCTTGTTGATGCCAGAGGTCAGAGGAGAATGGGCAGACTGGTTCGAGCTGATAGAAAGGCAACAGTGACTCAAATCGCCACTCGTTACAACAAAAGTAGGCAAAAGAGCATCTCTGAACACACAGTACATCGACAGTACAAACGTTGCCTGGTCTGATGAGTCTCGATTTCTGCTGCGACATTCGGAAGGTAGGGTCAGAATTTGGCATCAACAACATGAAAGCATGGATCCATCCTGCCTTGTATCAACGGTTCAGGCTGGTGGTGGTGGTGTCATGATGTGGGGAATATTTTCTTGGCACTCTTTGGGCCCCTTGGTACCAATTGAGCATCGTTGCAATGCCACAGCCTACGTGAGTATTGTTGCTGACTATGTCCATCCCTTTATGACCACAATGTACCCAACATCTGATGGCTTCTTTCAGCAGGATAATGCGCCATGTCATAAATCTGGAATCATCTCAGACTGGTTTCTTGAACATGACAATGAGTTCACTGTACTCAAATGGCCTCCACAGTCACCAGATCTCAATCCAATAGAGCATCTTTGGGATGTGGTGGAACGGGAGATTCGCATCATGGATGTGCAGCCGACAAATCTGCGGCAACTGTGTGATGCCATCATGTCAATATGGACCAAAATCTCTGAGGAATGCTTCCAGCACCTTGTTGAATCTATGCCACGAAGAATTGAGGCAGTTCTGAAGGCAAAAGGGGGTCCAACCCGTTACTAGCATGGTGTACCTAATAAAGTGGCCGGTGAGTGTAGACACATTGTATCCGTTTTGCTGTTTAAACCCTTAGGCATTCACGTATCTATATGCAGGATCCACAGCATTTACAGGTTATGGAGTTTGTGAGTACTATCCCCACCTCTCCTAGGAGCAGTAACCCTTTCCATGCCTGTGAACGATAGAGTAGACAGATCCCCTTCATGTGTTTGTAAAAAGTGTTTAGATAAACTAGATATATTCTTTCCGGACGGTTTGGCTCCATCAGAAAAATGTTCAGAAATTCTTTGCTTTAGGGGACGTATTGTGCTGCCTGCATACTTAAGCTTACATGATGTACATTCTGCTAAATACACTACATACTTAGTATTGCAATTAATAAATGTTTTTATATTCCAAACTTTATTTTCCTTGGTAATAGAAAAAACTGTAGTGTTACGCATATGGCAGCAATTATTGTATCTGTTGCCCCCACCCCCTTTGATGCCAAGTCATGTGTCATTGGTTTTGTTATTTTGCAAATTGTACATAAAAGGCACAACTATATTTCCGATTTTATGGGCTCTACGTGATATAAATTGGTACCACGGCTCAAAATTTGTTTCAGTTTACTGTCTCCCGATAACATAGGTAAGTACATTTTAATAATACTCACTAATATTCATTAAAAACACATTTGAAAAATCCAGCAGCACCAAATTGCAAAATAACTTTGTGGGTGCAAACCCCAATATTTTGGTCTTGACACACCAGACAATTATATCCTCTAATATTCATTGCTATCTATAGTAGAAAAGGCTACCTCTGGTATATTTTTGCTGCCCTTAGTGCGATTTGACAGTAGAGATTGTTGGGTTTTATTTTCCACTATACATTTTGCTCTGTTCAGAACATGGCCCTGATATCCTCTCCGTTTCAATCTTTTGGTTATAGTTTTGCATTCTTTCAGAAAAGAAAGTACTGCAACTTCTATGGGCACATATATACTCTCCCAATGGTAAGTTTTTAACTACATGGTGGGGATGGCAGCTGGATGCTTGCAATACTGAATTGCCGCTGGTGGGTTTGCAAAATAGTTCTGTATCTATACAGTGATCCATAGCATCCCCCACCAACATAACATCTAAGTATGGAATTCTTTGTTTGCTGACTTCATATGTAAAAGTCAAATTACAACTATTGTTATTGATATAGATTACAAAATCAATGACGCCCGGCTCATCTCCATCCTATATGAGCATGGCGTCATCGATGTATCTGCCATACCAATAAATTTACCAATAAATTTTGGTTCTGAAGCGATTAGATGCATTATACAAATAGTTCTGCTTCCACCAGGAAACAAAAATGTTGGCCAAAGATGGTGAAAAGCATAAGCCCATTGGGCAACCCTGGGTCTGTACATAAATCTTGTTAAAAGAAAAAAAGTTGTTGGTGAGCAATATGTTACTGTCAATATGTATTGTTGTAATTCCTATTATAATCAGTGAATAAACGCATATGTTGACCCAATGCCACTAATGCATTGTCATGAGGTATGTTCGTGAACAAGGACACTATAACACATGTAACCCACACAAAAACTTTCTTTCCATTCTAAATTCATCATAGTTTGCAAAATTTGTTTTGTATCTTGTAAATATCCATAGGTTGCAACCATAGGTTGTAAGTGTAAATCTAACCACCCACTTAAACATTCCAAAGTGGATTCTACTCCTGAAAGAATGGGACGTGGGGGGGGAATCCCCTTATGCGTTTTTGGAAAAGCATGAAAGATGGGGCATAATGGAAGCTCCTGGACTAAGAATGTTGCTTGTTTTTTCAGTATAAAAGTAAAAAATAGGCTGCACACCACAATATAAAAGAGTGGGTACTTTATTCACCCAAGTGCTACGTTTTGGATCCTCTTCAGAATCCTTTCTCAAGCCAAGTGCCAAGGATACAATTTCATTCTTATATACAAATCTCTTACAATCATGTGACATTATCATGTGATCATATTCATATATCAACATATCAACACAGCAATACCTATTCCATGTGATCATAATGTGTACATTCAAAAATACATTTTTACTTTCCAGCAGTGACTTTTACCAAATTCATAAAACATCATTTATTTAGTGCAAGTGAAGGATTGTACCTGACACATTACACAGCTCTTAGATCCTGCTCCCTGGCATCCTAATAATCCCACTACGCATGTCTGCAGGTGTAGAAACACTTCCTGGTGGAACCAGCCAATCAAATCTCCCTATTCCCATCACACCCCTACTATGCCTGCCGTGAGACACAATTTGGCGCACCTGCAACACAATTTGGTGCATGTGTGCGAGCACCCAAACTAAACTTCTTAAAGTGGTGCAGCTGTGAACTTGATTAATGTATTGTTTTTTCAGTATGTATAGCCAGGGTTACTCCCAATTGTATGTTTTGTTTGAGTGTCTGTGTCACATTTTCTGTTGGATTGTATGTAAGTGTTTTATACACCTTTGTGTCACGCAGCATTTGCATTATACATTTCTCATGGAAGCCACTGTCTAGGATTACTATAGAACCCCCTTGTCCGCCATATGGACAGTTATAGGATCATTATTTTGTAGGGCTTTCAAGGCATTTTATCCTAGATAGATTAGGCTGCGTCCGTTGGCATTTGTTGCTCAGTTCTTGTAAATATCTTTCCACTAAGGCAGTGGTGGCGAACCTATGGCACGGGTGCCAGAGGTGGCACTCCGGGCCCTTTCTGTGGGCACCTGGACCATTGCCCCAGCACACCAGACAGGATTCAAAGAATATTCATGCCGTTGCAAGCCACTTAAAAGATGCTGCTTTCAGACATATTTTGATACTTGCTTCTCTACTTAGAACTGTAGGAAGAGGGTGAATGAGTAAACAGGGCAGAATTATCTTTGGAAGACCTTCTGCTGGCCACACGATTCTCTGTGTACAGAGGGACACTGGAAAGAAGCTAAAATGATGCAAATCTTCCATCTTTCTACTGTGTTGCTGTCCTCAGGAGGCCAATCTGATTGAAAGTTGTTGAACAGGGAGCAATAACTTACTGCTTTAATTTTTGGATGGCACCTCGCGATAAATAAGGGGGGGTTTAGGTTGTAGTTTGGGCACTCGGCCGCTAAAAGGTTCGCCATCACTGCACTAAGGTCTGGAATATATTCATTTGGAAAGACCTTGAGATAATAGGATAAAATTTGGTATTTTTTACATAGAGAGATGGAATCTCCTTCTGTTTAATTCAATTGGTTTCTGATAGATACTGTAGATCCAAGATGGTACATTTTTCCATATTCATTTGTGTTGGCATGCTCAGGCATAGTTGGTAAACCATTATCATTGATGTCTTTAGAAATATCTTCTGTAAAGAAATGTCTTTTCAGAGTAAGTAGGCACAACTTTATTTACATCCAATAGAATATGTATAAATCAAAACTAGCAATAGGGATATGATTTAAGCCTTTGCTGAGAACTTGTAGTTGTCCCGTAGTCAATATGCATGCTGATTTTTCCTTCTTGTCTTGTCCTTTTTTTGAAACAAAGGTTTGGAATTTTTCTGTGGTCTGTAGTTTTTTGCTTTATTGCCTTTTTGTGTCGGTAGCTGCACAATTGTGTCTCCTATTTAAGTGCCATGTGTAAGCACAATCCTTTTCATAGTCTTGTAGGTCTCTATTAAATTTGGTTTGTTTAATCTGCAATATTAGTTTTAAATTTTGCATCCAACTCTTTAAATTCCGTTTTATCCACATGGGCTCTCAAGGATTCCCAAATTTTGACAATGTCCCCTTTTATATTGCCAAGTCTTTCTTGTTCCATGTTTATGATGAGATAATTTAAATTAAGGGAACATTCCGACAGTATCCGATTCCACTGATTGCTAATCTTTACTATACACTGTAGTCGGGAGTTTCTTAAAGGGAACCTGTCACCAGGAACCTAATTTTTAATAAAGACGGGTAGCAGAAGCCCATGCAAATCTGCCTTTCTGCCTTTTCTAAGCATTTGCATTACAATATAATTGGAGTCCCAACCCCCGACCTCAGACCTGGCTACCTGGTTGATCCTGCCAGTAGTATATGCTTGTTTTAAAGATTAAGCCATGCATGTCTAAGTACTGACTATTCTTTACGGTGAAACTGTGAATGGCTCATTAAATCAGTTATGGCACCCTGACAAAATCATGGGGTAGTCACAGGGGTTGGCTTTGGTTTGGATGCATTTAAAAAACAACATATGCCTTGTCTGTGTTACTCACTATTTAGAGTTTGAACCCACCTTTCTGCTCCTGTACAGCTCCTCCTCCTGCTCCTTTTTAGAGGTTACAGCCTGGTGAAATGACATCAGTGGGGGAGGAACAGAGCTGTACAGGAACACAAAGATGGAGGCAGCATGCAGCTCAGAAAAGTCACATGGTGTTTTTTTGAAATGCTTCCAAACCAAAGCCCAGCCACTGTGACTAGCCCAGGATTTTGTCAAGGTGCAAGAGTAAGTTATAACACACAATTATATTGTAATGCAAATGCTTAGAAAAGGCAGAGGCACTTTTGCACTGCAGGTGTCCTGGGCTTTTACAATCTGTCTTTAGTGAAAATGAGGTCCCTGGTGACAGGTTCCCTTTAATTCTTAAGCCTCTGTATCATAGCCCTTTCCAGGTATGACTGCAGTGTTGTAAATCCCACCATATTTTAACTTGTTCTTATTTCGTCTAGTGCTGTTGTCGATCTTTTCAAATGCTATATTAGGTGTCTCCATTTTCCCTGTTCTAGTCTAGTTAAAACCACTTATGCAAACATATAAATCAAATATATATATATATATATATATATATATATATATATATATATATATATATTTTACAGCATAGACAGTCACTATAATTATAGTTTGTTATCCTCCTCAATTGGTGAAATATACAGTAGTTAACTATTTCCAACTACAAAATAAAGTGATCCTGATATTTTTAATGACAGCAACTTAGATATTACAACTAGAGATAAGCTGATCCAAACTTTCCTTTCCGGTTTCCGTGTGACCCAGACATACGGTTTTGTCAGATTAGCTGCTGAACACCCAATGCAGCAAATTGACGCCCCTTAGCTACTAACCACAGCTGTGATTGGCCAAGGTGACATCCAATCCGGCAAGATGTCTGGGTAGCATGGGGCAAGACCGAAACCCCAAAACCCAAAAAGAATGTTCAAGTCTGCTATTCAATAATCACAACCAATCACACAAGTCCACAATGCTATGTCTGCTTTAGTATAACTTTCTAAGGTGAGCAAGATCTAACACACAACACAGTCTCTGAAACAATATTACCCCATGTCTGCTATTTATCCACTGTTTTTAACAAAGATGTTTAGAACATGTCCTTTTTAGAGGAGAAGTGTCCCCTGTAAAAATCCTACAGTATCTAAAACCTGTTCCACGTATGGTATACCATAACACATTGTTGCTTTATGCCCAATAAGTTAATATGCCAAAATCCTGGAAAAGAAAACAAAAAAACTAAATGATAACATAGCCGTACTTATTCAGAACATTTGTTTTCCCCTATATTGTCCTTGTAATCTTCCAAGAATACCATGCAAATATGACTCCGACAGGAAGATAAACAAGTAGATTTAGATCAATATTTGTGTAAAGGAGAAAGCTTGTACATTTCTCAGCCACAAATTAACCTTTCCTTCCACATTCACACAAGCTTGTTGGGCCGCTTGCCGTTCTCCAGTCCCTAGAGTCCATTTATTTCATTAAAAAGACAAAAAGAGCATAAAAATGGACCAAATCAAAAAGACATATTTCTTTTCGGTTTCCGTCAGGTTACCTATAAACTGCTTAGTAATTAGCATCTTAACCTTTCATAAACAGGTCTAGGGGCTCTTGTCACTTTCATGGAAAAAAAAAGAGTGTGAAAGCCTCAATGAATACGGAGAGGGAATAATGCAGGTGTAAGAGGATATGTTTTCTTTCAAGGAATGCCATAAGTGTTCCGGTAATGAGAAATATGACAAAGGCTCAAGGTTACCTTTTTTCTGTTAGCTAATTGAAGACATTATCTAGATATTTGAAAGCCTATTTTCCCAGGTGGGAATCAAACTAAGCAGCTAATTTCTTTTCAACACTCTTTAAAGAGGAACTGTACCTATATTCTATTATTTGAAAGTCAGAATAAATTAGCTAGAATACAATTCACTCACAACATTAATGAATATGAGTTTCATTAACCACATACTAAATTTACAAAGAACACTACACTGAAAGGAGATTGAGGAAAAATTCTATGTGGAAAATTAAATATGGAAACCTGTTATGTTCTTCCTTTAAACTTCAATGTTATCTGTTCCATTTTTAATAAAAAGGAGGAGGGGCCTTATAACGGAAGCAGGACTTAATGAACTTTGTGTCATACCACAGCTAGGGCATAAAGGAAGACTCTTGTTGCTGCCAGTTATCTTGCAGCCTTTCACAGAACTGTGTAAAGGAGGAGGAACCTCATCAAAGAATCAGGACCTAAAGACCTTTGTATCATGCCACAGATTGGGCATAAAGAAAGACTTTTGCTGCTGCCAGTTATCTTGCAGCCTGTCACATAACTATGTAAAGGAGGAGAAAATATACAACCAGAGAGACTTTTTATAAATTTTACAGTCTGAAAAAACAACAGGACCCACGGAAAGGAAGAAAGAAGAATTTTGCAACAACCAGTTGTCTTGAAGAATGAAACAGGACTGTGTAAAGGAGAAGAAAATACATGCATATGAACAAGGAAGACATAATAATAAAGGCTTAGTAACAAGGCATAATAACAAAAAAGGATTCCGCTGCACCCAGTTGTCTTGCAGTCTGCCACAGAACTGTGTGAAGGAGAAGAAAGGAAGAAATGAAAGGGTGAAAGGGGGGAGGGGAGGGCACTAAAATGTAAAACATTTGAAAATTTTATTTTGTGCATTTCAATATTTAGTTGGTGTTTTTGTAGACGATGCAACATTTTCGGAAAATATGCACTAACATTTAGGGCAGGTGCTGTATTAAGAATGTTTTAAATGGATCAGCCAGCTTTTGGCAGGTCTGTATTGTAGTGCAAGTGGTACCTTAAAGGACACAGTCAAAGAGATAAATAAAGAAGGCACAGTGTCAGGCTCATATTTCTTAGTTGAATGACTACTGAAGAAGAAGCGACACATAATTAAATGTATTTAAGACGCCAATATAATTGATTACTCTAGCATCTAAATAAATCCATTAAGAAATGGTCAGCATGGATCAGCGTGGCAGGATCGAGGAGGTTATAGGAGCAACCAGCTAAGGTAAGATTTTTCTAAAATTACTGTGGGGGGCAGGAGTTCAAATAAGGGAAATTGTCCTTTATTGCAGATACATTATGGACTATGGGGGCAATATTAATTCATTATAATTTATTACGGAAAGGACCTATAATGGGTGCAAACATATTATTTATTATGGGGCTATCTATGATGGGAGAAATTATACGTTGACAACCCTCTAAATTATGTGTGTATCGGGAAAGGGGTGTATAAATTAGTTATGTGGGTGCTATTTATTCTGAAATATATTTTATTTCCAATATGGGGGGGTCTCCATTTATTATAAGGACAGAATACAGTACACATTTGGCCTATAATGATTGATAATAAGTGATAAGTCAGGGTCAGGTGAAGTTATTATGCAGTTAAATGAGGGAACAGATGAGGAAAGATTGTGTAAAGTCTGGAAGGTGTGGAATACCAACGTAGGAGAGTGTCTGCAATAGCTTCTAGGTGAGCATCTGAGATGCGTGTTCGCCATGTGCAGGGCACTCATCCATTGGTTGTCAATAAAAACTGGGTCCAAGTTTTGTTCCCAACGGATCATGTGGGGAAATTTAGAAAAAGGTTTCTTTTCCCCTAGCATGGTGTAGAACAGGGAATTTCCCTTTTTAAAGCTGGAAGTTCGCTGTAGTAATTTAACTAAATGGGCTCCAAATTGGGGCTATTGGTCGATTGCTCCAGAATGAAATGGCTTATACGAATGTATGGATAAAATCCCTTTACTGGTATGGAGTACTTTCCCATGAGCATATTGAATGGTGTTACAACGTCCCCTGACCATATATCTGCTATTGAGTGAATTCCTAGATCGTGCCAGGAAAAAAATATTCAAATCAGGGATATTTAACCCCTTCCCGACGCGCGCCGTACTAGTACGGCGCGCGCCGGGTCCCGGTGCATGGGGAGGGCTCGCGGGCCGAGCCCTCTCCATAGCCGGTAAGTCTTTGCTGCATATTGCAGCAAAGGCTTACCGGTAACACCCGCGATCGGTGCTAGCACCGATCGCGGGTGTTTTCTCCGTGATCGCCGCCGGCAATGCTGCCGGCGGCTTCAAAGAGATGGCGCCGCATGGGCGCCGCCATCTTGTTGTGGATCGCTGCTCCCCGATGACGTCACGGGGAGCGGCGATCCGTCGCCATGGTAACCTCGGGTGTTCCGAACACCCAAGGCTACTTCCTTTTAACGCATGCATTACAATGTGCTAATTGCACATTGTAATGCATGGGGAGTAAAATCCACATATACTGCCATACTGTAGTATGGCAGTATATGATAGGATCGATCAGACTACCTAGGGTTAGAGTACCCTAGGGAGTCTGAAAAATAGTAAAAGTAAAAATAAAAAAAAGTTTAAAAAAAAAAATTATAATAAAAAAACCTAAAAATTTAAATCACCCCCCTTTCCCTAGAACTGATATAAAAATAAATAAACAGTAAAAATCATAAACACATTAGGTATCGCCGCGTCCGAAAATGCCCGATCTATCAAAATCTGATAATGTTTTTTCACTATGTTTAACCCCGTAACGGAAAATAGCGTCCAAAGTCGAAAATGGCATTTTTTTGCCATTTTGAAAAATATAAAAAAATTAATAAAAAGTGATCAAAAGGTCGCACAGTCCCAAAACTTATAGTAATGAAAACGGCATCAAAATTCGCAAAAAATGACTCTAACCACAGCTCCGTACACCAAAGTATGAAAAAGTTATTGGCCCCAGAAGATGGCAAAATAAAAAAAACATATTTTGTACAGGTGGTTTTAATTTTTTTAAATGTATGAAAACATTATAAAACCTATACAAATTTGGTATCCACGTGATCGTACCGACCCAAAGAATAAAGTAGACATGTCATTTGGGACGCAGAGTGAAAGCTGTAAAATCCAAGCCCACAAGAAAACGTCACAAATGTGGTTTTTCACCATTTTCACTGCATTTGGAATTTTTTTCCCGCTTCCCAGTACACGCCATAGAATATTAAATACCGTCACTACGAAGTGCAATTTGTTACGCAGAAAATAAGCCATAACACAGCTCTTTATGTGGAAAAATAAAAAAGTTATAGATTTTTGAAGTTGGTGAGTGAAAAATGGAAGTGAAAAAACTAAAAAAGGCCAAGTCGTTAAGGGGTTAATACCAGCAGGTCTAATAGGATCTGCCGTAGTGGAATAGCTGTTGTAGCCTTGGAGTGTGATCTCAATTTGTGCCAAATGTCATCAGTTGCACGAATAGTGAGACATTTGGAATAAGACAGAGAAATATCCCAAGCGAGGGATAGTAGCCTAGTCCTAAGGGAGCCTTTGGTCTGTTAACTGTCCTATATTGAGCACCACAGTTGGTCTGATGGGTTTAGCCACCAATGTTGGGATTGTTCTAAGATAGCTGCTAAATAATAGTCCTGTAAATCAGGGACCATACTGCCCTATGTTTGATAGTATTTTAAAGGAAATTCTTGGTTTTCTGTTTTGCCAGAGAAATTTATTTAATTGAGATTGAGTTTTGACAAAAAATGGGGAATGGTGCGTAAATGGTAGAGATATTTAAGCAGTATTATCATTTTATAATTTGCGACTCTTCCGAACCATGACAGGACGAATTAAGAGTATGTCTCTAGTTCGGTATCAGTTTTAGTTATTAGTGGGGTATGGTTAAGTTTGATAAGGTTGTTCACTGGATACACAATACTTATGGCTAAGTACCTAAACCAATTGTTACAGACATGTAATGTATATAGGATGACTGACACGCAAGCGTCCCTCTTATAAATTAAAAATGACCAACTCTTTATACAGAAATACAAAAACAAAACACAATCAAGAGTACTTTATTTGAAAAGTCACATAAAATACATAACAATTATAGAAAAAAAGCATCAAGAGTAGAGCTCCAACAAGACAATATTGCCATCTGACCTAAGTATTGCCAAAGAGTATAGTGCAAAATAGTGCATGTAAACTTTTAAATGGGTAAACTTTACTGAAAATAAACTCATTCATGTCAAAAAAGACAAAAAATACTGCCATATGTCCAAATCTTGATTATATCTAATATATACAAACACATAAACATTAGGTGCACATACCCATTAAAAGAACTCCCGAATACAAGGTCGTGGTCAATAATCCCCAACACGTGTTTCGCGTTACCTCCGCTTCCTCAGGGGGCATAACACTCACTGAATCTCACCTCACTATATATCTAATTTTCATTGGAAAACTCCTCCTATACATGGCTAATTCGACCAATAAAAAAAAGAAGAAAAAAGGAGTATACCCTGCTTGCCCCACTTCAGGGGTGGGAATATCACCACAAGGGCGTAAGCTTTACTTAAGTATTATGTTGCCCCACTTCTGAGTTACATACACAAACATGGAAAAAGCTTAAAAATAACACCCCTAGTGATCAAGTCCATGTTTCAGAACGCACATACCATAACCTCCCCAGCGTCACAACCCAGAAACGCCAACATCCCGGCAGAATGTGAGATCTAAAAGGATCTAAAAGAGCCTGATACGGGCCGGAACATGGGTCTGTCCCCCTCAGGGGGAGGCAAACACTGAGGTCCACAGCTCAAAACATGTATCTCTGAGCGCAGACTAAGCCACCGTCCCCCAACCGGGTGGAACAGGCATCCAACCCGGTTCCCAAGGAGACCAGAAGCGAACTCTCAGACGCGCTACTGAGGGCCCAGCGGCACCACGGACCGCGGCGGCAACAACGGGATAAAGAAGGTACTTGGACTTGTAGGAAAGAAGTGTGTGTGGCACTGAGTCACAGCGTGAATATATGTGATCAGTGAGTCTATACAGCAAGGGAAAAAGAGGGAAAACTATAAAAATTAAAAAGAAAAATATATAAACTTGAAACCACATCCATTATATCTCTCTACAAAATAATCCATAGATATTATAAGGGGCATTGTGTGCTTGGATTTACCCATAGATACCGTACAAAGTGTTCTGTAGATACTGCTTGTAAACTTATGGCCAAGTAGCCTACCGAATTTTCCTTCTAATCTAACTTGCATTTTCCTTTGAGATAAGTCAATTGCTGCTTTTCATTGTTAATGGGGAGAATCTGTGACTTTGTGTTGTTTATTTTATAAGAGGAGACGTTGCTATATTTTGACATAATATCGAAGATATGAGCTAGTGAAGTGTCTATATTGGTGGAAATTAGGATAATGTTATCTGCAAACAGTGAAATACGATGGTTATGACCTACCACTACTATTCCTGTGATTTTCAGGTGGGACCGGGTGGTTATTGCTAAGGGTTCTATAGTTAAGACAAATATGAGGGGGGGTAGAGGGGCACCCGTGTCTAGCTCCATTTGTTAGTACGAACTCCCAAGAGCGTACTCCATTTATAAAAATTGTTGCTGAGGGGTGGGAGGAGAGAGCCTTAATAGCCATGAGCCTGTGTCCTTCTATGCCAAATGCCCAAAGGGTGGCGAAAGCGTATTCCCAGTGTTCTTTGTCAAACACCTTTTCGGCTTCTACAGTAACAAAGAAATCCGTGATCTTATGGAGTTCACAATGCTGTAGTCAATAATAATACATACTTTGGTGAGCTTTAATCTATTTTGCTAGCAAAACGGAACTAGAGATTTCAGAGTGAAAGCACATTAGTAGGAAAGAAGAGAGCGTCATAAGAGCCAACGTAAGGGGAAAAGAAGAGCTTTGCATAGATACAGTTTTATGATAAAAATGGCTTCACTTGTACTTAGGATTTAAACTTAATTTGCTCTAAAGGTTAGCACCAGTTATGTCACTATTTTCTGTAAAAACTATTTTATTGTAAAATGGATAATTATATTATCTCATGATAACAAAAGTTGGCAAAATGTGTTTAGGACTCAATTTTTGGTAATAAAATATATAATAAATACAGTACTTGCACAGGGCAATGATTCAGTTAGCGGAACAAGAAATACTTTGAGTCTCTGCCAAATCCCATTCCCAAGGGAATAACATTTTTCATCCTCTCGTAGTATAGTAGATCTGCAGAGTCCTAAATTCAAGAAGGGTGAAGGTGAACCCAGACAGATTGTATATAATTTAACTTCTGAATAAATACAAGAATAGCAAATAACACTTTATTTTTACACTTCCTAACTATATATGATAATCATCTTTACGCCAGCTGTCTAGTGGTTTAGATATGGCACCCGTTGTGTAGCATGAAGGATAATATACAGCCATAGTTTGCCTCTTATGGAAAGATATAAAACCTTCTAGTCAGTGGTTACGTTTTTAGAATGGATGTAGTTAGTTTCGCAAACAGGTTGAGAATGGCCGGTAAAATGGTCTACACACATCTGAGCTGCCAGTGGTCTTTCTTTATTGCCGGAACAAATTTATCCTCTGGTGAACAGTGAATGTAAATGACGTTATCAAATCTCATAAACTAAATGTGACTGAACTATATGAACTAACAGAAATGTTCACTGTATGATACTTAGATTAAAGACTACATACCCCCAAATTGACTGCCTTTAGGCCTCAAACTAAGAAAAGTTGATTTATAGAGCTTTTTATACCAATACTCAATGCTTTGTTCACCTATAAAGCAACCCATGTGATAGCTGTAGGCTCTGGAATTCAGTGGACCCTACTAAGTATTGTGATGCTCATAACTCTACCATACCAGTTTTTAACAAAACAGATGGTTTAGGGAACCAAGGAAAAGTGAAATGCTGACTGTTTGTCAAAATCTACCCCCACACTCATATCTTTGCAATTAGATTTTACATTTCCAACTTCATAAATGATTGATCAACAACTATCACTTTATTCCCCTGCATCTGGACCCTTATTATATACAGTACTCTGCAAATGTTTTTAGACAGGTATGGAATAAGAACAAGGGTGAAAAATGATGAAGTGACCCACCCATATTCTCAAGGTCATGGAGTCCATCTGGTGGTACTTGAAGAGATCAAAGATTTGAAGGCACATGGTCATAATAATATTTTGTGAAACACTGACTAAAACATTTTACAGTACTATCAATCTAAGTTTCTTTTGAACTGGAGATTATGTTTTAGGAGATCACTAGAGCACAAACACTGATGTGAGGGGTTTACTGTTCTACAACAAAAAAACGTATCAAATCTTTCTCAAAAAGATGATCACCCTCATTAGCTACAGATATAGAAGTGTGACCACACTTATTATCTGAAAATATTTGTTCATACAAATGGGTTTCATACAGTGGCTTTGCATACTATTTATATAGTCAAAGAGACCATATATATGTTTGTATAGACAAATTAAAAATAGTTCTGAATTATAAAAAGAATTAACAGGTTTTTTTTACTGGTTCCCGCCCGCTGTGTATTCACCGTGCACGTCGGGTCCTGGTGCACGGAGAGGGCTCACGGGCTGAGCCATCTTCATAGCCAGTAAGTCTTTGCTGCATATTGCAAAGCTGCCGTTGGCTTCCAAAAAAGATGGCAGTGCAAAAACCCACAAACTAGCAAATAAAGTAACATTTCATAAATTAGCATTTTAGTATTTTTTAACTCCTTCACGCTCCGTGATGGATAAATCTGCCACGGAGCTATGAAGGGTGTATGAAGAGGGCTCACGGGTTGAGCCCTCTTCATACAGAGATGGGCTTTGCTAATACCCACGGTCGGAGCTTGCACCGATCGCGGGTGTTAACCCTTTCTTTGCCACCAGCAAAGTCTCCAACGGCACTGAAAGCTTGGCGATGCATGGGCGCCTCCATATTACCTCCGATCGCCGCTCCCCCATCGGGTTAATGTACCCTAGATGGTCTAAGAAATAGTGGGAAAAAAAAGAAAAAAAGTTTAAAAAATGTAAAAAAAATAATAAAATATTAAAAGTTCAAATCACCCCTCTTTCCCTAGAACTGATATAAAACCTAATCACAGACACATTAGGTATCTCTGCATCCTAAAATGCCCGATCTATCAAAATATAAAATTGGTTATTGACTGCGGTGACCTCCAAGACAGGAAATGGCGGCCAAATGTCCGAAATGTGACTTTTACACCTTTTTACATGACATAAAAAATATAATAAAAAATGATAAAATGTTGCACAGTCCTCAAAATGGTAGCAATAAAAACGTCGGCTCATTTCGCCAAAAATTACACATCACACAGCTCTGACCCCCAAAGTATTAAAAAGTTATTAGCATCAGAAGATGGCAAAAAATTTTTTTTTCTTTTTTGTACACATTCGTTTCATTTTTGAAAATGTATTAAAACGCAATAAAACCTGTATAAATTTGGTATCATCACGATCATACCAAACCAAGGAATAATGTAGATGTGTTATTTGGGGCGCACATTGAAAGTCGTAAAAACTGAGCCCACAAGAACGTGAAGCACACTTGTTTTTAAAAAATTTTTCCACATTTGGAATTTTTTTTGGCTTGCCACTACATGGCATGTTATAATAAATAACATCACGGGAAAATAAAATTTGTTCCACACAAAATAAGCCCTTGCACAGCTCTGTACACGGAAAAATGAAAAAGTTATGGATTTTTGAAGATGGAGAGCAGGAAATGAGCGAAAATACCCTGGGTCCTTAAGGGGCTAAACATGCACCATTGGGTTAATTATTTAACTTTCAGTTTATGGTGCTATGAGGCTATTTTACAATAATGCTGCATTCCTTAGGCAACATCCAGCATTCAATTTAACCCCTCAAAATGCCAGGATTCTAGCATTGCCACTCCCTGCCTTTTTTTTTTTTTAATTAGAATTTTTTTAAGAAAAAAAACATAAATTCTCACATACAGTTATGTATAAAGAATAAGTTACATGTTTATCCTTAAACATTGGTGCTTTTGTCAGTATAAATTATTTTGGTTAGTAATGTCATAACATGTATGTTATTGTTTCTATTGTTACATTGACCTAGGCTGGTCCTTACTTCATGAGTCCTGCCTATTCTTATGAGTGCACGTGCATAATATACAATGTTGCTGGCCATCAACTCCGATTATAGGACCGTGTATGTGATGTCAGCACTGATGCCATGTACATTGGTAGTGCAGAGCAAGCAGCCAAAATCCTTCATTGTACATATAACCATATGACCTTAGCTCAAAATTAAAAAAGGAGATTGCAGTTGAGTGTCCAATATCTGAATAGTGAATTCTACTGAATGAAAAGTAAAGGTTATCTAACATCAAAATCAAGCATGATAAACAAGAGACACTTCTTATAATTGTTATCCATCGCCTGACTGTCTCACCTTCCCTCCCTGTTACTTTAGCACATAGTGGTAGGGAGGGAAGTGCCGAGAAAGCAGATGGAGACAGTGTCACAGCCTGTGAAGCTATGGGATGAAAGGGCTCTGGTAACACCCCTGAGACCTTCTGACTTATTAGCATAATTGTAAAAGTTGATTTGAAAGGAAGGAGGCCAATAAATATGAGACTATTGCCAGACTTACGGGGCCTGGATCTATGAGTAACTGCCCCTGGTTTATCATGATGGATTTTGATGGTAGATTTCCTTAGTGACTACTCATACAGGTTTCTACCTCTATCACCGCCTTGGGTTAGGCCAGCACTTCTAATGCACTGTAATATATGGTTATTGCAATGCATCACGTGATCACTAGTTCATATGCTGGTAATAAAACAGACAAACAAAAAATAATAAATGAAAATGAAAAATAAAATTCATTGACGTGTTCCAAAAGCCCCGAACACATATAAAACAATATATAATTTTAAGAAAGTGGAAAAAGTTAAAAAAACTGAATATATTAGGTATCACTTCATCCCAAAATTCCCGACCTATGAAAACCGTTATTTATGGCAGTGAACCTCGTAAAACAGAAAAATGCACCGAATCGCCACTTTTTTGCCATTTTGCCAGAAATAAAAATATTATATATTTAATAAAAAGTAATAAAAAGGTCACAGTGTCCCCAAAATTATAGCAATGTGAATGTCAGCTCATCCTGGAAAAAAATGACACTTTAGTCAACTCCGTACTGAGTACGAAAAAATTATTGGAATCAGAATATGGCAAAATAAAAAAAAAACTTTTTTCTGGAAAAAAGTTTTCATTTTTTAATATTTATTAAAACCTATATAACTTTGGTATCCATGTGATCGTACCAAAACAAATAATTTTCTACTTCAAACTTTGCTTCGTCATAGAATGCTTCCTTTGCTGCTATCCCAGCATTACAGACCTTTGGCCTCTAGCTGTTTATTTGCTGAGGTTATCTGGTGAAATTTCCCCCCTATGCCTCCAGAAGCCCCTCCCCCAAGTTAGATCGGCTTGATGGGCACTTTTTGCATACCATATGGTCAGGCTGCTCCCACAACAGAGCATACTAGAACAAGGGTTTTGAAGGATTTTCTAAACATCCATTGGCCTTCTTAAACAGTTAGCAAACACAATGTACCATTAAACCACTGGTGTGGTGGTTGGAAACAGGACTTTATACACTTATGTAGATATTACATTAAAAAACAGATGTTTGCAGTGTATTAATGTATTTTAATGTTAGCTTTATTGAAAGAAAATGTGCTTTTTTGTAAAATTAAGGAAATTTCTAAGTGACTACAAACTATATATATATATTAGTGTTGTTTCAACCTTTGTATGTAGTTCATACTTAAAAAATGTGTATTGTATTTTTATTTTGGATGCGAAAAGACTAGGAATGTCTTCATATTTCTGAAGACTTCTGGCAGTTTTAGCTTCTGTCATGTTGTTTCTTGTTCATTTTCAAAGCACTGATCTTTCCGATGTGTCATAAAGTGATGCACTGGGCTGTTTTTGCAGCATTCATAGTCCTGAAATCAATTTTCAGATATCTATTAGTTGTGTCTTGAAGGCTGAGCAGCACCAATTAATCTATATTAAGCCCAAATTAGCTTAATATAAAAACAATAGAATGGAGACAAGGAAGCAGAGCAACCCATAATGTTCTCATTAGACTGCAGAGTATCTGATGGGTGTCCAGTCAGATGATACTGAATGTCTGGATTCACTTCATTAGCCCCAAGGTTAATTATAACAGAACAAAGCAGGTGAATCCAATGTGTATCTGATTCGACATTGGCTTTCTGGGAGTACAATTTCAGAAATATGTAATGACTCAGTATCTAATTTTTGGAATTACTTCATAGAATTAAAGTTTACTCATAATGCTAAATCCTTCAATTATGCAGCAATCAGAAATAGGAGCTTGAGCATAGTAATCATTTACCACATACATGTGAATTTAAGCCAACCCGAGTATAAGCCTAGTATATAGCCTGCCAGCTCATTTCCCAGTATATAGCCAGAAGCCCCTTGCCCCCAGTATATGTCCAGCAGCCCCTGTCCGCTAGAATATAGACAGCAACCCCTGCCACACCAGTGCAAAGCCTGCTTTCCCTGTCCCCCAGTATATAGCCTGCAGCTACTGCCCCCCCCCTAGTACACAGCCAGCTTCTTCCCCCCAGTATATAGCCAGCGGACCCTGTCCCCCTGTATATAGCAAGCAGGCCCTGCTCCCCAGTATATAGCCTGCTTTCTTTGCCTCAACAGTATATAGCCTGCAGCCCGTGCCCCCCCCCAGTATATAGCCTGCTTCCCCTGCCCCTCCAGTATATTGCCTTGAGCCCCTGCCCCTAGTATATAGCCTGCAGCCCCTCTCCCTAGTATATAGCCTGTAGCCACTCTCCCTAGTATATAGCCTGCGGTCCCTGCCCCCTAGTATATAAACAGCAGCCCCTGCCACCATTATATACCCAGCAGCCCCTTCCCTCCCAGTATGTAGCCAGCAGCCCCTGCCCCCCCCCCAGGATATAGCCTGTAGCTCCCTCCTCAAGGCATAACCAGCTTATGAGGTAAAAAAATGTGCACTCGCCTTCCTCTTCTTTACATTAATCCCCTGGCATCAGCTCTGTGTCCCAATGCGGTACGTCGCATGCACCATGACCTCAGCCACTTGCTGACATCATAGTGTGTGCCAGTGGTGGCGCACACACTTTAATGGCAGCGATCGGTTGACGTCATGAAGTCAGCGACAGACCACGCAGGGAGGGGGCAACGGAAGGTGAGTTCATATCTTTTTTAATAGACTCAAGTATACGCCGAGTTAGGGTTTTTCAGCAAATTTCTTGTGCTGAAAAACTCGGCTTATACTGAAGTATATACGGTATATAGAATGTCTTTGACCCTATTCTACACTGTGTAGAGGAAAGAACATTTCTTACAGATTACAGATGACAGGAATATTTCCATAGTTGCAATATTAATAATTTACATCAGTTCATACAAGTGAAGTAAAAAAACTAAGGCAAGATGGTGCTATATAAATTTCTCTTGAGCCACTAATTTGATAATATGAAGTATTCATCACTGTTGTTTAAATAGTCTCAGAGTAGTTCCTAATACTTACCTATGTCAAAGTCCATACAGTTTATTTTCACACTCGCATGGAAGAGCTTGTCAGATGAAGCTTAACACTGTGGGTGCACAAAGATACATACAGTAACATCCTGATGGAGGTGCTGCTCTTGAGCCAGGTGCAAAGGCAGATCTACTGACTGTTATCTTGATTTGATCATTGGATTGTATCTACATTTATATGTTTGGGCTGTAGCTCCTCCCCCTTTCTGTAGTGCCAATTTTTTAATGACGATGAGATGCCAACAAAGTTTGCCAGGTGGTCAATCAACATGAAACAATAGATTGAAACATGTAGCTGCAAAAGTACACAATTTTTGGAATAAAACTTAAATTTTCTAAATAAAGTTTTCAAAAATGTTTATCTGTCTCTGATGGTAAATAAATATATAACTTGTATGTGGCAAGATATATAACCATTCAAACTATCAATAAAATGTTTTAATATTTTCAGATTCTCAGAAACCACTATATTCTTCATGATGTAGCTGGACTTTAAGGTGGTCAGTGTTTGTCCACAAAACAATCCACAATTACCTCGTGTTCTATAAGTTCAACCATGGTTTTTGCTTATAATAACTGATAAAAAATTACAAAAATACTGTTGATTTTAACTGCCGTTAATGAGTTAAATTTTTAAAAATGTCAAAAGAAAACAACCAGTTGCATGGTAGGAATTGAGCTAACTTACCTGTCAACGTCTTCATCGCTGTCCCAGAACACATCTTCTTAAGCCTTAACATGCCAGTGTTCCTGTGAAAAAAAGACTTTTTGTGAGGTACACAGAGCACTTGAGGTTAATAATTATGCATGAATCAACAGCTATAGTTACCTACTCTCCCCTGCTGGAGAGCTCATTGACATTATGATAATTTCTGCACGCCTCCTGCGTGATATCACCTGGAACTGGGCTGCAGATGGTTAAGCTGTGATGGACAAATGCCGCCTCCACTCAGACTCCTCCCATGCTAGTCTGGTTTGTCTGGATGTCCACCCACTTACCAGCGCTCGCAATAAGTCTTCTTTGGAGCTTTATACAGTTTTTTGAACTACCATGTTCTCAAAGCTGTCCGTCTGACCATCCATTTTATCTCTTGATTCTCTACTGCATTGTCCTCTTTCTTTTGACCCATATTTGTACGACCATTATGCTCTGTTTGTTTGTCCTGTTTTTGTTTCCATCTTTTTATGTTGGCTGAAGAAGGGAACATCCAGTCTCCTACTGTGGTAGTGACAGCTGGGTGTGTTTAAAAATGTGCACCAGAAGCGGCGTGTAAGTGTTTAGTAGGAGTTTGCACCACATCTGTTACTGATGTGCGCCACAATTGTGTCTGCACCACAATGCTGCAGAATGAACAAAGTGGACAAAAAAATTCACTTCCAGATTAATGCAGGGTGCACTAGATTCGATGAATCTGGCGCACTCTGCACACTACACTGGCCAATATGCTGAAGGCACCCCAAAAAGAAAACACTGTCTTGCAAACATTGACCAATTAACCAGTGACAAAAATATGGTGGAAAAATAAAAAGTCTGTTAGAAATAAAAGTTAAGAAAAAAATAGCTGTGGTTCAAAACCGTCTTTGTTCGATAGGATTTAACAGCAGAGGTACCATTTGGCCGTAAGATCATAAAGCATGAATTAAATTTTCTTTTGCCACAAATACTACACCAAGTTTAGCTCCAGGCTGCATATACCCACATGAGAACAAGTCCTTCATCTAGAGACATTAACATCAAATTCACAAAAGATGATTTTAGCTTTTATCAATAATTAAAAAGATTTTTATATCTTGTTTAAGACTCCTAAAATAGAAATGCTTCAGAATTGTACCCTTTTCTCCATTTTCAAACAGTAAAATACAATTAAATATTGATTTGTTTTGATGCTGAATGTCTATGTCTGAAGTTCTAAAGAACTTGTATTATTAATAGATGCAGATTAAAATAATTTTGGTGTATAAAAGTTAATAATTATATTAGTGTAACATCTATTTTTACAAAGTTATGCCTCTTCAAATTAACACAAACTGTTTAAGAATTCATGCTGCTTATTGGAGCTTTAAATTCTTTCCCAGGATAACACCTAATTTGCATGTCATGAACAGGTGTCATACTCCGCAAAATTATTGCTACTGCTGATAAGTGTTTTATTGAGCTACAACATGCAGTGTATCAGAGGTTAGCAAATAGAGCTGGTAACTACAACACTCAGCTAAGTAATTGGGACATAATAAACGGAAGCCCCTTTAACCTCTGGACGTGGCCAGTTTATAGCTTAAGGCTCAGCCCCTTTTTTGTATTCTGACATGCATTGCTTTATATGCTTGTAACTTTTGAATACTGTTATTTATCAAAGGGATTATGAGACTGTTTTTTCCTCACATGTTGTACTTCATTTTAGTGGTAAATTTTGGCTGATAAGTTTTGTGTTTATTTATAAAAAAAAGCAGATTTTTTTTTTCAGGCAGATCTAAATTAGCAGACCTTTTACCACCTAAGTTAGTTGCTGTTCATCATTTCCCATATGTCTGCTTTACATTTTCATAATTTTTTAAATGTCTGGATAATTTACTTTGATGTCACACGGCTTACAAATCGAATATCAGTTTTCTGTGTTTTCAAAATTGACTATTTTTACTGTTTTTAAGGACATTTTAAATATACAACATTAAAAACTCCATATATAATCAACACACTTTAAAATCCGCACCCCTCCAACTATCAGAAACATCTTTTAGGAAGATTTTTAACCCCTTGAGATCTTCATAGTAATTAAATCAAATAGAGGTCAAATTTTGTCAATAATACATTCATTTAGCCCTAATATTTAAACATTTCTAAAAGAGAATACTGATGTATAACAGGGTATTAGCAGTGTCGGCCTATGCACATGCTTATGCTGACATTGTGCCGTTAATATCTTAAGATCTCTGTACCATCAGCTGCCCAGTGTTTGTTGCAACGTACCTGTTGCATCGTTTAAGTTATTTTATCTTTTGTGTGTGCTGTATAATATTTAATAAAGATTCTTCTATTTTTGGTCAATTGCTGCTTCGCTTTTTTCTCCTGTTGTGCTAATAGTATTTTTGATGCATGTGTCGGCCTATGCACATGCTTATGCTGAAATTGTGCCGTTAAGATCTTAAAGGTAACCTGTCACCAGGAGACCCATTTTTAGCACTCCCCCAGTCCCCACAGAGCATTGTACATACACGGCCAAAGTGTTTTTGTATTAAAAATTGGTTTTACAGAAAAAAAGATAGGTTATATTGTACCTTTCATTAGCATCTGCTGTGTGACTAGGCAGTTGCCAAATGGGAGGAGCTGGAAAGGAGCAGTTTCCTCCCCATCCTTCCTCCATGTGTCCTTTTCAACTATATGAAAACACCCATCACCTGGCCTAGCGATGCCCCCTGCTCCTCTACAGCCTATCCCGAGTGTGGGGAGTTATGCATATATTTGAAAAGGTCACATGTTTCCCAAGGGCCATAAGGCATCTGCCTAGTCACACAGCAGATGCTAAAGAAAGGTACAATATAACATATCTTTTTTTCTGTAAAACCAATTTTTTATACAAAAACACTTTGTCAGTGTATGTACTATGCTCTGTGGGGACTGGGGGAGTGCTAAAAATGGGTCTCCTGGTGACAGGTTCCCTTTAAGATCTCTGTACCATCAGCTGCCCAATGTTTGTTGCAACGTACCTTTTGCATCGTTTAAGTAATTTTATCTTTTGTGTGTGCTGTATAATATTTAATAACAATTGTTCTATTTTTGGTCAATTGCTGCATCGCTTTTTTCTCCCATTGTGCTAATAGTACTTTTGATGCATGACGATTGGTTTGGTGCAGTGTGCGCCTATTTTTCTTAATACATGCCTTTAAGATCTTGTCACATGGATTTTACAGGCAATGCCTGAGGACAGCCCTGGGGTCCTGATCGGACCTCAGGGCTGCCATTACAGTGATTGTTGTACCCGTAGACGGCGTGGGGAGGTGATCGTGGGGCAGAGACCCCTTGCAGGCCAGTTAAATGCCTCAGTCTGGATGGCCTTGACGACTACGGCATTACACGGGTTAAATACCCACTGTCGGAGCTCACTCCGACCACAAGTTTTACACTAGGGTGTCAGCTGTTACAGCTGACACCCAGTGTGTTTGGATGCCGGCCCAGCTCCAATCTTGAGCTGAGCTGGCATCAGAACTCAGCGTCCAATATATTGGACGCAGAGTGTTAAGATGTTAAATTTGTGCAGCGTCTGTTTTGGGATGTCTTACTGTTTTTTGAATTACCATTACATTTATCTGGTCACCACACTTCTCTTCCATCTACTGTTGCTGTCCCAGTAAAAATATCTGGATGGCCATGTCTTAACTTGGCAAAAGAAATTGATGTCTGGAACCTCCTGGAGCTTCTTATTGTCCCAGATGTAGAATTTAGGCCTCTGGCTAAGGTACAATTAGGAGTCCTTCCTGTCAAGGGTTTCCACAAGTGAAACATTTTGAGGGAACCTGTCATGAGGATTTAATCACTAATTGATTATTTCACTTATTTAACCTGTCATGAGGATTTAATCGCTGTCATCAATCACTTATCAAGTTAAGGATTACAATGATGTCCTTCTATACAGAATTACATAGAAAAAGAACTTTGAACAGTGCACACAAAAGACCCAAGGAGTAATAGGAGGAGAAGAATGGGTTAAGTACCTAATCAAAAGCTAGCTTCTGTGACAGCACCCAAACTTGTTGTGATGTATTTGGACTATGTTACACAAATCAAGCCAGGAAGTAACTTTCTAGCATGACTCTTCTTTACCCTGATGACACAGTAGTATAATAACATTATTGTAATCCTGTAACTCTCCTGCATAACCGGTTGGTGTTGGTTTACGGACCTTAATCATGACAGGTTCCCCTTAAATCGAGGAAGGCTTTCCTTCAACCATCTTTTAAGAATGGATGGCTAATATAGTATTGTACTCGTAATCCAAAGTAAGCCAAAAAATTTGAACCAATATAACCAGCACCTGAGACAAGTGTGAAGTAGGTATATGTGGTGTTCCTGGAAGCCACCCAGGCAGCTGATTGGTTCATCCATCACTTAAATTACACCTGACACATACACTCCCAGCTCAGAAACAATATATAATTACTTGGGATTCCTCAAAACATACACCCAGGTGGTCAAAGGAGTTAACGCTGCAGAGTAAGCTATCACTCACAGTTCCAGCAGAGCAGCCCTGGGTGTTGTTTCCAAGCTCAGAAGTATTTAGCAAAAAAACATTCAAAGAGTATAGACATAAAGGTTTACAAATATCACATGTCTCACATCTACTGTTCCCTGTCTCCCCCTGCTTTCCTGTCTCTAATGGGATCATGTTGTATATGCCAGGCTGCAGATATGAGCAAAACTATTGTAGTGTATTAAAGTAACTACCTTACAGTTTTGTAACATGCAGGGGCATAACTACGAGAGGCTGGGCCCCATAGCATGCCCCACCCATAACATTTTTTTTATCTCAGCTCCCGGCTTTGGTGTGTAGCATGGAAGATGTGCACTTTTATTCACATATTATGCTGTATAGGGAACATATCCATTTTTTTAGTGTGGCACTTTGAGAGGCCTAGCCTCACAGATTTGGTCTCATGACAAGTTTAAGATAAATTTGAGTATTTTGTAAAGACTAGATTTATCATAGCAGCTGCTACTGGATGAAAATGTGGCATGTTTAAACTCTATAGTTGGAGTTTAAACAATGAGTAAGTTGGCTATGTTTCTAACAAAATAAGCCAAAGTTTATAGTTGCACATTCCTACATAATTTAGTCCTTTAGAGTCTTATATTGATACAAAAAACTAAATTGTTTCTTATCCAGTCACAAAATCCTATCTTGGAATACCAATGTGTTTGATATGTTTATGTTTTAATTTAGTTTAGGGTTTGTGGACAGCACTTTCATAAGATATTATTTGCCATGTCATAAGTGCCCTCATGAATATTCACACACCACAACACACCACATTTTTCAGGTTTTTCAGTTAAGTAAATGGCCCTAAAGATTGATTTACAAATAACTAAGGAGAGAATATTGATAAAATCTATCTACAGCACAAGAGATCAGAAGACCTGCATCTTATCTCTCCACAATGGAGCAATTCTATACTTTGCTATGTATTTATGTTTTACAATAAATGAATTAACTAGTTCAGAAATCCTTAAAAAGTCTTATACAGTACTGAAAGTCATTGTCTCTATTTAAGCAATACAAAAATAAAAGTGTTATATGAGGGTAGTTCATGAATCACTGCCTTTACAATTCACCTGAAATCACTTGGCACAGTAGGAACATTCTCCAGTTCAGATGAATCATCAATCTTCTGTAACACATTTAGCTGTTTCTATGGAATCTTTAAAGTTCTTCACCAAAGAAAAGAAATAATTTTAAAGTTTTAACAACAAAATATTGAACATGGAATTGTAGTGCAATTTGAAGGTTAAATGTTGAATTAGGTTTTATTCTGCAATGTATGTTTTGCTTCATGAAGGCCTAATGCCAAAATGTTTTTTTGCATGCAGCACAGCAGTGTAAATTGTGTGATCCTTTTGGTATTGAATCCATAGAAAATGAACGCATCTTTTTTAAGTCTAAAAAGTGAGGCATTGAATGGTACAATTTGAAATTAACAGGACCAGAATAGAAATGAGATTTTATAGCATTTATAGCTGTACTTTGCTGTACCCTAAAAACATGGAATAAAAGAAACCACTTTTCTCACGTCACATTTGGAGTGCTGCCTACTCTCTTCTACTATATCATCGAAGGATCTGTGGCCTGGTCCTAGTGTGCCTGCACCCACCACTCTTTTGCCTCATTGGTGTGCCGTTTACAATCTCCTGAAGTATAGCATTTTATATATTAGCATTTTATATACATCTTTTTTATACAAATAAAACTTAAAAATAAATAAGAATTAAGGAAAAAAAAACTTCTGGTGCCAAGGAAGCTAAATAGACTTTTTATGCAGGCAAGTGGTCCTAAGGAGTTCTGCAACATAAAACTGCATTGTAATCTTATGTATCCAAATAAGACATGAAAGCCCCATGCAAAATGAATGCTTCCTACATCCGGGGCCCAAGGTTATATGTATAGTCAACATACTTTTACTATCTAAAGTATAGCCATGTTCTGACTCGAAAAGCTGAGAAAGGTTTTTGAAAGTTTCACTGGAAATTCTTAACAATAAAATGGCTGGTTATAAGCAAGAATCCGTCTGCTTATCAAATTTAATATACCCATATCCTACAGCAACACACTATGCCCTCAAGAACTATATGATCATTTTTCTCATCAGGTGGTATAATCAAGTAATGTAAATGAAAGAGTCAGCTAAGTTTTAGTAAGTTCTTTAGTCAGAATACTAAATATTAAACAATGGATTTATACTTAAAAAAAAAGATAATATTGAAGTCTACTGTGAATCAAACTGTTGAAAATGTATAACCCGAAATAGTAAAATCCAACAAAATTACGTCCCTAGAGTTTAAGTTATCTGCTATAAAAGAAGGCACAGACTTTCCTGAGGACCTGTTAACCGTCACTCATTAAAAAGTCCCAAGGCTACAAGTCAGACACCCTGACTGCAACTTGGCATAACCACAAAGGCTTAAGCAGCCTTTCTAAAACAGTGGCTGACATGTTTCTCCAGCAATTATCTCTACATTGTCCTAAATACTGAAAGCAGGGCTGTTTAATGAACATTTGAGAACCTCTAGCTAATGTTCTTAAGGTAGAGAAAGCCAAAAACATAGTAGTGTCCATTTTCTGAAGAAAAGGTGAAGGGCAGGACACTGGTGAAGGTTGAATTTCTTGAAATGTGTCAAACAAATATAAAATATAAAAGTAGAAACTGAATGGCCTATATATAGCATTGAATAAACAAATTGTGATTTAAAAGTGAAGAAAAAAACGTAAAACACTGAGGGATAATTCAGAACCTAATCCAGTGGTGGGATTGTTAATGAGGACATTACATCACTTACATCAATATACAAGAAAACGGGCGTGATGAATGCTAATAGCACCTTTGCTACTTGTAACAATGTGAAGGCAAAACAGAATATTAGATGTCCTTTCACCTGGTTAGGTTGTGCAACAGCTGAAAAAGGTTTTAGTGAGTAAATCGAAGAGCTGCTATGTTGATGGGCATCTAGAGAATCTTAGATAGGACAAAGCTAAACACCAATTTAGAAAAAGCCTTTGGAGGTGTCGCACTGCTCAAGTTCAGTTCAGTATCAGTCCCTAGAAACCGAGCCAGAACTGAATTTGAGCAGCACAGAACCTCCATAGAATCTTGACTTTAATGCCGACTTTCTTGGACCATCACAACTGTTAGCTGTCTTTTTAGAGTTTATATACGGGTGGGTGTTTCTTTGCTGGAGCTGACTGCCTGGTACCACTCGGTTGACAGATGAGAAACTAGTTACCATATTTGATGCTGAAACTTATGGCAGTGATTGCTCTTGTACAGGAAAAATTATAACTGTGTCGGACTCTATGGCAACTATTTAAGTAATAGTTCAATAATAAGTTCAAGCTGGTGGAGATGGTGAGCAAAGTCTAAGCCAGCTGAAATCGCTTATGCAACATACAGTATTGTGTTTCCCTATGTAGAGCCATGTAAAAAGGTTTGTGTGAGATAGTAATGGGGAAAGTCATTGAAGGCAGATATAGTTCCAATAGGTTTCTAGCTTATGTGTCTTCGGCTCCAGGGAAGTTGGTTTGTGTAATGGAAAGCAGAGATTTTCCAAGGCTTATAAAAGTTTGTTTTCTAGGCTTTGTAAACCCCGAAATAAAAGGGGTACTGTGGCTAGTTTGGGAATAGAGAGGGCAGATTTACCCATCCATGGTCCATCTCAGACTTTTGGTGCATAAAATGTGCAGACTGTGGGCCTCTGTCTGTGTCTCCAGGAGCTAATTGCAAAGTGCTGCATGAGAACCAAGACCTACAAGTCTGGGACTTAAAACCCAACTTTAATTGAGGTTTTGGCATTGTTTTCTAATTGTTTAGTAAGGTACCTGGTATAATCATGCTTGATTTGTGCTTAGTTAGAGTTTGGACAAGCAGGTATTGTTTTTGGTTGTATTTTTGTTTATGTTCTTTTTAATAAACCACAGGCCAGTCCTGTTTTTTGGTAACTTTTTACTACAGTACATTGTCATTATTACCATGATACATTTTTTGCCTAGACTTGTAGACAGTATGTCAACCCTAATGTATTTGTAGTTTTTCATTATAATCACCAGAGACAGTTGCACAGATTGTTATTTTCTGCCAGAGTAATCAGTCTGGTTGTACATCTGTCAAAATGCCCAATACCAATTTATAGGTTAAAAAAAGCTTTATTTTAAAGTCTTAAAGTAGTAACTTAAAATTCACTTAAAGTTAACCCTACACATCACTTACAGTGAAAATTGCTAAATGAGTCATCAAACATTCATAAACAAAACAACAAAAATGTATTTTGTCTGAATTCAGTTCAAATTTAGAAAAAAAAACTGATAACAAATAGGCTATGTGAATTTAAAGCCAAAATACTAATACAAAACCAAACTATTCTCACAGTATGTGTTATGCAGTTTTTCTTTTATTTAGCATTGGGGCTGCTAAAATTATTTAAATGGTTTATCCTTGCCTTGTGAACACTGATTTCAAAGCCATGCCTATTCATTTAAAGGGCTCAATTCTGATGAAATTTCTCTAGCCAAATTTCCATGTAGTAAGATGGACTGCTTATCACTTGGCTGTGTCACTATCCACCTTGGCTCCCATTTACATCTCTGCCCACAGCCCCTTCCAATCCATGCCTAGGTACATTTACAAAGACCCTTGCAGTGATGCTACTAGATTGCAAGTCAAGAAATCTGAACATATTTTAGTTAGACATCTGTAATGGGAAGTTTATTTAAATAGTGTCTATTAATATTTCCCTGGAAATTTTTTTTTTACTCCATAAGATGGAGTTAATGTATACTCCAGTAAGTGTCCCTCTGGCTAATCACATCTGACGCTAGTAGGTAGGGATGTCAATTAGACAGAGTGGCTGCATGCCTGTCAATCCAGCAATATGCCTGGGTCCCACAGGACGCACCAGAACCCCAGACCCAAAAGTGCGGAAAGACAGACAAACAAACACAAGACAAGACAAAATGAAGCCTTGCAAACTGAGTCAAAACAAAGATGGTGGCAATGTACAAAATTGTAAGGCAGAGGAGTAGTGTAAATTGAGCTAAAAGGTCAGAATCATAAAACACATCAGTACAGCTATAACTTTCATATGAGCATTTATAGGTAATCAAGAATGTAACCAAAATATGCATAGATATAAAAGTGTCTACAGGAACAAGTGCTCAGCGAGAACCTGAACAAAGACGCTGGACAGATATGTACAAAAATGGATGTCCTGTGAAAGTGAGCCAGGGAGCTTTTCATTCGAGCAGGAATTTTAAAAGGGATGGTATATTTACTAATCCAGGCTGATGACATGTACAAAGTATTGTTCAACTCCATAATCTAGCTTTAATGTACTGTGACAAATCTTGTATTTTAATTCCTCATGATTGATACTTGCCTGTTCATTGATAATTTGCATGTATAAATAGGTGATGGATGCCTATAATAAAGAAATTTCGCAAAGACAATGAGATGAGGTGAAAGTCACACAAAGGTGACAGGAACGTCATTCATCATTTCAGTTCTCAGGATGACTACGGTGTCACCATGCTTCCCAAACTGCACATAAGTATTCAGCTAAGCAGTACGGAGTATCTGTTTCCCAAGTGTAATATTGTGATCATGGGTCAACAGTCCAGCTAATACTTTTATATAATTCCCCTGAATACATAAATACCCTTATCAGAAATGACATAGATGCTAGATTTGGTTAAAGATAAGAAATTTAGCAGGTTTCTTTAGATATGTAGCAGTTCTGATTTTCATAGATATGTGACATGTTTCTATATAAAGATATACTAAAAGTCTCATTGAGTAAAGAACTTAAATAGCAATGCGGGATTGTCTGTTACATCAAGAAATTATTATTATTTGAAGATACTTCTCCCTGTCCTCTTCACCGGTGATGGTGTTTTCATCCTTCGGTGTGACTCATGTGCATAACAATACTACTAACAAATACTGGTAGGCTCTGACAGAGGAAACCTCTTAAAGCAATCTTAAAATCTAGTTCTTCAGAAAAGGTTACAACCTACAGGAACTCTGATAACATAATACAATTGTATAATCCATCTGAATTTGTGTTGCAAACTTTAAACCAAATTAGGAATCCAATGAATAGACCAATTTCGCCATCTGTAGTTACATCTCACCATAAATTATTACAGTATTATTAGTATTACCCCTAACAAGGCTTTTACAACTGCATATACAACCGTTTATAGATGTATTTAACAACTCTATATAGTCTATTTTTGTGTCCCTATGGATGTTTATTGTCAATTCACTACGCAGAATACCATTCTGTCACAGACAAGTCAAGTTTAGAAAATTACAAAAAACCTTTTTACCTTTTGTTCAAGCAAATTATAATATACATAGAAAATATTATTAATTAAAAGAACACATCATAATTGTATGCCCAAGGCCACATGGCTCTAGTGTAAAGTCCTTCAGCTCAACATTATTAAATACATTAAAGATTAATTCAATAACTATTCAGTTTTCTGTTAAAAGAAATATATAGTACATGGTTGCTGTAAGACACTTGTTGCAAATCTGCAATTCTGCTTGTATTCATGGGTTAGAGCTTATATTAACAATTGAGAAGGTTTACATGACCATGTGTGATCTAATGCCATTGAACATATACTTATGTGGAGAACCCTGCTAGGATGATACAATGTTCACCATCTGTAAAGAAAAACAATATGACTTTTTAATAACTTTCTGCTTCTCTGAATATGATTGACTTGTTACCATATATACTTTTGCTCAGTCGGCCATAAGCCATTTGCCAAACTATAATGTAGCTACTCCAAATGCCAGATAAATATCTCTGACTATTCAAGGCATGGACTCTACACCATATCTGAGTGTATTCCGTGGTAAATGTCATTAAATCAATTAGAACTTTAGGTCCTGTATAGTGTTGAGAATAAGTATAGAAATATAATTAGAATATAATTAAAATTAAATCAATGAACTTGAAGCTTCTCCTGGTGTCCAAACTGATGTTTGGATGAAACAGTGACGAATTGGTAGGTTGAAAAGGCCGGTATGAGAGATGATGTCGAACAGGGTCTCACCAGGGTCTCCATTCTGAAGCTTGCTGGGGGCTGGCCACTACCTTCACTCCGGGCGCCAACTTGGCCGGGCCATTCTGCGGGCTTGCCTGACTAGCTCCCGCCATTTGGGGTCCATGTTGGCACCTGAATTATGCACCGGAACTCTCCTGGACTCTGAATCTGCTGGTCCAGGTATATTTTGGGGGTTAAAATTCACCTCCAGGCTGTATTAAGCAGGATAAGGAGCTCCTTACACGTGCGTGTGCTCACGCAGGGTAAGATTGATGGTCCATGGCATCCCAGCTAGGAAAGTTATCACAGAGCATTAGTGACTGCTCCGTGACTTGTGGTTCAGACGTCTTTGCTGTTTTGAATGGGGTTGAGGTGCAGGGCTGTGTACCAAGAGGTGCAGCAGGACAAGACATTCTGATGGGACTTGAAGCACTCTTTGCAATGTAATGAACTAATGCCTCAACTTTGTCTGGGCTCTCCATTCAGAGTGCTATTGTGTCCTACCAGTATACACTGGAAAACTTGGCACTTGCTTGCAACAGAGGAAGTTGTAGGAGGCACAGATGTAATATGTCCTCTTCCTGCAGTACCAACTCCATCAGCAGCAGCCTTATTGGCTGATTTCTTCATTTCACATACTCATTGTTCTTGTCACTGCTCTGTAAGATAGTACAAGTATACACCTGCAGTTACTGGCCCTGCTCGGAAAGAAGGTATGGGAATATACACGCAATACTTCACACTCCCTTGACTATGCCAATTATTTAACATTTCTATCTGCACCTCACTCATTCTAGCTGTCCATTCTCCCAATAACTGTGCTGGTTGGATCCACTCATCACTACCCATACCAATGTCTTTTACTGTATTATTGCTTTATTACAATTGTTTATTCCAGCTGCCCCATTA